>NW_026858021.1:0-600000 GCF_026571515.1 Ruditapes philippinarum
AAAAGTTAAAAAGCCCGGAAAAAGTGTGATATCTTCAGAAACATAAATCACAACAAATTACATAAAAATTGCAGACTCGGTTTGATTAATAATGAAAAGGTGCAACTCCCTCACGCCACCTAGCACCGACTGAGCGATACTCAATTTTCAACACTTAAAAGTGGATTCAATGACCCTGAAAGACATGAAAAGTGAAGGTAAAATGTGTTACTATTACCACTTCTAACACACAATATTGAACTGCCTTAAAGCATCAAATGAACATCTCTAACTGTTACAAACATTCATATCCAAGTTATGAAACCAAAAACAAAAACATTATAATATTACAAGCTATAAACCTGAACATGGTCTTACAATTAAAAGGAGGAACATAAATGTGGAGTCTAAAACTATAATAACTGTTTAATTGGATGTTATTTGAATCTAAAAAAGTTACCTATTAATTCTACGAAATTCGCCTTAATTTTCTCCTTGTTCCAGACGTTATTTAGGAATAACAGATTGTACATCCTCGAAACGGAGATAGATATACGTATGTGGCTTTTAATTGTCTGTGGCTGCTCAAAATTGACTATCAATTCTACTTAATTTGTTTAAGCTACTATCAGCTCTAAATCAAATTGTTCATTTCTGAGAGATATAGACTTTGAAATAGGAATAAACCGTTTTATTGAAGTTCAATGCATATTCTACATTTAATTTTTTATTAAATTATTTGATTGAAAATTAATTTAAAGTTTTAATAAAGTTAACATATCCATAAAATGATGAAGTTTAGTTTCTTTTTTTTATCAAAATCGAATTTTTAGGTAGAACTTTATAGCACAATTTTTAGTAAAAATGGTATGTCCGATTGTGGGCCGTGTGGGGGTTGTGTTTATTGAACGCCGCCTTCCTTGTTAATCATGCCTTTATACTTGAACTGCGATAGTTACTTTGGAACGTTGTAAAGTAAATGAAAATTTATTTGTTTGTAATTTTAAAATGACCAATTAAAATTTTAATATCATTTGTATATTCAGTTCTTTCCTGTAAATTGTATTGGAAGTCAAACTAATTTTATACGACCTTCTGCCGAAAAAAAATTAAAATTGCTTAATAAAATTCCTGACTATAGATTACATACACATGCGATTTTCAATTTAAAACCAAGTTAAAAACGTGCAAAAAAGTAAACAGATTTTGTTTAGCTTAAGCAAACAGTTTGGTACCAAGCAAGATGCCGAGTACCTCAGTGAAATATATCATAAATAGAGAAAATAATAAATCCCTAAACAAAGTCCAAAACAACAAAATTGAAAATATTGCAGACTCAGTTTTATTGAGCCTGTTCATGGACAGTGCTGCCAGGTGCAAACTACCGTCCATACCCCAGCGCTAAAAACGAAACCAATATTAAATCTTGAAAATGGTGAAAGTTTGAATTAAGAAACATCCGCAAATGTATTCATACGGCGGTTATCATGGAACCATTAATGTGACACTTTCATGCCATTTTGTGAAAAGCGGCGTATGGTCCCCATGTAATAAAAAGAGGGTGTCTTAAACGAGAAAACAATGGGCGAAACTAAACAAAATGGAATTTTGAAAGTTGGTCAGAGGATTAAAATGTATAAAATTGACAAATAATGCAGACAATTTTTTCAGCATACCATGGATCTTTTATCTGTTCCTTATATCAGACTTTACGGAAGTATCACATACAGATTGTCCTTGTCTTGACAGATAATAGATTTATATGGCTTTTAAATTGTCTGACTCAACGTAATTACCATTCAATTTTCCTGTACTTGTTCAACATAATGCCACCTGTAAATGTATGTTTACTGTCTGATTAGAAAGATGTAGCTTTTTCACATTAGGAAAACAATTAATGTGAATAATTGATCATGTTCCGCGATTGTTTTCTTAGGTATTGATCAAACAGAAGTACGTTTTTATCAAAGCTGGAGCGCCCTTCGTGAAAATCACAGCTTTAAGATATTTGTTCAAAAATACATTTGTCTTCTGTATGCGATAACACTATGATATCATTAGCAAGAAATACTTCAAAAATGTTCTGAGGTCAAGCAATATGTCTATAAAATAGTGTTCCCTATTTATTGATCAAAAACAGTAATAATAAATTAATTTGTTAATCTATATAAAATGTTGAATATAACGTGTTGGCGACCTTTTGCACAAACACGTTAGTATTGGGAGTGGATTAATTGTGTAATGTTGGTATGGCGTGCTTGCTTTGTTGCTGACGTATATTAATGCCTTCAATACACTTGTGGATAGATGTTTTAGTATTTTATAGAACTTTGATATATCTTTTGTTGAAAACCCTTGTTTCTAAAATGCATCTCTGAAATGTAGACATAAAGCTACCTCTATTTATTGTTGAATCAAAATAGAGAAAAGAAAGCCCAACACGGCATAATTGAAAATGTTGCAGGCTCGGTATTTTGCATGTTCGTGGACGGTATTGTTAAGGTTAAGTGCAAACTACCGCCGACACCCCTAGCGACGGCTTAAGCAGAATTCAACATTTAACATGAACTTGTACAGTTTTGAATTTTGAAAGATCCACAGATGTGTTCATATGGAGGTTATCATGGAACCTTCAATGTGACACGTAAGTGTCATTCCATGAAAAGCGACATATGGTCCCCAAGTGAAAAAATGCGTGTGCCCTAAACGAGAAAACAATGAGCGGAACTAAATAAAATGGAATTTTAAAAGAGAATCAGAGGTTATGATAAGACGTCAAAAGACAAATTTAAAAAGCAGGCCACATATCCTAAGGGTGATTCAACAGTATTCAAGTGAGGAATACTGGAACCGCCCTACAAGAATATAGCCGAATCAAGCCTCACTTCCTTTTTTCTACAGAATAACTATTCAGTTTTATTTTTTCTTTATTCTATTTTTCAGTAAATTGGCAAATTTTAATTATTAACCATTTAACCATGCAGCTATCGAGTTTGATTATATTCAAGATTGAATGTTAGTATGTTTAATAAAAGAAAGAATATTTTGCGCTTACTGGTATGTTATAATAATATGTTGTAAGTAAATTAAGTTACCAATGAAACAACAATAAAACTTTTGTATAATTGGAAAAAGAATGACACAATATTATTCATGTAGCGTTTCCAGATATGTTGTATCGTTTCCAATATCATTAGATTCATTGTGATAAATCACAATCCACTTTATTATTGTTTAAACGTTTTCAATCACAGTTACATGTTGTTGTTTTATTATTCATTATATTACTACATTATTTGTCGCTTAATGTCAAACTAAAGGTCATTACTTAGTACTGGTTAGATCCAGGAACGGATTCCAGAATGTTTCATTAAGCTTATAGCTTCCAACACAATCGAGCTTAAATAGATAAATTTGTATAAACTGAACTAAAGGTCTGAATGTATTGATTTATTCGATGAGTGATATATTTTGTTAATATTTTCAACCATTTCCGTAGCTGAAATGAATTACTTTCTTATAATTTTATTTCATGGTTTAATTGACAAAATGCACATTAAATGACACCTATTTGTCGAATGTCTTGTAAGACGTTAAATCCAAACCTCTAACATCCAGACAAACATCTGAAGTTGCTATGGTATTTATTATCACTGTGGCTGTGGTATTTTGGAATGTATAGAATCAATCTAGCCATAAGGATGTGATTTATAGATATTTCATATTATATCCATTTTATACAACAGACATTACATGATTGTTCATCAAACAATTTCTTAATGTAATGCTTCAAACGTATTGATGGCCTTTCTCCCCAGTGAGAATGAAGTTAACATTAATATAACAAAATTTAATTCCAGATGTCACGTTAAAAAGATGAAAAAGCTCATTGTCTGTGAAGATGTTATATAACTTTACAATCCTTTTGAACAAAAAACAATAACAACAAAAAACAACAACATGACAATGATCATGCTATGTCAATGAAAATCTCGTTTATTATAAAGTTTCTTTTTAGGATATTTATGCAAAGAAACATGACACAATGCCGTTACTGATGTAAAGGAGTATTACTACTGCTTGCATACTTCACAAAATATTGGAAATAAAAAGATTCCTCAGACATTGATTACAACAAGATAAAATGAAAAATGCAGACTCGGTTTGATTGAGTCTGTACATGAGGGATAAAGAAAAATGCAACATCCCTCAATCCTCCTAGCTCCGGCTTGGGTTCAAACATGCATCAGTTTGCGTTTGTTATCTATAAATAATGTGATTATATAATAATTCAGAAATGTTTTCGTATGTAAACAGTGGCATTTGTGTAATTTAGAGTAATTTAATATATTTTTCAAAGACAAAGAACATGAATCATCTTTTAAATTTTATATTTCAATTTGATTAAAAGAATGAAAATATATATACTTTTAGGGAACAACAATTTGCCTATTAAAAATCTTAGTAAGTAAGGCCTTTATTTAACAAGGTTTACACATTCGGTTTTTCGATCTTCCGTGTGGGCCTCAAAACCTTACGCAAATTTAATTGTAGATATATATTTAAGAGTTTCCGGATATTAACATGATATGCAATCCAATTTTATTAATAGAACGCATAATTAATTGTTTGTTTTACGCTGTTGTTTGTACTGAAAAAATTCAGTTATACCGATGTCGTCATTTTGTCTTTCGGTAGCAGAATATCAAGCAGCATTATGCAAATTAGCGTGTTTGGTCTTATCGACCAAGGCGTTATTTGTATGACGTTATTTTGTGCGTGTTGACGGGAGACATTTGTTGCCAAAAGACAACTGCAAAAATTTGATATAAATCAGGCGCAATAACAACTGGATATATATCAATCAAACCGCAAATAATAAACAATGTTTTTTGAATACTTTAAATAAATATAAGAAACCCAAACCTCATATTTGGTTTAGTGACTTTATGAATATTTGTGGATTACATACTACACGGAAAGTCTGTTTATTAACGTATAACAAAATGAGAAAGCAAAATTTTACGAGTACATTTTCGTCACTTGTTATGAATTTTAAATGCATTCCTGTTTGCAATTGGAAAAAGAAAACATGAATTATATAATTATACTTTATTGAACTCACTTAGGTATAAAAGCTACATACTTTACATTTTATTTTCTTACATAAATCATCAGGGGCACTTAAAACAAAACGGTATTCAAAAGATAATTAAGAAATATACTCGCAAATAAACTGAAAATATTGTTTTTGTGCCATTCATAACCCGATTTGAGTAAAAAGCCTTGCAACACCTTACAATTTTGAGTCATTTTTTTTAAATTATAATAATTTTTCTGGAAAAAACGGAGTGAGGGAATGATCATAACACAAGTTATTAGTCAAGATCTTTATCTTATGGCACAATAATCTCAAATTTGTTTATTTCCAGTCCATTCATGTTAAAAAACACTCAATGAAGTCCTTTTGATAATTTCACATCATAAGCTGATGAATGTGTACATTCATGCGACTGAAGCGATGCTATATATTTAGAATGTTATTGATGACATAATTTTACATTTCCATGAAAACAACGAAATATATATTCTGCATTATCACGCTTTGCAATCACCATCCTTTTAAATGTACTTTGAAATGCATTTTCTTGCAAAGCTGTTTTTGTTTTCCTATTGAAATTATAATTGAAAACCTTCTGGCATATAAATGAATACTTCACAGTAAAATCTGGTAAAAAGCTGTATCTTATGAAATATTTTTCTTAGACTACATTTTTATAAACAGTTCCATAATCGTATAGTCGATTCTCGAAATATCTTTAACATAGAATGTCTTTGTTATGTGCACAGAATATATTATCAAAGTCAAAGAAGTACTTTTACCATTTCAATTTACATATTTGACGCATTGTTTATTCTATGCATATGTGTCATAAAAAGCGTCTATAAATGAAGCATTTATTAAATTTCAATGAAAATTTAAAAAATAATAATTGAAAACAATTAGGCAAAACCGCGGTATTTTATTGAATCATTCTGAATATCACTGTGAATGAAAACCTTTAAATTAAGCACAATACTTTATTCTGTTTGGTTTTACGGCGTACAGCACAAGGTAGGTCACATAGCGCCAAAACAGTAAAGATGATTTTGGCTACCTCGGGTGTTAAAACATTATAAAATACAATTAGAAAATAATATTCATGTATGTTTATGCACTTTTATTTAAATTTCGCCAATTGGGATATGTCATCGTGTTAAAATACAGAAAACATGTTATAATAAGGTTGTGATTCTCCTGTTGCTATTCCAGTTAACAATGTGACTGATTGAGGCACCTGCGGCATTTAGTGTTACAATAATAATAGCTGTAACTAGAATAAACAAGCTAGACGGCCTGATTCTGTTTGCTTTCTATACCGTCTCAGATTTTCCAAATCTACTATAGAAATTACACGACGCAATACAGATGCCCTCTGGCAGTCACATATCCGAGTAACCTACTATTTGTGAGAAAGATAAATCAGAAATATGCTTTATTAGTGTTCATAAAAAGGTCGCTTACTATCTGTTGATGCAACGCCATATGTGACATTTTCGAACATTTCCTGTGCGTAGGTTCCATGATAACCGACATAAGAACACATTTGCGGATGTTTCAAATTCAAAAGTTTACCAGTTTATGTTAAATTCTGCTTATTATAAGCTGGTGCTCGGGGTGTGAACGGTAGGTTGCGAATACCAATATCATCCATGAACAGGCTCAATGCAATATTTTCAATATTGCCGTTCTGGGCTTTTTAAGAGATTATGTTAACCTTTTTTTATTTATTGCCTCAATATGATAACTAGAATTGCTACATTTTTCTTGAGTTACAGTCTAATATCATCCGTTTCCGACCTGTTACAATAATTTCCTTCTTTTTTTTAAATCTTATACCTATAACTCCTTTAGATACATGTACATACAATCACTGAATTGCACACAAAATATAGGCCTTTAAAATATATAACATATAATATGAAACAATATTAAAGATTTAACTCTAATTCAATTATAAACAAAATCAAGTATGATGATTCTAATTGTAAAGAATTCGCTCAGCTGAAAAATCTTTTTTTCTATAAATCTAATGTAATCAAAATCAGATTAAAACCGCGAACAATCGCATTTAATTTCCTAAAATGGATTGAGCTAATTATTTTTTACTGACGACAGTAATTAATAATTGTAATAGTAATTTCCTCAAACGCATTTGTGCAGTTTTCAGTCTTTGAAAGCGATTCCTCTAAAATCAACAAGGGAACAGATTTCTTTAATTATTTATATATAAAACATTTGGATTTATAATCTGAATATTTCGTTTTAAACTCCAAAGCAATTTGTTCTTTGCGAAATTTGATTCTTATCTTAATATAAAATTGATATGAGGCCTTAAAGGGACTCCACTGAGTTTTTTTGACGTGATGGTACTGAAAATATTTTTTCCAGATAAATGTACCATTTGATGTAGGTTTAGACCACTAATCTTTGTGCAAAATTTCAGATCATTCGCGCACTTCGTTTTTCCAGAATAATTATTCAAATTGTAAAAAAATGACCCAAAATGAAAAGTCGTTTAAACGCTTTTCACTCAACTCGGGATATGTAAAGCATAAAAATACGATTTTCAATTTATTTCAAAGTATATTTCTTAACTATCTTTGCATATGTCTCTGTTTAAAGTGCCCCAGCTTATTCATGTAAGAAATTCAAATGATCTGTTTTTAGGCATTTAAACCTCAGTGGAGTCCCTTTAATACATTTGATGTGACAAAAATCACTTGGCTTTCAAGGAATCCCATCAATTGAAAAAATAATGTAATTCTAAAATGTCCAATTCGGAAATTCCCTTTTCTGAATGTTTCATAAATAATTATTAGATTAAAGGTTTAATACAAAGTGCTCTCTTTAAATTATTTAAAAAATGATGAGTTTCAACTTTGAAAATAAAGAATTATATGTAAGGGGAATACGTGTATCAATTATAATCAAATTTTAAACGTTTTAGAACAAAATGATGTTTCGTATTTCTAACGTTTTCGAAAACTGAGATGACATTTTGTGTTGTTAAACTATATTAACTTTTTTAACATTTTGATACATGTTCCTGTATGAAAAACATAATTAATGGATAGAATTTTTGAATAAGCATTTAAAGCATTTAATTTATATGAATATAACAGATGTTATTATAAGTGAAAAGAAATCGTTCAAAAACGTTCTAAACGTTCAAAAACCTTTCGAAAATAGAAGTACACACAAAAATATATAAAACGCCATGGTAATAGAATAATACTTTAGAATATCTATAAATTAAAGAATTGTCGTTGTTCTTTTTCTTGGGGGGTGGGTTAACTTGTAAAAACTGAAATACCATTTCATATACAAAAAAAATCACACGTTTCTCTATCTATTTTTCTTTCTTTGCTTTTTTGACATTTGATACATTGTTATAATTTAGTATGATAGGATACGATATGATATAAAATTATACATATCTACACGATTTTAGTAGATTATAGCTAATTGTTCTTCCCTTTTAAGGACATAGATATATTTATGTGGCTTTTTAAATTGTCTACACCAATATGATAACATATCGATTTCGTTTAATTTGTTTAATAATACTACCTTAAAACTTGTTATGTCTGGTGAAAGATATTAATACCTTATCACATAGGTATAAAATGTTTCATGCGTTATTACTTATTCATATGATAAGAGATATATTATATGTATTGGAATAGTCTTTGGATAATTTTAACAATTCACGTTCAACATTAAAGCTTGGATTTATTAAACACAATATCAAGCGATAGTAACTTTACTGTTTAATAATCTGCCTAACATTTTTAATAAGTTTCCCTCACATCATTGTGCAAAATTGAGAACTGAATAACCTGACAATTGTATCCTTTTTGCTTTAAGGAAAAAGTAATAACCTTTAGAATGGGACGTCTGTGGTAAAGGCCGTTGACTCCAAACCACTTGTTGTGTATTCAAATCCCGCCAGGGACTTTTGATTCTTTCATGTGAGGAAGCTTTCGAGCTAGCTTACAGACTGTCGGCGGCTCTACTCAGGATCCCAACCATGCCCGAGCAATTCAGGAAGGGGCATCTGAAGTAGTCCTCCACTAGTAAACCTGTAAAGTTGTCATATAACCTTAACTGTGTAAGTGCGACGTCAAACCCGAACTATAAATATATATTATATAAGGTGCCACAAATTCTAACAATTATAACTATATAAAATCTTGCTTGTGAATTGCAACACGATTTTCTGTGTTTAGGTCATAATGTAGTATAGAATGTTTCAATTTTACCATGATTTATTTGCTGGAAATGGGAATTCTTATATTTATTTAGGTTTTATGATTGCCTGTCTAGGGAAAATTCTTATGTCAAGTATTTGCCTCAAATATCTGTATGTGTTTGCTTTTCTTTTGATGATTTTAAAATGATTTTTTAAAATACATTTCGTTCGCAAAAGATAAATATGTACTTGCTCATAAACATCATTGAATACAAAGCTTGATTATGACTGATCAGATGCAAATGTTGTCATTAATTTACATTCAATATTTGTCGACTCAACTTCATTAATGTCACTGACGTCAGATAAATTTTTGATTGACTTGTAACATTGATTGCATGTAATAATGAATGTATGAGGTCATGATACAATATTATTGCATAAACGCATGTGTTCATAAATTGAGAACAATATAGAAAGAAAAAATCATAAAACTGATAAACTGATAAAATCATCCGAGCATTCGCCGTAGCTACACGTTTTTTTAAAATGCGTGGCACAGGGCGCCGTATAAAATAGCTGTCTGCAATGAAAGTCCCGGTAACTTCATTATCAAAACATTACTTTCAATTGACATCGCACTGTCATGAAAAAAATAATTTTTTTTTATACGAACTACAGATAACGAAAATACGGGAAATACCGATTTCAGGCAAACTATTTTTTGCAAACGAAGCACGAATGCACCTATTTTCTGCAGAAGCATGAGAACGCATTTACCATTGATGATAAATAAGGAAAAAAACTGCACCAACCTTCTATTTAAAACGTCGTTGCTTATAAGTGCGTTAATTTCTTTGCCGTAAGGACTTTAATTGATATTGCTGTAGAAATAATTGGGAAATAAATACACATCAAAATGAATAAATAATGTATTGGTAGAGACTAGAAAATGTGGCTTAACACAAATTATTTAAATCAATGAATTGATACACAACCTAATTATTGTCCAAACTAACTAAATAACAGTTTCCATTCTTATTTTGCGAACTGTATAAAAAAGATTAATGTCAGTTTTCTCATTTTAGTTCCCATAAAATAGAATATTAACTGATTCAAAATGTAGCAATTTGGTGATACCATTCAGGTAATTTTGCAGAGAATTCTTGAATTACAATCATTTTCGTTCTTACGTTCATAATGCAATACACTGTATAAATAAAAATCAATTACACAATACCATAAACAAATATATACAAGTAAAGTTTAATTGGATGCACTATATAACCTTACTAAAAAATGGCTACTTTTACCAGGTATTATGAATTACAGAAAAAAGAACGCCCCCCAAAAAAATTGTTGCAGGTTTGGTTTGATTCAGCCTATTCAAGGACGGTATTGGAAGTGCAAGTTAACATCCACGCCCCCTAGCACTGGCTTAATCAGAATTCAAGATTTAAACATGAAAATGGTGGAACTTTGAATTTAGGACATCAAATAATAATGTAAAGTAAGGATTTATTTGAACATTTTCACATTGCTTCATCGTATAAGTTAAAAATCTGGAAAAGAGTGATCTCGCAGAAACACAAATCACAACAAAATTGTATAAAAAGTGAAAATTGCAGACTTTTGATTTTGATCATGAAAATGTGCAACATCCATCACTAGCACCGGCTGAGCGGTACTCAATTTCCGACAGTTAAAATGCTGGAGTCAATGATCACGAAGAACCAGAATAATATAACAACACTGAAGTGAAAATGTGTTACCATAGCCACTTCTAATGCACAATATTGAACTCCTCTCAGGAATCAGATGTACATCTCTAACTGTTACAAACATTCAATACCCAAGTTATGAAACCAAAAACAAAAACATTTGTTAAATTAAAAATCTATGAATCAGAACAGTCTTATAGTCAATTAAAAGGAAGGGAAAGTGATTGTAGAGTGCATAAAGTTTAACTAAAACTACAATACCTGTTTAATTGGATACTATTTGAATCTAAAAATATTACCTATTTTTTCTACAAAATGCGCTTTAATTTTCTCCATGTTCCAGACGTTATTAAAGAATAACAGATTGTACTTCCTCGAAACGGAGATAGATATATATGGCTTTTAATTGTCTGTGGCTGCTCAATATTGACTATCAATTCTCCTTAATTTGTTTAAGCTACTATCAGTTCTAAATCAAATTGTTCATTTCTGAGAGATATAGACTTCGAAATAGGAATAAACCGTTTTATAGAACTTCAATGCATATTCTGCATTTTATGTTTAAAAGATTTGATTTAATAATCTTCAGTTTTAATATAAGTTAACATATCCACCCACTGTTTCGATATAAGGATGAAGTTAAGTTTGTAGATATTTTCGATTCTTTTTTTTTTCTTTTTCTTCTTTTTTTTCCTCTTTATTTTCTTTTTTTATCTTATCAAATTAGTTTTGACACTGTTTGAAATGATTAAATCGGAAGTTTTGAATCTTATGTAACACTGAAAAAAAATAAAAATTGAATTTTAGGTAGGTATTTTATAGCATGAATTAAAACAAAATGATATGCCCGAATGTCTTCAATATTGTTCAGTAGTGCAACTACATGTATTCATGTGTCAAATGTTGGCATTTATCCTCTAATTAAAATAAAAGGTATTTTTTCAACAGAGAAAATAGCTATATTATTAAATCAATTAAGATATTTGTATTTGGTTAAACGATTTGAAAAAGGGAGAACACATACGATAATTTGTAATTGCAAACTACATCTGATGGTTTCCACACTAAAGGATATTTTACAAGACATATATCTAACTTAAAAAGAATAACATAATATTATTTTTGACATCGTTAGTCCTTCCACCCATTACTGAAATCTCCAACTAAAATATTAGTAAGTAAAGAGCAACAGAAGATATAATGTTCAAAAGGCGTAGTAAGACTGTATGTCCTGCTGGGGTTCTGGTTATGTGTTACTGGGTCGTGTTTATTGAACACCACACTTCTTTGATAATCATGTTTTGCGATAGTTACTTAAAGTAAATGAAAATTTATTGTTTGTAATTTTAAAATGACCAATTGAAATTTTAATCACATTTGTATGTTCAGTTCTTTCCTGTAAATTTTATAGGAAGTCAAACTGATTTAAGACAAAGACGACCTTCTGTCGAAAAAAAAAACGAAAATTGCTTAATAAAATTCTTGAATATAGATCACATTAACATGCGATTTTCAATTAAAAGCGAAGTTAAAAACGTACAAACAAAGTAGAAAGATTTTGTTTAGCTTAAGCAAATACTTTGGTACCAAGCAAGACGCCGAGTACCTCAGTGAAATATATCATAAAGAGAGAAAATAATAAACCCCTTAGTCCAAAACAACAAAATTGAAAATATTGCAGACTCAGTTTTATTGAGCCTGTTCATGGACGGTGTTGTCAGGTGCAAACTACCACCCAAACACCAAAGCTAAAAAAGAAACCAATATTAAATCTCGGAAATGGTGAAATTTTTAGTTTAGAAACATCCGCAAATGTATCCATACGGCGGGTATCATGGAACCATTAATGTAACACTTTCGTGCCATTCTGTGTGTCCCCTAGTAATAGAATGAGATTGTCCTACACGAGAAAACAATGGGCGGAACTAAACAAAATTGAATTTTGAAATTGGGTCAGAGGATTAAAATGGATAAAATTGACAAATAATGCAGACAATTTTTTCAGCATACCATGAATCTTTTATCTGTTCCTTATATCAGACTTTACGGAAGTATCACATACAGATTGTCCTTGTCTTGACAGCAAATAGATTTATATGGCTTTTAAATTGTCTGACTGAACGTAATTACCATTCAATTTCCCTGTACTTGTTCAACATAATGTCACCTGTAAATGTATGTTTACTGTCTGATTAGAAAGATGTAGCTTTTTCACATTAGAAAAACAATTAATGTGAATAATTGATCATGTTCCGTGATTGTTTTCTAGGTATTGATCAAACAGAAGACCCTCGTGAAATTCACACCTTTAAGATATTTGTAGAAAAATATATATGTCTTCTGTATGCGATAACACTATAAGATAATTAGCCAGAAATGCTTTCAAAAATGTTCTGACGTCTAGCAACAATTCTATAAAATATTTTACGCTATTTATTGATAAATAATAATGATAATAATAATAAATTAGATTCGTGTGGTGGTGCGTTCATCGAACTTGTTGATCTTGTTTATCATATTTTGTAAAACTATATTAATTTTTAAATACAAAATGTTTGCGACCTTTTACATATACCCGCTAGTGTTCAAATTGGATTTAAAGATGAAAATAGAAATCAAGGCAACGCAACGTGCACAGAACGCGGCCCCTGACAAAATCCAGTGACACCAGTAGGGCACCCAGAACGTACCGAACAATTCGATTGTTATTTGTGTAATGTTGGTATGCCCTGCTTGGTTCATTTCTGACGTATATCAATGTCTTTTAATACACTTGTTGATAGATGTTTGAGCATTCTATAGAACTTTGATATATCTGTTTTTAAAAATTCTTGTTTTGAAATACAGACACAAAGCTACCTGTATTTATTGTTGAATCAAGTCACACTTTCTTTTTCTCGGAATAACTCTTTATTTTGGTTTTTGTTTGTTTATTTTATATTTCAGTTACATGGCAAATTTTAACTTTTTATATAGCCATGCAGCTATCGAGTTTGATTATTTTCAAGACAAAAGTTACAAATCGAACCTGCAATATTTTCAATTTTGCCGTATTAGGCTTTAATTTGGGATTCTGTTTTCTCTATTTTATAAAGTTAATTTTGTTAAAAAAAACAAAAAATTTTTCTTTCGATATTTTTTTAATAATTAAAACTGATGTAAGTTAGTTTCAAAAAAAACACAAAAACTTTAAATAATTTAAAAAAAATAAACACCCAATTTGATTCATGAAACGTTTCAAATATTGTTGTAATTTTTTCAATATCAAATTTAATTTAAATTTATGAATCACAATCCTTTTTTTTTTTTTTAAAAAGTCCCTTTAATTTTTTGTTTTTGTTTTAATTTTTATTATATTTCTACACTAAAGTTCTTAATGTCCCAAAATAAAGGGCAAATTTCCTTTTAAATTTAGTTCCAGGAAAGGGTTTGAGATTTTTTAAATACTTTTTGCTTTAAACACAAAACCATTTTTAAAAAAATTTTTAAAAAAAAGGCAAATTATTGATTTTTTTTAAACATATTTTTTTGTTTATATTCTTCAACATTTTCCCTCAGCTGAAATGAATTATTTCTTTAAAATTATTTTCACGGGTTTTAATTGACAAAATGCACATTCAATTGACACCTATTTTGTCGAATCTTCTTGCAAGACGTTAAATCCAAAAACCTCTTACATTTAAAGACCCAAACCATCTAAGTTGCCCTTAGTAATTTATTATCACTTGTGGAAATTTTGTAATGTTATATAGACTAACAAATCTAGCCAATAAGATGTTTGATTTTATAATATTTTCATATGATAATCCATTTTATACAACAGAATTACAGATTGTTCATCAAACAAATTTTGTTAATGTTAATGCTTCAAACGTATTGATGACCTTTCTCCCCTGTGAGAATGAAGTTAACATTAATATAACAAAATTTAATTACAAATGTCACGTTGAAAAGATGAAAAAGCACATTGTCTATGAAGATGTTATATAACTTATTCACAATCCTTTTAAAAACAAACAAACAAACATTAACATGAAAATGATAATGATAATGATATGTCAAGGAAAATCTTGTTTATTATAAAGTTTCTTTTTAGGATATTTATGCAAAGAAACATGACACAATGCCGTTACTGATGTAAAGGAGTATTACTACTGCTTGCATACTTCACACAATTTTGGAAATAAAAAGATTCCTCAGACGCATTTATTACAACAAGTTAAAATGAAAAATGCAGACTCGGTTTGATTGAGTCTGTACATGAGGGATAAAGAAAAATGCAGCATCCCTCAATCCCCCTAGCTCAGGCTTGGGTTCAAACATACATTTGAACGTACGATTATCGTTTTAATTTGTTATCTAATGAATAATGAAATGATATTTTCTTAAAAATCAGAAATGTTTTCTTATGTTAAACTGGTGCGTAATTTGGAGTACTTTAATACATTCTTCAAAGACAAGGAAAATGAATAATCTTTTTATAAGTTTCATTAGGAATGACATAAGAATTTTTTAGGAACCAATAATGTGACAAGCATACGAGCGTAGATCTTAGTAAATAAGTTACGCCTTTATTTAACAAGGCTTACACATTCATGTGGGCCTCAAAAACTTAAGCAATTTTATTTCAGATAGGTATTTAAGAGTTACCAGATATTAAATGGAAATGCGATCCGATTTTATTGAATTACTAAATGCATAGTTGATTGTTTGTTTTACGCTGTTATTTGAACTGATACCGATGTAATGTCGTCATTTTGTCTTACGGTAGCAGTATATTAAGCTGCATATGTAAATTAGCGTGGTCTTATCGAACAAGGCGTAAAAAATGCGCTATTTTAGCCGCCATTTGTATGACGTTTGTTTGTGCGTGTTGACGGGAGACATTTGTTGCCAAAAGACAACTGCAAAAATTTGATATAAATCAGGCGCTTTAACAACTGGATATATATCAATCAAACAGCAAATAATAAACAATGTTTTTTGAATACTTTAAATAAATATAAGAAACCCAAACCTCATATTTGGTTTAGTGACTTTATGAATATTTGTGGATTACATACTACACGGAAAGTTTATTTATTAACGTTATTATAACAAAATGACAAAGCAAAATTTTACGAGTACATTTTCGTCAACCTTTTTTCGTTTTCATTTTTACTTAGTATATAGACAGAAATAAAGCAATACTTATTTAGTACATTTTTAAATGCATTCCGGTTTGCAATTGGAAAAAGAAAACATGAATAATATAATTATACTTAAATGAACTCACTGAGGTATACAAGCTTAATACTTTACATTTTATTTTCTTACATAGATCACCATGGACACTTTAAACAGAACGATTTTCAAAATATGAAATATACTCGCAAATGTACTGAAAATAGTGCTTTGTGTCATGCATAGCCCGATTTGAGTGAAAAGCCTTGCAATACTTTTTAATTTTGAGTCATTTTTAAAATTATAATAATTGTTCTGGAAAAAGGGAGTGAAGGAATGATCATATCACAAGTTATTTGTCAAAATCGTTATCTAATGGCACATAAATCTCAAAAAATTTATCTCCAGTCCATTCATGTTAAAAAACTCAAAGAAGTCCGTTTTAATAAAATTTTTCCCCAAAACGCTGATGAATTTCATTTATGCGAAAATTTGCGTGCTATATTTTTAGAATTATGATAATTATTTTACGTTTTCCCTAAAACACATATTCTGCTTATCACGCTTTGAATCACCATCCTTTTTAAAAGTACTTGGGAAAAGCATTTTTTTGCAAACTGTTTTTGTTTTTCCTATTGAAATTTTAATTAAAAACCTTTTCTGGCATAAAATTTGAATACTTAAACAAAAAAATTTCCGGGAAAAAAAAATTTTTTATCTTTTTGAAATATATTTCTTAGACTACAATTTTATAAACAGTTTCATAATCGTATAGTCGATTCTCGAAATAGCTTTAACATAGAATGTCTTTGTTATGCGCACAGAATATATTATCAAAGTCAAAGAAGTACTTTTACGATTTCAATTTACATAATTGACGCATTGTTTATTCTATGCATATGTGTCATAATAAGCGTCTATAAATGAGGCATTTATTAAATTTCAAAGAAAATTTAAAAAAATAATAATTGAAAACAATAAGGCAAAACCGCAGTATTTTATTGAATGAAAACCTTTAAATTAAGCACAATACTTTATTCTGTTTTGGTTTACGGCGCACAACACAAGGTAGGTCACGCAACGCCAAAACAGTAAAGATGATTTTGGCTACCTCGGGTGTTTTAACATTATAAAATACAATTAGAAAATAACATTAATGTTGTTTTGCACTTTTTTTTTAAATTTCCCCAAAATTTGGGTTTATGCCCATTTATTAAAATAAAAAAAAACCCATGTTTAATAAGGTTTGATTCCCTTTTGGGCTTTTCCCCATTAACAATGTGGACTGATTGAGGCCCCTCCCGGCTTTTATGTTAAAAATAATAATAGATTAACTAGAATAAAAAAAAAGAAAGACGGGGTTTTCTTTTTTGCTTTTCTATCCCGTCTCAGTTTTTCCCCAAATTACTATAAAAAATTATGGGCCCGAAATTTTAAAATGTCCCCCGGGCAGTAAATACCCGAAAAACCTACTACTTGTGAAAAAGGGAAAAAAAGAAATAGGGCCTTTTATTAGTTTTCCATAAAAAGGCCCGCTTACTATCTGTTGTTTACAAACGCCTTTATGTGCCCCTTTTTAAAATATAACATTTCTTGTGCGTAGGTATTCTCAAAACACTTCTCATTATTACATTGTAGATGCAGAAATTCTTTCCAACAGGATGAAAGGAGAAAAATGACATGTGCAACATGTTGAATTGAAATCATTTTATACTGTCATATAAAAAGATAAAATAAAAACAAAACTATGACAAAAATAGATAGTAATTCATTGTTTCCAGAGTGATTTCTAAAACTATGACCGAAAGCTTTTATAATGTGTTTTGGTATGTTACCAACGTTTTCATTTTCAGTATAAATGCTTGATTTGTGTTTTCAAACAAAAAATTGTTTATAATAAAATATGATAAACAAGGATCAACAAGCATTCAACCCCCAAACAACAAGGAGCCCTGGAGGACCACAAACAAAAATAGGACAGGGCGCAAGGCAGAAATATTATGACGATGCACCGACATATAGTCGTCGGCAGGACACAAAAAAATATTTGATCCTTTTAATCAAAGTATACCATCATTTTTACCGATGAAATATAAAAAAAAATATCAAGGAAGGGCGACCCCCACATCCAAAAGGTAAATGACCATTTTGATTTAAGTGATATTCTATTCGCAAAACTGAATCTTAGACCTTTGAGAGGAAAATTATGAGATGATTAATTAACTTTTCTTCCGGCAGCCCAATGGTAGATTGAATATCTTGATCACGTGTAATTTGTGATTACTTTTTAATCTCTAATCATTAACTTGAGAAACATGTTTGTTTGCAATTAACCTCTACTTTATTATTTCGATTTATCTAAAATTAAGTTATTTTTGTGCCGTATCTTAATTGCCAAGATTTTATGCTTGAATACACCTGTGAAAAGTTTATTACATAATAAAAACGATTGTAAAAACGTGCCTCATTAAATCTATAAATAAGTATTTTGAATTAGAATAGTGTTTGAATGAAAGGTTAATTATCAGAAATTATCTGTGAAGTAACATAATATAATTCGATAAACCCCGAACACTTGAAGACTTGAATGTATAGATAGATGTATTGAATGAGATTTTTGTTTGAAAGAATGTTTAGTTTATCATTAGAGATAAAAAATTGAAAAAAACAACAAGGCTTCTGAAAAGGTGCAATTATAATAAAGGAAAAGATGTTAGATAGGTTATTACAAAATAAATCATCTGTTAAACGACTGTTATAATCAAATATGAAAAACAAGATCAACAAGAAATGACAGCATTCAATGAACGCATCTCCCAACCACCTGCAAGGAGACTAGCAGGACACTAAAAAGAAGAGAGCAAGGTGTCAAAAAACTAGTTTTTATAAACTTTTAAATAAGAAAATCACAGAAACCTACAAGCTAATTAAAGATGAAGACAATTAAAAGACCTACACAAGGATAAGGATGTAGGGGAAGGAGCCAGAAGGACTTGGAAAAGGAATAACAGTTTACTTGCGCAATTTATTGAGTCCAACTCTGCACACACCTGTTTTATCTGGCATTTGGCATTACATTTCACTAAATGTTTACTTCCTTCAGTTGGCACTTCAAGTCTATAATCAGTATTATGACGATAACAGAAGGTAATGATTGTAGATAAATATGTTAAATATATCATTAAAACGTTTTTGTTTGACATCAATAACACTTCTTGATATACATTTTTGTATCGTGCTTCTATCTAGTGTATCACTTTAAAAAAGAGAATACACTTTCAAAATAGATTTTATCAAATTAAACAAATCTTCAGAAATATTGAAAAGTCAAAAACTTTACTTGAGATTTTAAGCATCAAAATTGTGTCATTTCTTACGTAATAGCATGTTAAATATCGGTATTAAACTCTGAAATATAAATCAATGGTTTAAATATGTTTATATAATCGTATTATTTAAATCAGATTTGTGACTGAGGTGTTGTCGTTAAGAGATGATGCTTCAGAAATGCACCCAAATTTAAAAGGGGTTTCAAAATGGGTTAGAATAACTAGAGTATTTGCATCTCTTAGCTTTAGCAGGTGAGGTGGTTTTGACCCCTAATGTTGCTTTGAAATTTGTAACACGGGATATATACTTGTATAATCTGAGATTATTAAGTTTCTTCTTTTCTTCTATTTTCTCGTTTAATTCTGTTTGCTCTTTAACTGGAACAAGCTATAATATTTTCACAATAAAATCATTGTTAAACAATGAAATAGCATTTTGTTATTAAAAGATATCAAAACATTAATAGTAAGGTTATTATTCCACAAAACTATCTTCTCTATATTCTGATTGATGCAACTTACTTCCTAGTTATGAAGAAACCTATTAACATTTATTAAAATTGCTGCAATAAGTTGTAAGAATATCAATATTATATCATACTTTAGCATTGTCATAAATTGCGTTTATATCCAGAGGTGTGATATTGCGTTGTCATGACAATTAAATATAATGTTACCAAACTAAGCATTTATCTTTTTTACTGCATTCTTTATGAAATTTCTAAGAGAAACTCAATTTTAATTTTAAAGTAAAGTTAACAATTTTCAAACTATACGCAACTTATTTCGCAGGAAGCCAGTGGGTAAATTCAGTAATTACCTATACAATATTAGATCCATATTTAGCAGTAGTGGCTTTCTTGTGTGCCCATTTAGACGTTGTTGTTTTTTTTATTCCATTTTCTTGCTACAATCGGGTGATTGTCTAAATGGATACCAATTTTAATGTCATGTTTTCATAAATGTATGCGTTTAAATTTACATTAAATATCATTCTTTATGTTGAAGGAAAATGCATATAGCTGCTTTATGATAATGAAGACGAACCATATTAAGATAATGATTGCAAACAATACAAATTACTTAAAGATTTCTTGTATAAAGAAGTGTTTTGCAGATATTTTATTAACTGATAACTGCTTTATTTTAGCTTATATAACATCATTTTAAGTAAAGAAATAAACGAGAACAGCTTTTAAATTATTTGAGTCATTATCTATATCACTGTGTTCTGTATTGTTCAATGATTGGCTGGGTTGTTTCTTGACATGTTTTTTTATGACCATCTTAATGCTTATCTTAATTTGAATTCAAGTGGGCAAATATTGGGTAAATATAAAATGTATTTGGTTATATTCAGGTTCATAAGGGTTTCCATGCATATGATGCTATACATCTATACATGCTCATCTTTTAATTTAAGTTATCTAATAAGTGTTGTATGTACAGTTACACGTGATTTAGTATTTCTTTAGTCAGGAAAAAACAACTTAGTTTTATATTTTTAGTGGGTTTTTTTTTTCGTTTTTCATTTTGTCTTTTTGTTGGTGTTTTTTGTTGTTTGTTTTTTTTTGGGTTTTTTTTTCTTTTAGTTGTTGTTTTTTTGCTTTTGTTTGTCTGTACCTTTTTCTATTTTTATGTTTTATTTTTATTATAACTTAAATCTTATTATTTATTTAGGGGGGATTGGGTGTTTTTTGTGTTTCTTTTTTTTCTTTGTAATATTTCTTTATTTAAAATTTATTCTTCCTTTTTGTATTTTCTGTTTTATTTTTTTAACTTAGTTGTTATTTTAATAGTGTGCCATGGTCTCATATTAAAAGGGTAAATTTGATTTAAAAAATCATTTTTGCAACCACGAAACAAAAGTATAGAGACTGATGAAAACTTTAGTTTTTGTATTTTTTCTTCAGGAATCTCAGATAAATATTTAACATCTTGAATATGTGCGATATGTTAGCCAGGTTTTCCTTTTCTTATCAAGTCTGTCGGTTAACTTGTTTAACCTCTTTTAATAAAATAAAATATGCTCTGACATATATCGAGAATCTATCATAGATTTATCGTAGATTATTAACCGTTTCAACTTATCTCATTTAAAACCGTTATACCGTATTTTACAACCAAAATGATGCATCAATACTCCTGTAAAACGTTCTTGCAAAATAACAACGTTTGTACAATCTTGTCTTACTGATATAAAAAGTAATTAATGTAATAAGGATTGTGTGTTTGAAAGAAAGATTACTACATAATTATTATGAAGAAAATAATTGATATAGCACAATTAGCCTACTTTATCATTTTGAGATGATAATAAATATACATGTTTAATTGGAAAAAAATATTTTTATCAAAATCCAGGCAACCATTTAGCTTTGAAATATCACTTAACAAAGCAAACAGTTATAAAAATAAGTTCACTGTATGCTTATGTATTTGCGTGTGTCTGTGCGTGCGTGTACTGTGTGAAACTGAAACTGAAGATTTAACAAATATCAAAGAGTAATTTGGTATTTAACGTATAAGACTGTTGATCTGAAGCAATTGAACAAAATATAAGATATTGGAACCATCTTGTAAAATCAATGGTTGACAATGTTTTAAAACAGCATCAATCAGTATTCAATCTTCAACACAAAAGTCCTGAAATCCTTGATCCCGAAGCAGCAGAAAAATGTAACAACACAAGTCTCGCTTCTGGCTAACGTTCAAAGTTTATTACAAAGATATATTCTAGAACGAAATTAATTATAATCATCATTTAATATCTGTTATTAGCATAAAATAGAGAAGAAAAGAATACCTAAAAATAGTCCAAAACGTCAAGTTTAGAAATGTTGCAGGCTCGGTTTGATCAAATCGCTGGTTAAAATGATAAACAACTACAAATGTACAAATGATACAACATGCGTTTTTATATTTAATAATTATGTGCAAGGTAAAATCGAAATGTTAAAAAGCAATGACATCTTACAGCTTTATATTGGTTTACAATATCAATGCAAATGCAAAGAACATTTAATTTAATATTGACATGTCAATATATTGTTATATTATTGTCAAAGTTATATCATTCTCTTTCAATAATTGCGTTTATACCTAGAGGTGCGATATTGCGTTACCATGACAATGAGCGTTTATTAATTTATTATTTTTTGGGCATTGTGTATGTAAATTGTTATGAAATATTTCGATTCCTGCATAAGGTAGAATTTTTTTGCATATATGATCATAAAGCTATATACCTGCTGCAAAGATTATTAGTTGAATTTAAAATAATAATCCAAAATGCTTGCGGGAAAGAATTATGTTGGTAAATTGCCTTTAAAACGAGTGGCGCATGCTAAACGCACAAAAGTCATACTTAAGATAGAAGAATTATGATCATTTGTTGTGGAACATTTTATTCTGTTATAATACAATAATATATAACGTGCAATATTCATTTGTGTAAAATAACAGACGTTCTATGTTCTACCTATTTCGAAATTTGACCATAAGATGGAAAAAATATAAAACTTGTTATAAAAATGTTTTAATACCGATATATCTTATAAAACATATTTCATGAGGTAAAGATTTAGACCCTTTAGACGATTCTTACAATGAACATTTAATACTTTGAATGTTAAATGTTTTAAAGGTGTAAACAAGAAACCATCTGTTTCATTATCTGATACATATATTTATACCCATATAAATTTACGTATCTGTATCAATTTACGATGTGTTTTTTCACACTCATCATGTAAATCTGTTTCTGACTCAATGCTATTAGACATAAATTTTACTTCTGGCAGATATTGAAAAGAAATACGGATTGAAGTTCATTTAGTATTTCTTTCTTATCACTGTGAAATGAATTATAGATTTGTTCCACCTGAGGGTTAGGTATGGTTGTCAATAATAAGATATTGCTTTCATCATAGAATTGATATTCTTCTTTCAATACAGATGTATATGACGATTTTGCTTCGTAATATGTATGCTTTATACAGGATATTCAAGATTTTTTTTATAAATATGAGATTTACTTTCAACGAGTGGCATGGAAGAAAATCACGAGTGTTTAAAGCTACGAGTAAAATATGATAAGGTTCATACCACGAGATGAAAATAAATCCCGTATTTATAAACAAAAAGAATTATCTGATAAACTTTTTTCTTATTTCTTTTACAATTCGAAATACGTTTGCTTAATTTTGTGTAATGGCCGAGTTTAAAACTAAGCAGTACAATAAGATACCAGTGAAGATAGGAAAAAATATGTTTTATTGCGGTGAATCATCAATTTTTTTAATTCAAATTTGAGATATTCAGTAAGAATTCCATAGATTTCAATAATTTTTTGTGATTGAAATATTTCCTTAAGGGTGAGCATATTATCTATATTTAACCCTAGACGCTGCATATTTGCCTTTAAGGAGTAATGAATTACGTAAGAACTTGAGAACTTCTGAATAATTGTCTGAATAATTGCAGTTTGTTAAATAAACAAATCGTTCTGTTAAGTAAACTACCATTTTAAGCCATATTTTATGTAAATGCATAAATGTGTATTTAAGAAGGACACTTTTAAGTCTACCAATTATCACAAAGAGCACGGTCTTATTTTCAAATTTCACATGTAGTAGCTTCATTGGAATTATGATATTATAGATCTGCACATTGCCATTGCTTCCTGTATTCAAACAACCAATGTAATGTTACGGTATTTGGTAAAACGTAAAATGTAAAAGAAAAGAAAATATGACAGAGCGTCTAAGAGTCTAGCTTTAATGCAATTATAAAATTCCTCAGACAACTTAGAAGTGCATTTAATTGATTGCTTTGTCAAAAGCACTATTAGCGTGTCATTTCTAAAAGCCTACTATTACACATTACTGCCAGAAGGTGACACTTCAATATTATGTATTGACATTGATCAGATCATTTTAAATATCACTAGTTACGAACATCTTTTGCAATTTTTGAAAAAAAAACAAAATTTAAAAATGCTTTGTAAAATTTAAATTTAAAAAGACGCTTCCTTTAGGTCTTGGTGTTTTACATGACATATGACTGACTCTCACCGTATAGTTATTTTCAGACAATGTTACAAAAAATTACACTTGGAATAAACAAATTGATTTGAGAAATTTTACAGCAGTAAATTTTAAATATTTTGTTCTAAAATTTAAGTTTAAAACTAACTTAGATTTAAAGAACACGAAGAATATTTAAGTTTTCTTTTTTATATGTTTAATACTATCATGGCCTTATTTCGTATTCATGTTTATTCGGCGAAAAGTATATTGGACAAGGTTGTTAGGCGTTTGCAAAGGTGTAACTTATGTTCTTTTTTTTTGTAAAAAAAATATTTTTAAATGCATGTACTGAAAAGTGCTGCGTTATGACAGAGATTTTATGTAAGACAAAAGGTATACAGTTTTAACATATGTTGCATCTTGAAAATACCCATATCATCTTACACAGGAAACAGTGGTCCAGTAGTTAAACCGTATGATAATGTCACAGGTTATGAGTGCAACTTAAAACTAAAAGTGTTAACAAGTATTTCGTGTGAAATTGAAATTAGTAGCTTTTTGTAATGATTTTCGTAATATAATAATTATTATACTTTTGACTTGTTGAGCTCAAGGAATATTAATATGCCTTTCTATTCATAAATACCTTAAGAACTTGTTCTTTTTCATTTAACAAGACGTTAATGCTCACACGGTCATTTAAACTGACTGCATTTTGAATAATTAGGACATACACAAAAAACATAAGGGACTCCTTTTCGTCACAAAATCATTGATTTATATTTGATATATTGATAGCACATTTTACGTTAAGTCAAGGGTACCAAATAAAGCCTAATTCTAACAAACAGCGTTCATTGTTTAACCAATTTAAAGACATTTAACATAGTCACAGTTATATCATCTTACTTAGCGGTTAGAAATAATTTGCGATCATGAAAGTACAAACGTAAATTGAAAACGATGAATAACTATACATTGCTGGTCTTACAGAGAGAAAAAATTAAGCGACTGTATTATAAAGTATCCGTTATCCTACTCATAACGAATTCCATTGTTTCGGATTTATTTCAAGTTTATGGAAAAGAGTCATTTACTATATAATGAATAATCATTTTAAATGATATAAGATTTGGCTTTACATTAATCGGTGCCATCATCGTATCTGTAACGTATAATGTTGAGAAACACAGATATTACACGAGGCTTAGGGGGCGTGGACGATAGTTTGCACTTGGCAGTACCGTTCATAAACAGGCTCAATCAAACAGAGCCTGCAACATGTTCAATTTTGCCGTGTTGGGCTTTCTTTAGGGATTCTTATTTTCTCTATTTTATATTTGTTGAAAAGTACAGTTGCACTATATATCGATATCTTATCATATTATAATAAAGATAGTCTCCATTAAAGGAAATACTTTCAAATTCTATCATTTTCATAAGGTTGAAAATTAGACATTAGAAGTAGATTAAAAAAACAGGTGTACTGTGTTTTGAAATCTTATCACATTTTTATCCAAATAGTCTTAATGAAAGGAAAGACATTCAAACTCTATTATGTTCATACGTTCATCTCAGGTTTGTTGGAAGTATTCCATTTGGCGTTTTTTTCATCCTGTCAGTTCTGCTGCCTATTAAAGAAAATATTGCCTTCAGCTTACAAATTTTCATTGATAATGTTAGAATAATGCAACTCCAATATCTAATCAGCAATACATACAAATTAGACTGATTGGACATTTATTATATTGATATTAGAAAGACTGTTTACAGGAATAAACTCAGGTCAACTCTAGCCATTGGGTACATGTATTAAAACTTCCTACCTACCGATCTTCGGGTGTAAACGAATGGCAGAAAAGCTTTTAAATTTGACAAATTAATGTGCTCTTTGACAGCATGCTTCTTAGATGACAAAAGGTTTCGTACAATCACATTAACATCTAGTCGCCCTGAGACAATTTTTTCATAAAGTTTTCTTCCTTAATATCAGCGTTTGACACCTAAGATATTAGATAGAATCTGTTATATAGACAAAGGTAACACTTAAGGTTTTCTGCTTAAAGCTTTCTTTACAAGAAATCTATCATTAGAAAAGCATCTTTTCTGTCAGTATAAGCAGATATTACTCTTCTTCACTTGTTAGCACTTAAAGCAGGAGATTGCTTGATTATCAAATTATTTAAGTGACATGAATAGATATATAAATTTTATAATCATAAATATTTTGCGATATGGAGATGATTGAATAAATGTTACTAGGTTAAAATGACATGGTTGTCACACTTCTGTGCTTGCTACCTGCTATACATTTAAAGGAACGTATTGTATAATAATATATACAAAGCTAAACTAAATTCACTGCCAGGGAACCGCTGATTCAACAAGATATCTAACAATGTCTTTCATTTATAGACAGAAGATCACTTAGTCTATTTTTGAATGGATCTATCTGGTTTGTGAATTACTATTTGTCATATCCTGACCCGTTGATTTTAAAAGGGATTCCACTGAAGTTTTTGGACAGGACGGGACTGGAAATTACTTTTCAATTTATATCTTCCTTTAAATATGTTTCAAATCTTTAAACTCCAATTAAGCTAAGAATGGCAGAAAAATACAATTTTTTATTTAGTATATTTTACTATATTTTGCAAACGTTTGTTTCTTGCCCAAGCTGATCTATTTAGAAATTTAAATTTTATTTTTTTAAGACTTTCGGACCTCAGTGGAGTACATTCATATAATATATAAAATTATTGTCTGAATTTTATATAATACATGTAAATGTTTATATGTTATTTCAGACACTAATCGTATTTATTATATACTTATAAATGAAATATTGATGAAATAAAAAAAATCATATTTTTACTGTAAAATATTATTTTTCACAGCAATGAAACATAATTTTTCGGGTTTTTTTTGTTACTGGTGCCCTGCCGGATTTTGTCTTCTGTATTCAGCCAATACACAACATTTAAGTTGTAATGTCACAAATGTACATGATAAACAGAAAATTTAAGTCTGTTCTACAAATAAAGGATTAATTTTCATCTTGTGATATGAAACTTATCATACTTCACTCGTGGCTATCGCCACTCATTCAATATTTATTTTCATACCCCTCGATTTTCATAGAAAAAAATGAAATATCCTCTATTTTTTAGAAAGCAGAAATATGACTTAAATTTCCTCTTACACACAACCTCGATAGTATAGGTTAACCTGTCACCCGAAGCAATTTATGTGGAAATGAATATAAAAAAATGTTAAAAGTACCATATGTTTCAAGAAAAGATATCAAGAAATAATTAATTATGAGAACTTGAAATAAACAATTTATTTTTTTCTCTCTTTTATACAATGGATAGATAGAAGCAAAACAAGTGTCATACTGGAATTAAGTATACAATTACTATTGATATCACTAACGATACGAATTTTCATTCGCGAATTAATGTTTATTTTTATCATATGATTACATAAAAGTACACATTTCTTTCTTACAACAAGCGTGGAAATTTGTTTAACCCGTATTTTTAATAACTTTGATTATTTCAAGTCATTTGTTAATACCAGCATTAATGTGAGACAAAAAAGTAATAACCTTGTGTGAAATATCTCTCCGAATTAATTCTTTTGAGCATAATTTTTTGAAGACAGTTAGTTGTTACTGAAGCTATAAAGATGCGCTCATGATGCTATTTGGTAATCGTTCCTAAATTGTAATTTTGCTTTGCATTTTCAAAATTGCTTAAGTAACAACTTATGATTTAGTTTATTGCTCGTACGAAATGTAAAGCTGAAAGTGTTTTACCGAAATTTCTACATATGACAGAGGTTTCAACGTTGGTCTTTAACATGAGTGCAAAACTCAAGTGTATTTTATATATTTAGAAATGGCACCGAACATTTGGTAAGGAAATAACAAACGAAATATAATTGGTTGGCTGCGTTGATAGTTCACTAATACATTTGATGTTTATACATACTTCATTTTTATTAAATGCATTTTAAAAATCAATAATAACTATACGATATTTCATTGCTTTTTAAACGTTTTTCGAGTTTGTGTAAATTATACCGTAACTCATATCGTTCACTTGAACTTTACTCTATATTATACTATTTCAAACAATAGTTTTATTACATTATGACACTCTATAAATATTGGACTTTGTAACACTTGTATTTAATCAGTTTATTTTCTATCCATTATAACATTTCAGGCTTATTTTTAGAGAAAAAAATGAAACGCATCATTCTGAAAATATATATTTTTACTTGCCCCTAATCTGTCTATTTGACTGATAGAAGCCGAAATTAGAAACACGATAATTGTAACTCTGTCATGACAAAATAAGCATCTATTTTGCATCAATCAGTATAAATCCCTCTGCAAATTACTACGTCATTATCAAATTACATAAATGTATCTCTATAGGATTTCACACTATGACATTTAAATCCAAGTGAGTGCACAAGAAAAAGAAATAAAACATCTAGATTTGCATACAGCTCATTTGATATTACAAATATCTTTGAACTTATTATTTTTGACACGAATATACAAATGAACAATTAACCAAACAAGATGTCGTCAATGGTGAAAATTTGAGTGGAGACTCTTAAATTCATGATAACAAAATAGTTTACCCATCTCTGTCCTTTTCTACAAGATGATAATTCAAAAACGCACACTTTCTTGGAAGAAATTATTTGAAAATTTCTTCAAAAGAGACCCAGTTGAAAATTATAATTTGTTTTCATGTAAAGTGATCAACTATGTAATAGATATTTTTAAAGAAAAGGTATTCTATGTTTATCTTTAGGTAAAATTCTTTAGATAGAAACTGTTTTCAGAATATGTCTTTATTTAAATAAGAAAATGAACAAAATATGTTCGGAAAGCTGCATTCCCTATTACTGGTAATCTTTATTTCGTCCTTTCTTTTCTTAATAAAATACCTTTCCAGATATATTGAATGACACTAAGTATTCATAGTGTGTAGAGTTTTAAAATGAATCTTCTAACTGTATACTCAAAAGATGTTTATTAAACAATTAAAAGTAGACTGTGTCTATGGAAATTATTAGTATATTGTAATTTTAAACATCATATTTAGTATGATATGATGATTAAAAATGTAAATAATTTATGATCTACTATAATTATATATCTCTCCCGATGATAAGATCTTTAAAATAGCTGTGTTATGCCTATTTGTATAGAGGACTTGGGTCCAATAAATAAGATATTTTGAAAACACTACTAAGCTATTGATTAGGACTGATATTGTCTGGCTGCATTTTAATGAGTGTAAAATTTTCTCATTATTTACGATTCAAGTATAATTTAAACAAGAAATTAGCATACGACACAAAAAGGTACAAGTAGTTTAACCTTTAACAAAACTACAAAAGAATTTAAAATTTACTTTAATTGTTTCTAGATTAAGAAAACTGGGAAGAGCTGGTTTTATTTAGCATTTCAAATTATATCTATAATTCTTTTAAAAACAAAACAAAATTTATATTCATCGTAAAACAACTTTTAATAAAATACGATAAGTACACAGACACCGAACATAAGATATTAGAACACATCTGTTATATATTTGTTGCCTTTTCTGTGCTAGTAAAAGTACGGATTTTCAGCTTAGAAAAAATGTAACCTAATCTACCATGTGACTGGATAAGGCACCTGCGGCACGATGATAACAGTAGTTAAATATAACACAAACAACACGAACTTCTTTGTCTTCTATCACGTTTCAGACTTAATAAAGTTTCCTTTTAAAAGGAAAGGCTTGCTCAGTTGTGCCATCATCCCATCTCTTTAAAATTGTTTTTTTTTTGTTTCAATTTATTATCACAATTATTTTGAATTACGGTATTTGTATATCATAAAGGGTTTATTTAGTTTTTTTCTCGAAAAAAAAAGTTTCACTTTTAAAGGGATAGGTAGGGTAAGCCCAAGACTGGACGAGCACCTGTGCCCATTTGTTTGAGCACCAGTGTTATGCGTGCAAATTTGGACCAAAGAGGGACCAGAAGTCCACTGATTATAACTGAACGGGAACATGCTGACGATAACAGTAGCAACTTTTTTTAGTAAAAACGAATATTTTTTTTGTCAAAAACGATTCGAAATCTATTCTCTATTGTATAAAACTAATAAAAAAAATAATCAATCGTAAAAATACTAACATTGGCTCTCACGTGCAGATCTATCTATCATACTGAAGGGAAACAAGTGTGCACATTTGACATTTCATTTCCACTTTTTTTCGCAGAGAGAGTCATTCGTTTTGGCAGTTGCTTATTTCATTTATATAGCCGCTTTATAGACAAGTAAATGTACTAAAAGACTTCGTTACGTGGTACCAATTAATAAGCATGACACCTAAAGTATCTATGATCACAGATATACCGACAACACAGGAGATCAGCACGTGGTACGGTTAATGATATGCATGGGCTATTTTTAGATTACCTCACCAAGACGTTTAAACTCTGTCATATAACTCGATCATGCACTAATATTCTGCGTGATTCCGTCACGATCTTTTGGTAAGCAGGACCGCCCTTTAGAGACGGAATACTACTACAGTAACCATTCTCTATTGTATAAAACTAATAAAGCCAAAATCAATTATAAAAGAAACTAACTTTTGCGTCTTGAAAAAGAATTGAAACGGAACAATTTCGTCTTCCTTCTACCGATAAATCAAATAAAAATAGAAATCCTATTTATATAAACAAACTGGGATTACCGAAGTAACTAAAACAGCTTAGATTTCTGTAATATTACTTCGTCTGATTCCACAGTATGACGGAATCGCCCGAATTGTCACGATTGCAATCGGAACTACCTGGGCTATTATCATTAATCCGAAGAGTGACGGAAAGGGCCGAAAAGTTGCGATTGGCACGATTGCAGCGGAAACATGGACTGGTTTCCCGTTCAATCATGCACTAACAAATGTAAGGAGGAAGCCACTTAACCGGAACAACTTTTCCAAAACAAATGGCTAAAAAGAAGCATACACAAAAATATAAAAAACACTTTGATATTAGAAAGATACTATTATTTATTTATATTTGTTTGTTTCTGTTTTTTTTTATTATTTATTTTTTGTGCTTTTTTGACATTTGATATATTTTTTATAATTTAATATGATAGGATACGATATGATATAAAATAATACATACCTACACGATTATAGCATATTATAGCTAATTGTTCTTCCCGTTAAAGGACATAGAAATATTTATGTGGCTTTTAAATTGTCTACAGCAATATGATAACTTATCAATTTCGTTTAATTTGTTTAATAATACTACCTTAAAACTTGTTATGTCTGGTGAGAGATATTAATACCTTATCACATAGGTATAAAATGTTTCATATGTTATTACTTATTCTTATGATAAGAAATATAATATCTATATATATATATTGGAATGGTCTTCGGATAATTTACAAATCACGTTCAACATTAAAGCTTGTATTTAATGATACAGTCATAAGCGTTGGATACATAACAGTTACTGTTTTATAAACTACTTGCCTAACAATTTTAATAAGTGTCCCCCAGATCATTGTGCAAAATTGAGAACTGAATAACCTGACAATGGTATCCCATTTGCTTTAAGAAAAAAGTAAAAATCTTTTAATGGGACGTCTGTGGCAAAGTGGTTAAGGTCGATGACTTCAAACCACTTGTTGTGTGTTCAAATCCCGCCAGGGACTTTTGTTCTTTCATGTGAGAAAGCTATCTAGCTAGCTTACAGACTGTCGGCGGTCTACTCAGGTTCCCGTCCATGCCCGAACAATGCACGGAAGGGCATCTGAAGTAGTCCTCCACTAGTAAAATAGAGAAAATAAGAATCCCTAAAGAAAGTCCAACACAACAAAATTGAAAATGTTGCAGGCTCGGTTTGATTGAGCCTGTTCATGGACGGTACTGGAAAGTGCAAGTTACTGTCCACGCCCCCTAGCACCGTGTAAACCTGGAAAGTTGTCATATAACCTTTACTGTGTTAGTGCGACTTTAAACCCGAACTAAAAATATATATTATATAAAGAGCCACCAATTCTACCAAATATAATTAATATATAAAATCTTGCTTGTGAATTGTAACACGATTTTCTGTGTTTAGATTATAATGTAGTATAGAATGTTTCAATTTTACCTTGATTTATTTGCTGGAAATGGGAAATTCTTATGTTTATTCAGGTTTTGTGATTGTCTGCCTTGGGAAAATTCTTATGTCAAGTATTTGCCTCAAATATCTGTATGTGTTTGCTTTTCTTTTGATGATTTTAAAATGATTTTTTAAAATACATTTCGTTCGCAAAAGATAAATATTTGCTTGCTCACAAACATCATTGAATACAAAGCTTGATTATGACCGATCAGATGCAAATGTTGTCATTAATTTATATTCAATATTTGTCGACTCAACTTCATTAATGTCACAGACGTCAGATAAATTTTTGATTGACTTGTAACATTGATTTCATGTAATAATGAATGTATGAGGTCATGATACAATATTATTGCATAAACGCATGTGTTCATAAATTGAGAAAAATATAGAAGAAAAATCATAAACGGATAAAATCATCCGAGCATTCGCCGTTGCTACACGTTTTTTTAAAATGCGTGGCACAGGGCGCCGTATAAAATAGCTGTCTGCAATGAAAGTCCCGGTAACTTCATTATCAAAACATTACTTTCAATTGACATCGCACTGGCATGACAAAATTAATTTCTTTATACGAACTACAGATAACGAAATACGGAAATACCGATTCAGGCGAACTATTTTTTGCAAACGAAGCAAGAATGCACCTATTTTCTGCAGAAGCACGGGAACGCATTTACCATTGATGATAAATAAGGAAAAACTGCACCAACCTTCTATTTAAAACGTCGTTGCTTATAAGTGCGTTAAGTTCTTTGCCGTAAGGACTTTAATTGATTGTGCTGCAGAAATAATTGGGAAATAAATACACATCAAAATGAATAAATAATGTATTGGTAGAGACTAGAAAATGTGACTTAACACAAATTATTTAAATCAATGAATTGATACACAACCTAATTATTGTCCAAACTAACTTAATAACAGTTTCCATTCTAATTTTGCGAACTGTAAAAATGTTTAAAATAACATTGATTCAAATACTATACCTGACATTTTTAACTTAAAATTTATTGAATAAATAACGATAAACATCACATGTGATTTCATATGAATGCTAGAAAATCTTAAACGATTCTCATTGCCTGTCAGATTGGAACATATATATCCTTACGGTCAGTTATACAAATCTTAAGAGAATATGAATAAGCAAATGTGTATTACCTCGGGTGATCTCAACCTTAAAGCAACACCAGGGGTCAAAACCAACTCACCTGCTGGAGCTAAGGGATGTATAAAACCTGTAATAAGTCGCCACTTACGATCATGCAGGGATAAACGGCGGCTGCAATTTTGATATGTTTATGTTAAGCATCTGATGTAGAATCACCTGAATTATAAAAACAAAGATTTCTTACACGTTTTGCTTTAGTTTGGCCTAAACCAAGTGTTTAATTATGGTGTTAATGTTAACATCAATATATAGAAAACAAATAGCATATGAACAGCCCATATCATTTATTTAATTATTCCCCTTGAAGTTTTAATTAAAAAGAATGATATGTCTTTCGAATTTCTCCGGTGCCTCATTAAGCCATATATTAATATTTGTTTTTAAAAAGTATGTGCAATTTTTAGCCTTTGAGTGATTTGAGAGACATTTAGCGTTTATAAATCGATAAATACTTTAAGATCTTTAGGATTTGAATCTGAAGATTTCATTTCAAATTCCAAAGCAATTACTCGTTATGGAATTCTAACTTTGATGTAATAATGTTCTGAAACATACTATTTCTGATCTAATACAAATCACCTAGTAGCAAAGGTTTCGCTTTTATCGACAATATAACGTGCGTTTATAAATATATTAAATTCTGAATCCAATATCAAACAATATCAAAGATTAATGTCAGTTTTCTCATTTTAGTTCCCATAAAATAGAATATTAACTGATTCAAAATGTAGCAATTTGGTGATACCTTTCAGGTAATTTTGCAAAGAATTCTTGAATTACAATTATTTTCGTTTTAACGTTCATATTGTTTAAATGAAAATCAAGTGCACAATATCATAAACCTACAAATGCAAATAAAGTTTAATTGGATGCACTATAAAACCTTACTAAACAAATAGCTACTACTACAAGGTATAATGGAATAGAGAAAAACGGAATCCCTAAAGAACGCCCAAAACAACAAAATTGTAAATGTTGTAGGTTCGGTTTAATTCAGCCTGTTCATGGACGGTATTGGAAAGTGCAAGTTACCTCCACGCCCCCTAGCACCGGCTTAATCAGAATTCATCATTTAAACATGAAAATGGTGGAATTTTGTACTTAGGACATCAAGGTATAATGTGTAGTAAGGATTTATTTGAACATTTTCACATTGCTTAAACTTATAAGTTAAAAAGCCCGGAAAAGTGTGATATCTTCAGAACATAAATCACAACAAAATTACATAAAAATTGCAGACTCGGTTTGATTACTAATGAACAGGTGCAACAACCCTCACGCCACCTAACGCTGACATGAACAGTGAAGGATATTGTGTTACCATTGCCACTTGTAACACACAATATTGAACTTCCCTAAAGCAATGTACATTTCTAACTGTTACAACATTTAATATCGAAGTTATGAAATCAAAAACTGAAACATTGTAATATTGCAATCTATACATCAGAACATGGTCTTTCAATTAAAAGGAAGATATTGAATGTGGTGTGCATGAAGTTTAACCAGAAACTATCATAACTCTTTATTTAGATCTTATTTGAATCTTAAAATGTTACCTATTAATTCTACGAAATGTGCCTTAATTTTCTCCATGTTCCAGACGTTATTGAAGAATAACAGATTGTACTTCCTCGAAACGGAGATAGATATATGTGGCTTTTAATTGTCTGTGGCTGCTCAAAATTGACTATCAATTCTACTTAATTTGTTTAAGCTACTATCAGCTCTAAATCAAATTGTTCATTTCTGAGAGATATAGACTTTGAAATAGGAATAAACCGTTTTATAGAAGTTCACAGCATATTCTGCATTTCATTTTTTATTAAATTATTTGATTGAAAATTTAAAGTTTTAATAAAGTTAACATATCCATAAAATAATGAATTTTAGTTATTTTTTTTTTATCAAAATTGAATTTTAGGTACAATTTTATAGCACAAATTTTAAAAACAATGATATGTCCGAATGTGGGTCGTGTGGGGGTTGCGTTTATTGAACGCCACCCTTTCTTGAAAGTTAATTATGTTTTTATATTTTAACTGCGATAGCTACTTTAAAACGTTGAAAAGTAAATGAAAATGTATTGTTTGTAATTTTAAAATGACCGATTAAAATTTTAATTACATTTGTACATGTTGTATAATACATTTCTTTCCTGTAAATTTTATAGGGAGAAAACTGATTTTAGACGACCTTCTATCGAGAAAAAACGAAAATTGCATTTATAAAATTCCTGAATATAGATTTCAAAAACATGCGATTTTCAATTAAAAGCGAAGTTTAAAACGTGCAAAAAAGTAGAAAGATTTTGTTTGGCTAAAGCAAAAAGTTTGGTACCAAGCAAGATGTCGAGCACCTTAGTTAAATTTATCATATATAAAGGAAATAATAAATCCCTAACCAAAGTTCAAAACAACAAAAGATTCAGTTTAATTTAGCCTGTTCATAGACGCTACTGTCAGGTGTACACTACCGTCCACGCCTCAAAGCTAAAAATAATTGAAAATTGTGAGATTTTGAATTTAGAAACTTCCGCAAATGTATTCATACGACGCTTATCATGGAACCATTAATCCGACACTTTCGTGCCATTCTGTGAAAACCGGCGTATTTTCCCCATGTAATAAAAAGAGGGTGTCCTAAACGAGAAAACAATGGGCGGAACTAAGAAAATGGAATTTTGAAAGCTGGCCAGAGGATTAAAATGGATAAAATTGACAAATAATGCAGACAATTTTTTCAGCATACCATGGATCTTTTATCTGTTCCTTATATCAGACTTTACGGAAGTATCACATACAGATTGTCCTTGTCTTGACAGCAAATAGATTTATATGGCTTTTAAATTGTCTGACTGAACGTAATTACCATTCAATTTCCCTATACTTGTTCAACATAATGCCACCTGTAAATGTATGTTTACTGTCTGATTAGAAAGATGTAGCTTTTTCACATTAGAAAAACAATTAATGTGAATAATTGATCATGTTCCGTGATTGTTGTCTAGGTATTGATCAACAGAAGTACGTTTTTATCAAAGCTGGAGCGCCCTTAGTGAAAATCACAGCTTTAAGATATTTTGTAAAAAATGGTAAATGTAATCTGTATGCGATAATAATTTAATATCATTAGCCAGAAATACTTTTAAAATGTTCTGAGGTCAATCAATATGTCATTTTAAATATTTACCCTGTTTATTGATCAAAAAATAAATAAAAAAAAATAGATTTTGTTAAACGATATTAAATTTTGAATGTAAAATTTTAGCGAACTTTTTCACAAACAAGTTTAAATTAGTATTGGGAGTGGATTAAATTGATTATTATTTTTGTAATGTTGGTATGCCCTGGTGGGTTCATTTTGGACGTATATTAATGTGGATAGATGTGTAAGTATTCTATAGAACTTTGATATTTTTGTTGTTAAAATCCTTGTTTCTAGAATGCATCTCAGAAATGCAGCTGCATTTATTGTAAAATCATGTAACACTTTCTTTTTTCAGAATAACTCTTTAGTTTGGTTTTTGTTTGTTTATTTTATATTTCAGTAACATGGGAAATTCTAATTTTTTATATAGCCATACAACTATCGAGATTGCTAATTTTCAAGACAAAAGTTACAAACCGAAACAGCAATATTTTCAATTTTGCCGTATTAGGCTTTAATTTGGGATTCTGTTTTCTCTATTTTTATTGAGTTAATCTGTTTAACAAAAACAAATGTTTTGCTCTTACTGGTATGTTATAATAATAAGTTGTATGTAAGTTAGGTTACAATAAAACAGCAATAAAACTTTAATATGATTAAAAAGAATAAACACAATAGTATTCATGTAGCGTTTCAAGATATGTTGTATCGTTTTCAATATCATTAGATTCATTGTGATGAATCACAATCCTTTTTATTTTTGTTTAAACGTCTTCAATTTCAGTTAGTTGTTTAATTATTCATTATATTGCTACATTATGTGTTGCTTAATGTCAAACTAAAGGTCATTGCTTAGTACTGGTTAGTTCCAGGAACGGATTCGAGAGTGTTTAAATATGCTTATTGCTTCCAACACAATCGATCTTAAATAAATTTGTATAAACTAAACTAAAGGTCTGAATGTATTGATTTTTTCTAAGTCATATATTTTGTTTATATTTTCAACATTTCCCTCAGCTGAAATGAATTATTTTCTTATTTTATTTCACGGTTTAATTGACAAAATGCACATTCAATGACACCTATTTGTCGAATCTCTTGCAAGACGTTAAATCCAAACCTCTTACATCGAGACAAACATCTGAAGTTGCTATGGTATTTATTATCACTGTGGTATTTTGGAATGTATAGACTCAATCTAGCAATAAGGATGTGATTTATAGATATTTCATATTTTATCCATTTTATACAACAGACATTACATGATTGTTCATCAAACAATTCCTTTATGTAATGCTTCAAACGTATTGATGGCCTTTCTCCCCAGTGAGAATGAAGTTAATATTAATATAACAAAATTTAATTCCAGATGTCACGTTGAAAAGATGAAAAAGCACGTTGTCTGTGAAATTATTATATAACTTTACAATCCTTTTGAACAAAAAAAAAACAATAACAACAAAAAACCACAACATGAAAATGATCATGATATGTCAATGAAAATTTCGTTTATTATAATATTTCATTTTAGGAGTTTTATGCAAAGAAACATGACACTGTCGTTTTTGATGTTTTGGATGCATAATTTAATAAAAAGATTCCTCAGAAGCATTAATTACAAACACGGTTTGATTGTGGGCCTCCATGGGGCCTTATAAAACTTAAGCATGTATTTAAGGGTTACTTGATATTAAATGGATATGCGAGCCGATTTTATTGAGTACTTAATGCCTTATTGATTGTTTGTTTCACGCTGATGTTTGAACTAAAATGTGTTAGTTATACATGTACCGATGTCATGTCGTCATTTTGTCTTCAGGTAGCAGAATATCGAGCTGCATTATGTATATTAGAGTGTTTGGTCTTATCGAACTAGGCGTTAAAAATGTGCTATTTTAGCCGCCATTTGTATGACGTTATTTTGTGCGTATTGGCGGGCGACAATTATTGCCAAAAGACAACTGCAAAAAGTTGATATAAATCAGGCGCTATAACAACTTGATATATATCAATCAAACCGCAAATAATAAACAGTGCTAATTAAATATATGTGAAAACCAAACCTCATATTTGGTTTAGTGAATACTTGATTACATACTACACAGAAAGTTTATTAATTAACGTATAACAAAATGACAAAGCAAAATTTTACGAGTACATTTTCGTCAACCTTTTTTCGTTTTCCTTTTTACTTAGTATATAGACAGAAATAAAGCAATACTTATTTAGTACACTTGTTATGAATTTTTAATGCATTCCGGTTTGCAATTGGAAAAAGAAAATATAAATTATATTTAGATGAACTCTCTGAGGTATAAAAGTTAATAAATATTTTACATTTTATTTTCTTACATAGATCACCATGGGCACTTAAAACATAACGATTTTCAAAATATGAAATATCCTCGCAAATGTACTGAAAACAGTGCTTTTGTGCCATTCAAAGCAAAATTTGAGTGAAAAAAAATCTGGAAACAAAGTGATCCCTCTGGAGCATTAATCACAACAAAATAATATAAGAATTGCAGACTCGGTTTGATTGAGTCTGTACATGAGGGATAATGAATAAGTGCAAGATCCCTCACGCCCCCTAGCACCGGCTTGAGCGGTACTCAATTCTCAACAGTTAATAGTGCTGGCATCAATGATCCCTAAGGACCAGAAAAATATAACAACACTAAAGTGAAGTACGGTGCAGGTTTTTACAGCTGCCACACAGCACTTGACACCTGCTGTTGTGAAGTATAAAAATCTGGACACAAAGTGATCTCTCGGAAGCATTAATCACAACAAAATTACATAAGAATTGCAGACTCGGTTTGATTGAGTCTGTACATGAGGGATAAGGAATAAGTGCGACATCCCTCACGCCCCCTAGCACCATGCAACATTTTCAGCCATTTTTTACAATTATAATAATTATTTTGGAACGATCATTACAATATTACCAATGTTTTACATGATATTACGTAGGAAATGACACAACTTTGATGCTTAAAAATCTCAAGTAAAGTTACTTTTTGACTCTTCAAGTTTTGTGAAGATTTGTTTAATTTGATCAAATCTATTTTAATAGTCTTTCTCTTTTTAAAATTGAAAATACTACCCTAGAAGGGGATATATATCAAAAATTTGGCCAATAGTTATATCTCTTAATTTAAAGTTCAGGGGGAACCCGAAATATCTGCTTTTTGGGGTAAAACAGAAAAATCAACGTTGAGTTGTTTTAGCCTTTTGAACCCTTTTTTTTTAAAAAAAGGGCTATGAAGTAAAACGCCGGGTTTTTTTTAAAAAAGATGTTTTAAAAACTGAACCCCCTTTAATATTTTGTTGATTTTATGTAAACATCATAGAACAATTTTCTTTGATGTGTTGGGTAAATCCAAAGAAAGGGTTCTTTTAATTGAGATTAATTTTAAATGCCGAAGATGCAATGCTACATTGAACAAAGGCTTTTAGTGTTGATTCCATATGCCTGTATGTCCTTATTACAGGAATAAAAACGTCTCTATTGTTCAAGTAACATGACATTATATTTTATCATTATCATACTTCTTATCTTGGAATTTTAGAAAGAATATTTTAAGCTGAACCTGCAGGATCATTGATACACGCACTTTTAAGTGTTGAGAATTGAGTACCGCTCAAGCCGGTGCTAGTGGCGTGAGGGACGTTGCACTTAACATTACCCCCTTTTACAGACTCAATCAAACCGAGTCTGCAGTTCTTATGTAATTTTCTTGTGATTTGTGCTTCCGAGGAATCATTTTGGTTCCAGATTTTGTTTCTAAATACTTATATATTTTTGTTTAAATTACGTGTTTCACAACGCAGAAGTGATAATTTTCCTACATCAAAGCCGTTTGAACATTCTTAAAAATTAATTGACCTGTTATTCTTTAACTGAATGACTTTCACTTCCCCAAAAAGTAAATGTAAGAAGTGTAATTAATGTCAAACAAAAACGACGTTTTAATGATATATTTAACATATTTATTTACTATCATTACCTTCTGTTATCGTTATAATACAGATTATAAACTTGAAGTGCCAACTGAAGGAAGTAAACATTTAGTAAAATGTTATGCCAAATGCCAGATAAAACAGGTGACTGCAGAGTTGGACTCATTGAATGGTGCAAGTTAACTGTTATTCCTTTTCCAAATCCTTCTGGCCCCTTCCACTACACCTTTATCCTTGTATAGGCCTTTTAATTTTCTTCATCTTTAATTAGCTTGCAGGTTTCTATGATTTTTTATTTGAAAGTTTATAATGACCTCCCTTCTGTTTTTGACGATCCCTTGCTGCCTTCATTTTGGTGTCCTGCTAGACTCCTTGCAGGTGGTTGGGACATATGTTATTTGAATGCTGTCATTTCTTGTTGATTTTGTTTTTTATATTTGATTATAACAGTCCTTTAATAAATGCTTTATTTTGTAATGACATTTCTAACGTCTTTTTTCCTTTATTATTGCACCCTTACAGGAGCCTCATTGTTTTTTCAAATTTTCACCTCTAATGATAAATCAAACACTCTTTCAAACAAAAATCTCATTCAATATATCTATCTATACATTCAACTCTTCAAGTGTTCTGGGGTTATCGAATTATATTATATTCCTTCACAGATAATTAACCTTTCATTCAAACACAAATGAAATTCAAGATACTTATTTATGGACTTAGCGAGGCACGTTTTTACAATCGTTTTTATTATGTTATAAATTTTTCACAGGTGTTTTCAAGCATAACATCTTGGCTATTAAGATACGGCACAAAAATAACTTAACCTTAGATAAATCGATGTAATAAAGTTGAGATTAAGAGCAAACAGACATGTTTCACAGGTAAATAAATAGAGATTAAAAACAACAATAAAAATAATTAAACGGTATCAAGATATTTAATCTACAATTGGGCTGCCTGACGAAAATGCCTTATTCATCTCATAAAGTTAATTTCAACGGCCTAAAATGCAGTTTTTCGAATAAAATATCACATCAATAAAACTGGTTATTTATATTTTTGATGTAGGGGTAGCCTTTCCTTGATAATCTTGTTTTTCAAATTTTATCGGGAAAATGATGGTAACTTCAGAGTTATTTAAAAAAAATATTATAAAATATTATTACATTATAAAAGCTTTCGTTACAATGAATAAATTTCTATCTTTTTTTGTCATAGTTTTGTTTTTATTTTAGCTTTTTATATGACAGTATAAAATGATTTCAATCCAACATGTTGCACAGTTATTTCTCTCCTTTCATCCTTCGGAAAGAATTTCTGCATCTACAACATAAAAAATAAGTAGTGCTTTGGGAATACCTACGCAAAAAATATAATGCTTGGAAAGATCACATATGGTGTTGCATCAACAGATAGTAAGCCACATAAAACATATTTCTGATTTATCTTTCTCAAAAATAGAAGGTTACTTGGATATGTTACTGCCAGAGGATATCTGTATTGCGCCATATAATTCTATAGTAAATTTGGAACATCTGAGACGGTATAGAAAGCAAACAGAATCAGGCCATCTAGCTTGTTTATTCTCGCTACAGCTAATGCTATTGTTGTAACATTGTATGCCGCAGGTGCCTCTATCAGTCAAATTGTAAATTGGGATAGCAACACGAGTATCACGGCCTTATTTTAACATGTTTTTTTGTATTTTAACACGATGACATATCTCAATTGGCGAAATGTTAATGAAAGTGCATAAACATACATGAATATTATTTTCTAACTGTATGTTTGAACACCCAAGGTAGCAGAAATCATATTTACCTTTTTAGGCGCTATGTGACCTACCTTGGAATGATGCACCGTAAAACCAAATAGAATAAGATATTGTGCTTTATTTACAGGTTTTAATAGAATTATTCAATAAAACAGCATGATTTGCCTTATTGTTTTCAATTATCATGTTTTTAAATTTTCATTGAAATTCAATAAAAGCTCCATTTATGAAATACAAAATGTCATAGACGCTTATTCTGACACATATGCATAGAATAAACAATGCGTTAAATATGTAAATTGAAATGGTAAAAGTACTTCTTTGACTATGATAATATATTCTGTGCACATAACAGAGACATTCTATGTTATAGCTATTTCGAGAATCGACTATACGATTATGGAGACAACATAACTTAACTGTTAATAAATTGTAGTTTCAGAAAAATATCTTATAAGATACAGCTTTTTACCAGTTTTTACTGTGAAGTATTCATTTATATGCCAGAAGGTGTTCAATTATTATTTCAATAGAAGCAAAATAGAAGTTTGCAAGAAAATGAATTTCAAAGAAAATTTGAAAGGATGGTGATTGCAAAGCGTGATAATGCAGAAAATCGCTGTTTTCATGGAAACGTAAAGTAAAGTCATCAATATCGTTCTTAAATATAGAATCGCTTCAGTCGAACGAATGCACATGAATCAGCTTCTGATAAGAAACTATTAAAATGAGGGCTTTCCTCGGGAATGGACTTGAAATTAAAATTTTGAGATTAATGTTCCATTAGACAAAGATCTTGACAAATATTAATATATTAAACTCTGAATTAAAAAAAATCAATGGTTTGAATAGTGTTATATTCTCATATTGTTTTAATCAGAGGTGTTGCCTTTGTGAGATGATGCTTCAGAAATGCATTTTGATTTAAACCCTTATCGAAAGTGGTTTCAAAATGGGTTTGAATAACTGGAGTCTTTGTAACTCTAAGCTCTGAGCAGGTGAGGTGGTTTTGACCCCTAGTGTTGCTTTGAAATTTGTAACATTCTATATATACTTGTATCATCTGATATTATTAAGAGTTTGTTTTCTATTTTCTTGTTTTGTTCTGTTTTCTCTTTAACTGGAACAAATTATTGCATTTTCAAAATAAAATCATTGATTAACAATGTAATAACATTTTGTTATGTTCAAAGGTATCAAATATCAATGGTAAAGTTATCATTCCACAAAACTATCTTCGTTATATCCTGATTGTTACAACTTAGTTCCCTGTTATGAAGAAACCTGTAAACAATTATTAAACTGCTGCAATAAGATGTATTAATATCAATATTATAGAATATAATACTTTAGCATTGTCATAAATTGCGTTTATATCCTGAGGTGTGATATTGCGTTGTCATGACAATTCGATATAATGTTAACAAACAAAGCATTTTTCTTTTTGACTGCATAATTTATGAAATTTCTAAGAGAAACTCAATTTTCATTTTAAAGTAAATTTAACAATTTTCAAACTATTCGCAAATAATTTCGCAGGAAGCCAGTGGGTAAATTCTGTTTTTAGCTACACAAAATTAGATCCATATTTAGCAGTAGTGGCTTTCTTGTGTGCTCATAGACGTTTTTTTTTTCTATTTAATTTTCTTGCTACAATCGGGAGATTGTCTAAATGGATACCAATTTTAATGTCATATTTTCATAAATGTATGCGTTTAAATTTCCATACAACATTACGTTAAATATCATTCTTTATGTTGAAGGAAATGCATATAGCTGCTTTATGATAGTGAAGACGAACCATTTTTAGTTAAGGACCATTTTTAGTTAAGGATTGCAAACAATACAAATAACTTCAAGATTTCTTGTACAAAGAAGTGTTTTGCAGATAGTTTATTAATTTATAATTGTTTTTTTTAGCTTATATAACATCATTTTAAGTAAAGAAATAAACGAGATCAGCTTTCAAATTATTTGAGTCAATATCTATAGCACTATGTTCTGTATTGTTTAATGATGGGCTGGGTTGTTTCTTGACATGTTTTTATGACCATCTTAATGCTTATCTTAATTTGAATTCAAGTGGGCAAATATTGGGTAAAAATAAAATGTATTTGGTTATATTCCGGTTCATAATGGTTTCCATGCATATGATGCTATACATCTATACATGCTTATCTTTTAATATCAGTTATGTAATAAGTGTTATATGTACAGTTACACGTGATTTAGTACTTCGGTAGTCAGGACAAAACAACTTAATGTTATATATTTTTAGTTAATTTTTTTTCATCTCATTTTCTTTCCTTTTTTTGTCTTTTTGTGTTTCATTTGTTTTCTTGTATATTTTGTTTATTTAAAATTTTAGTTATTCCTCCTTTTTTAATTTCTGTTTCATTTTTGTAACTTAGTTGTGATTTAATAGTGTGCCATGTTCCCATATCTATGGTGGCTGATTTGTGCCATTCGAGTTTTCGTCCCGCGACCCCGCCAAGCGAAAAATCGAAAATTTACAAGTTAAAATGGCTGGGTAGCGGGGCGAAAACACTCTTTTTAGCGGTGGCGTGCGGCAAAGTTTAACATATAAAACTTCGCCCCAAGAGGGCGCGGAACGAGAATTAAGAAATAAAACTGCGGGGGCGCGGGGTGAAGTTTGATAAAATTAAACTTCGCCTCGCGTCCCGCTTGTTAGCGTGTTCTCCTTCCGCGACCCCGCAAAGCGAAAAGTCGAGAATTAACAAGTTTCAATGGCTGGGATGCTGAGCGAAAACACGCTAATTAGCGGGGGCGCGCGGCGAAGTTTAATAAAATAGAACCTCGTCCCGTGCCCCCTGCTCATTAGCGTGTTTTCGTCTCGCGGCCCCGCCAAGCGAAAAGTCGAGAGTTAACAAGTTAAAATGGCGGGGGCCCGGGGCGAAAACACTAATGGCACAAATCAGCCACCATACATAACTGAAAGGGTAAATTTGATGTTAAATATAATTTTTACAATCTAAAAACAAAATTTTGATAGTGAGACTGATGCAAACTTTATGTTTGTTTTATGGAATCTTAGATAAACATTAACATCTTGAAATGTGTGATATATTAGCTAAGTTTTCCTTTTCTTATCAAGTCTGTTCGTTCACTTGTATAACCTCTTTTAATAAAATAAAATATCCTCTGACATATATTTTAAATGTATCATACATTTATTTTAGATTATAAACCGTTTCAACTTTTCTCTTTTAAAACAGTTTAACCTTATTTAACAAACAAAATGTTTTGTCTCAATTCTCCTGTAAAACGTTCTTGCACAATAATAACGCTTTTACAATATTGTCTTACTCATATAAAAAGTTATTAATTAACAAGGATTGTGTGTTTAAAAGAATGATTATTCAATTATTATTATGTGTTTGCGTGTGTCTGTACGTGTGTGTCATTTGGTGTTTTATGGATAAAACTATTGATCTGAAGCAACTCAACAAATATTGGAACAATCTTGTAAAAAGAGGGTTGAAAATGCTTTACAACAGTATCATTCAGTTTTCTATCTTCAACACAGAAGTACTGAAATCTTTGATCCCGAAGAAGCAAAAATGTAACAACACAAGTCTCGCTTCTGACTAACGTTCAAAGTTTTTTATTACGAAGTTTTATTCTATATAAAAAGTAATTATAATCATCATTTAATATCAAGTATAAGCATAAAATAGCGAAGAAAAGAATACCCCCCAAAATAAGTCTAATTCGTCAAATTTGGAAAGGTTGCAGGCTCAGTTTGATCAAATCGCTGGTAAAAAAATTAACAACATCAAATGTGATTGCATTTTTTTTTTTTTATTTATTTTATAAGATAGAATATTCTTTATAAAATTGCTACGTACTCTTAATAAACAGAAAATGATACCCTATGATTGATATTGAATAATTATGAGCAAAGTAAAATCGAAATTTAAAAAGCAAAGAAATAATGTAGTTTATTTTGGTTTAAGATATCAATGAAAATACAAAAAAACATTCCAGTTTTATATTGACTTGTCAATATGCTGCTGTATAACTGTCAAAGTTATATCATGCTCTTTCAATTTTATTGCGTTTATAACTAGAGATGCGATATTGCGTAACCATGACGTTATCTATTTATTGTTAAATATCAAACTGAGCTATTATCATTTTTGTGTATTGTGTACGTAAAGTTTTAGAAATATTTCTAATCCCGCATAAGGTAGAATTATTTGCAGATTTAATCATAAAGCTTAAAATCTGTGGATAAATTACTGGTTGAATTAAAAACAATACTTCCAAAATGCTTGCGGGAAAGAATTATGTTTAAATTGCCTTAAAAACGAGTTGCGTACGCCTTAAATAACTCATAAACGCACAAAAGTCATACTTAATATAGCAGAAAAATATTTTGTTGTGGAACATTTTATTCTTTTCACATAAAATAAAATATAACGTGCAATTTTTTTGATTTTCTTTGTTCTTTTGAGATTTGACCTTAAAATTGGAAAAAATATAAAAATTTACTATTCTAATACCGATATATATTATAAAACATATTTCATGAGGTATTGATTTAGACCTTTTAGACGATCCTTACAATGAAAATTTCATGTTTTGAATGTAACATGTTTATGGCGCTAAACAAGAAACCAGCTGTTTTTTTTAACTGAATTATATATACCAATATAAATGTGCACCCTGTATCATTTTGAGATGTGTTATTTCTTTCATAGTTATCATGTAAATCAGTTTCTGATACAATGCTATCACGTACAATTTTTTTCGCTGCTTATTTTACTACCGGCAGATATTGAAAAGAAATACGGATTGAAGTTTATTTATCATATCTTTCTTCTTACTGTGAAATGAATTATAGATTTGTCCCACCTGAGGTTTAGGTATGGTTGTCAATAATAAGATATTGCTTACACCATAGAATTGATATTCTTCTTTCAATGCAGATTTAAAGGAATATGTTGCTTTGTAATATGTATGCTTTATAGAGGATATTCAAGATTTTTTTGTAAATGAGAGATTTATTTTCATCGCGTGGTATGAAAGAAAATTCCGAGTGCCTAAGACCACGAGTAAAACATGATGATTTTTATACTACGAGATTAGAATTAATCCCGTATTTGTAAACAAAATGAATTTTCTGATAATCTTTTTCTCGTTTTTTTACGATTCGAAAGATTTTTGCTTCATTTTGTGTAATGGCCGAGTTTAAAAGTAAGCAGTGCAACAACACCAGTGAAAATAGGAAAAAAGTATGTGCCATTGCGGTGAATCATCAGTTCGTTTTAATTCAAATTTGACATATTCAGGAAAAATTCCATAGATTTCAAAAGAAATTTTGTGACTGAAATATTTCCTCAAGGGTAAGCATATTATCTATATTTAGCACTAGACGCTGCATATTTTCCTTTAAGGAGTAATGAAATACGTAAGAACTTGAGAACCTTTGAATGATTGCCTAAATAATTTACAGTTTGTTAAATAGACAAATTGTTCTGTTAATCAAACTACCATTTAAAGCATTATGTTAATGCATAAATGTTTATTTAAAAAGGACACTTTCAAGTCTACCAATTATCACAGAAAGCACGGTCTGAGTTTCAAATTTCACATGTAGTAGCTTCATTGAAATTATGATATTATAGATCTAAACACTGCCATCACTTCCTGTATCCGAACGACCAATGTAATGTTACGTTATTTTGTTAAATGTAAAAGGAAAGAAAATATGACAGAGCGTCTAAGAGTCTAGCTTTAATGCAATTATAAAACTCCTCAGACAACTTAGAAGTGCATTTAATTGATTGCTTTGTCAAAAGCATTATTAGCTTGCCATTTCTAAAAGCTTACTCTTACACATTACTGCCAGAAGGTGACACTTTAATATTATGTATTGACATTGATCAGATCCTTTTAAAGCAATATCACTAGTTACGAACAAGGTAGCCTCCATTTGCATAATCTTTTTAAAGAATAGTTTAAAAATACTTTTTTTAAAATTTAAATTAAAAAAACGCTTCCTTAAGGTCTTCGTGTTTTACATGATATATGACTGAAACTCACCGTATAGTTATTTTCAGACAATGATATTAAAATACACTTTATAAACAAAATAACAAATTAATTTGAGGAATTTTACAGCAGTGAATTTTGAACATTTTGTTCTAAAATTTAAGTAAAAAACTAACTTAGATTTAAAGAACATGAATAATATTTAAGATTTCTTTTTTATATGTTTAAAACAATCATGGCCTTATGTCGTATTTATGTTAATTCGGCGAAACGTATATTGAACAAGGTTGTTAGACGTTTGCAAAGGTTTAACTTACGTTCTTATTATTTTTTGTCAAAAAATAATTTTAAATGCATGTACTAAAAAGTGCTGCGTTATGACAGAGCTTTTATGTAAGACAAAAGGTTTACAGTTTTTACATATGTTGCACCCATATCATCTTACACAGGAAACAGTGGTCCAGCAGTTACATCGTGTGATAAATTCAAAAAATATGAGTGCAACTTAAAACAAAAAAATGTTAAACAAGTATTTCGTGTGCAATTGAAATAATTAGCTTTTTGTAATGATTTTCGTAATATAATTATACTTTTGACTTGTTGAGCTCAAGGAACATTAATATGCCTTTCTATTCATAAATACCTTTTGAACTTGTTCTTTTTTAAATTCACAAGATGTAAATTCTCACACGGTCATTTAAACTGACTGCATTTTGAATAATAGGACAAACACAAAAACATAAGGGACTCCTATACGTCACAAAATCATTGATTTAAATTTAATATATTGATAGCACATTTTAAGTTAAATCAAGGTACCAAATAAAGCCTATTTCTAACAAGCATTGTTATTAGCAAAGCGTTCATTGTTTAACTAATTTTAGAATATTTAACATAGTCACAGTTATATCATTTTATTTACTTTAGAAAAAAATTGCGATCATGAAAGTACAATGGTAATTTGAAAACGATGAATACCTTTAACATTGCTGGTCTTACAAAGAAGATACAATTTAAGCGACTTTCTTATAAAGTATCCTACTCATAACGAATTCCATTGTTTCGGATTTACTTAAAGTTATGGAAAAGAGTCATTTACTTTAAGGAATAATCATTTTAAATTATATAAGATATGGCTTTACTTATATCGGTGTCATCATCGTATCTGTAACGTATAAGGTTGAGAAACACAGATATTACACGAGGCTTAGGGGGCGTGGACGGTAGTTTGCACTTGGCAGTACCGTTCATGAACAGTCTCAATTAAACAGAGCCTGCAACATTTTCAATTTTGCCGTGTTGGGTTTTCGTTGGGGATTCACATTTTCATTATCTTATATTTGTTGAAAAGTACAGTTACACTGTATATCGATATCTTATCATTTTCTAATAAAGATAGTCTCCATGAAAGGAAAGACTTTCAAATAAATTCTATCATTTTCATAAGGTTGAAAATTAGACATTAGAAGTAGATTTAAAAAAGAAACAGGTGTACTGTATTTTGATATCTTATCACATTTTATACAAAAAGTCTTAAACTCTATTATTGTCATACGTTCATCTCAGGTTTGTTGGAAGTATTCCATTTAGCGTTTTTTCCCCTGTCAGTTCTGTTGCCTATGAAAGAAGATATTGCCTTGAGCTTACAATTTTCATTGATAATGTTAGAATAATGAAACTCCAGTATCTAACCAGCAAAAAATGCAAATTAGACTGATTGGACATTTATTATATTGATAAAAAAAAACTGTTTACAAGAATAAAATCAGGTCAAATCTAGCCATTGGATACATGTATAAAAAACTTCCTACCTACCGATTCTTCGGGTGTAAACGTATGGCAGAAAAGCTTTTAAATTTGACAAATTAATGTGCTCTTTGACAGCCTGCTTCTTAGATGACAAAAGGTTTCGTACAATCACAAAAGCATCTAGTCGCCCTGAGACAATTTGTCATAAAGTTTTCTTCCTTTATATTAGCGTTTGACACCTAAGATATTAGATAGAACCTTTTATATAGACAAAGGTAACACTTTATCAAAGAGTGGTTTTCTGCTTAAAGCATTTTTTTACAAGAAATCTATCATTAGAAAAAATCTTTTCTGTCAATATAAGCAGATGTAACACTTCTTTAATTGATTGTTACCACTTAACACAAGAGATCGCTTGATTATCAGATTATTTAAGCGACGTACATAAATTTATAAATTTTACAATCATAATTATTTTGCAAAATAGAGTCCATTAAATACAATTTTTTAGGTCTTTTAGGTCAACATGACATGGTTGTCATAATGCTGAAAATAATGATAGCATAGTGGTTACAATAACGGTTGCGTGGTAAACAATTCAAAGACAATAGGAAATATTTAAGTTTTGCTTCACAGGACTCCAAAAATGTGCTATTAGGAAGATTTTTTTTATTACTACCATATATGTGCAAAGTGGACTCGAGATATCAAAAGAGCTATTTTATTCATAAGAATAAATATTAATGTTATACCATTAGATTAGTATTTATTATACAATTGATATCAGGTAGCAAGCACGTCAGAGGATACAGAAATAGAGCAGACGCGCTGTAAACTCCGATCGGGCTAAGAATTGAAAAAATACATTTTTTAAATTGCTTGAGTATATTTCTTTACTATCTTTTACAAATCGTTTTGCTGATCTATGTAAGAAATTAAAAGTTTATGAAGGAATGGGCTTTCGGACCTTATAGGAGTACATCCATATAATACATTGTTGTTTGAATTTTATAGAACAGAACAGAACAGAACAATACTTTATTATCTCAAATCAAAAGACATATGAGATTACAGAGTAAATGCAAATTTCAAAAAAACATGACATGTGGTGTATGCAAACAGTATTATAAAGCGATATTTTCAGTAAATTTAAATATTCAGCTATTATAATAAGTACATTGATGAGGGGAGTGGGGGGGGGGGGGCGATGCGAGAATTTTTCCTTGAATATCCCATTGGTCACCACTCGCAATACTGTCGCCGCCATTACTATTTGAAGGACGTAGCTGACCACTTTGACCGTTGCTATTTTGCTTGAAAGCAGCAGATTTCACTGGTTTTTTTCCCATTTTCACAGAATACACTACCAAAATATTATTCCAATATGCTTAGCGCTACAAAATGTTCACAAAAAGTCCACAAAACTGGGAAAAATATCCAAAAAATGCTGAGCAAATAAAACAACGTGTTCACCACATATCACGTGACTATCTGTTATAGTACATGTTAATGTCAATATGTTATTTTGTGTTATGAAAATTATCATTATTCACTCGTGGCTACCGCCACTCATAAAATATTTATTTTCATGCCCCTCGGTTAAAGTAAATCCAGTTTTTATAGAAAAATGAAATATTATCTATTTATTTACAAAGCAGAAATATGACTTAAATTTCATCTTACACACAACCTCGATAGTATAGGTTAATCTGTCACATGAAGCAATTTATATGGAAATAAATATAGAAAAAATGTTAAAAGTATCATATGTTTCAAGAAAAGATATCAAGAAATAATTAATTATGAGAAATGGAAACTTGCAATAAACAATTTATTTTTTTCTCTTTCTTTTTACTATGGATAGGTAGATTACCTAGGCATAACAAGTGTTATATTGGAACAAAGTATATACTTTTTACTGATATCACTAAAGCTGTGAGTTTTTCTTCGCGAATTATAAAAATTATGATTATGTTTACCATATGAGTGCATAAAAGTACACATTTCTTTCTCACAACGAGCGTGGAATTTTTTTAACCCGTATTCTTAATAACTTTGATTATTTCAAGACATTTGTTAATACCAGCATTAATGTGAGACAAAAAGATAATAACCTCGTGTGAAATATCACTACGAATTAATTCTTTTGAGCATACTTTTAGAAAATGTAATAACAGTTAGTTGTTACTGAAGCCATTAACATGTACTCATGATGTTATTTGGTAATCGTTCCTAAATTATAATTTTGCTTTGTATTTTCAAAATTGCTTAAATAACAAAATATGATTTAGTTTATTGCTCATACGTTCAGTTGTACAATGTGAAGCTATGCCTTATGCCCTGTCATTTGTTTGTTTGGTGTCCAGCTGGGCTCCTTGCCGGAGGTCCTATGTATGTTGTTGGGTCGTGTAGAGGTTGTGTTCATAGAACAACGCTCTTTTTTGTTGATCTTGTTTTTCATATTTTAAAGTGTTTTATCAAATTGTCTGCATACGAAAGAGGTTTTCACGTCGGTCTTGCTACATAAGTGCAGAGATCTGGTATATATTATACATATATTGTACATAATGACAGGTATGGCACTAAACAGTCTTTTTAGTAACAAAATAAACGAATTATATAATTGGTTGGCTGCGTTAATAGTTTGTTTATTTTATCTTATCTTATCTTTTTGTTGTCAATACATACTCCATTTTTTATATAAAATGCACTTTAGAAATCAACAATAACTATAAGATATTCAATTGCTCTTAAAACGATTTTCGAGTTTGTGTAAATTATACCGTAACTCAAATCGTTCACTTGAACTTTACTCTATATTATACTATTTCAAACAATAGTTTTATTACATCACGACACTCTATAAATCTGGGAGTTTGTAACACTTGTATTTAATTAATTCATTTTCTATCCATTATACATGTCTGTCTTATTTTTAGAGTAAAACCTGAAACAAAAATAAATTCTGAAAAATATATATTTGATTTGGCCTTAATCCGTCTACTGGACTGATAGAAGCCGAAATTAGAAACACGATAAATGTAACTCTGTCATGACAAAATAAACATCTATTTTGCATCAATCAGTATAAATTCCTCTGCAAATAACTTTGTCTTTATCGGGTTACAAAAATGTATCTTTATAGGATTTCACACTATGACATGTTAATCCAAGTTAGTGCACAAGAAAAAGAAATAAAACATCTAAATTTGCATACAGCTCATTTGATATTACAAATATCTTTGAACTTATTATTTTTGACACGAATGTACAAATGAACAATTAACCAAACAAGTTCACGTCAATGGTGAAAATTTGAATGGAAAACTCTTAAATTCATGATAACAAAATATTATATCCATCTCTGTCCTTAACTACAAGATGATTTTAGTTCAACAAAATCTTTACATGCAAATAGTGTTCTTGTAAACAATCATAGTATTTTGATAATACAAAAATGCACACTTTCTTGGAAGAAATCATTTGAAAATTTCTTCAAAAAAAGACCCAATTGAAAATCATAATTTATTGTAATGCATGTAAAGTGATCAACGCTTAAAGATATTTTTAAAGAAAGGTATTATATGTATATCTAAAAGTACAATTCTTTAGATAGAAACTGTTTTCTGAAAATGTCTTATCAAAATAAGAAAATGAACAAAATATGTTCGGGAAGCTGCATGCCCTATTACTGGTAAACTTTATTTGGTTCTTTTTTTAAAATACCTTTCCAGATATCCTGAATGACACTAAGTATTCATACTGTGTCTGCTCATAGTGTATAGAGTTTAAAAATGCACAGTATCTTCTAACTGTATATTCAAAAGATGTTTACTAAACAATTAAAAGGAGACTTTGCATAGAGAAATTAGTACATTGTAATTTTAAACATCATTTAAGTATGAAATGATGATTAAAAACTTTATAAATGTAAGTTATTTACTATAATTATTTATCTCTGCCGATGATAAGATCTTTAAAATAGCTGCGTTATGCCTATTTGTATAGAGGACTTGGGTCCAATAATTAAGATATTTTGAAAACACAACTAAGGACTGATATTGTCTGTCTGCATTTTAAAGAGAATAAAGATTTCTCATTATTTACGATTAAAAAAGTATTTTAACCTTTAACAAAATAACAAAAGAATTTAAAATGTACCCTAATTGTTTTCCGATTTAGAAAACTAGGATGAGCTGGTTTTATTTAGCATTTCAAATTATATCTATAATTCTTTTAAAAACAAAACAAAATTTATATTCATCATAAAACAACTTTTAATAAAATACGATAAAAACACAGAAATAAGACATTAGAACACATCTGTTATATATTTGTTGCCTTACTGTGCGAGTAAAAGTACGGATTTTCAGCTTGGAAAAAATGTAACCTTATTTACCATGTGACTGGATAAGACACCTGCGGCACTATGATAACAAATAAGTAAACACAACTTCTTTTAGAAAAAAATTGTTTCCTACAACGTTTCAGACTTAAAAAGGCATATATAAAATCAAGACGACGCAGTGCAAATGTCCATGAGCAGTCACATTATTCAAGTAAGTCGGCAGTGCTCTAGATAAGAAAGTGGGTCAATTTCTTTTACTATAATTTTTACTGCAAGTGTCTATTAAGTAAGCTAATTTTACTTATTACTTTTGTTGTCAAGTAATGGAGAGGTTTTATAGCATTAATATTTTATTTTCATACAATCCTGTTCCATTAGATTCAACTGCATTTTCTAAGAATAAAAGTAAATGTTTTAGTTTGTTTGCTCTTAAAGTCGTCAGTACTTCAATTAAGTTTTGTCAATTTCACGACAACAATCAATTTTAAAATGACCATTAATGAAATTGTAATTCAAACACTAATATACCAAAGTTTTAGTAATCATACTTTTTCTCGAAAGGGTTGAATTACATGTATATGCTAAAAAAAAAAGAATCAAACACTTGCTATCATCATACACGGGAATATCAAGCTCTCGGTAGACTTTTGCGCAGAAACTTGACACAGCCTTGTTACCGCCGTAAATTGTTAATTCAAAGGAATATTTTGTACACCGATGACGTTTCATTTGTTATATCAACATAACGCGGCATTAGTCAAGTATGCCAGACAGATTTGCTCAATCAAACGTAGCAAAACTCATTTTCAATTTTGTCGTATAGGGCGTTCTGTAAATATTTCAAATATCAAAAACAAGATCAACAAGGACGGGCGGCATTCAATGAACGCATCCCCATACAAAATGTCGTTTTTGTACTTCTATATTTTCTTAATATGTACATGTAAAGAAATGAAATCTTAACACAAACATCAAACAACTATTGATTGACAAGATAAACTTTCTTAATCCAATCATTCAATTTAGGATTTATAAGTGCATGACAACTTGTAAGAAGAAATATCACCTAGAATCATTAATGTGCAAAAGTTTTTATTGCCGACTTTATGTCTCGTGAATATATCTATTCTTTCTGAATTCCCTTGAGATTCATATTAAAAAGTATTCTGTTTAGTGAAACATCCTAACAAATTGATAAAAATCTTCAGAAAATATTTATTAAACTTATACAAAGCCTTGATATATTACTTTTCTTTAATTCATTGCAAAGTAATAGCATCTATTTCTAATGAAATATGATACATCTTTTAAGAGACTGAAATTTTATCAAAGGGCATCTTGAGATCATTTGTTAAAAAAACGTTTTCGAAGGAAACTAACACATTGTGAGTAAAATGATTTTTTTAAATGCGGTGTATCCACCGATGAAAATGTTTAAGCTACGGTCAACTAGTATAGCAAACATTTGGTAAGGAATATAAAGATTTGCATAAATTTGTTTCAATTTTTGCACCAAATCTGCGTGAAGATTGTATGCACATTTTATTCATACATTATATGATGGGTATATAAAAGCTGTCATGACCATCTTAGAGAGGTAACAGTTCCAAACTTTTCCAACATGTGTGTTCAAACAGATCCTGCAACATCCCCAATTTTGCCATTTTAGGTGTTTTTCGGAATTCTTTTTTTTTTTCCCAATCCTTATGAAAATCACCACTAAAGCAAATCCCAACTTTGATTGTAAATCTTATACAGTGATTATAGATAATGTTTCTATCTTTTATGATGAATTGCAAGAATACGCGTCAGAGAAAGACAATCACATAATGCTAACTTTGCATTTACAGGCGACATCTGAAAACATCTTTTTTTCTTCTAAGGATGTATAACTCATACTAAGAATCCGTTTAATGTCTTTTAGTTGTTCCTGTATGTCCTTTGATTCAATTGTAATATAATTGTGCTACTTTTAGAATTTTTTCCCGCCGGACGTAGAGTGAACACGATTTGACATCGTGCGGCCGTTTTGTCCTCCGGTCTGTCTGTTTTTGTCTGTCTGTGACACTTTGGCTTGAACGTTACACTTAAACTATTTTAGTTATAAAGTGTAATTACATCTATTTAAGTTCATGGGAAACGTAACTTGTCACTTTATTATTTATGAGATATTTCCCTGTGCATTTTGCCGTTTAGGTTTTGTTAAGACCATATCTCTCTTTGAATATTTTAGACATCAGGGGAAAACCTAAATGGTGCTTACATATCATTAAGGAGCGATGTAATGCATTGAAACTGTTACTTTTCACTTGACAACTTTTGAGTTATTGCCGTTTATTACAGAAAAAAATTACGTAACATTAACCAAATTATAGAAATGTTTGGTTGAATTTTAATTAATATTTTAAAAAGGACATTTTAACGCTGTGTTCAAAAGCTAATTTCAAATTTGCTCGTACTTAATGTCCTCTGGTAGTTCCACCATTTGCTTAAGTGGATCCACCTCACTAATGGTATCGTCTTTCCAAAAATGAAAAGAAATAGCATAGAGCGTCTGGGAGTCCAGTTTGGATGCAATTATACGAATTCTTCAGACATATTAGAAATACATTTAATTGATTGTTCTGACAAAAGCACCATTAGCGTGTCATTTCTTAGAGCTTACTCCCAGACAATATTGCCAGAAGGTAGCATGGAAATATCATGATTATATTATTACTAATCAAATCCTTTTATAGTTATTGCAGTTACTAATTACAAGGTTACCATAATTTATAGCAGTTATGTTTTATTTGAAATTATACACAAAGACTTTGAATCAAAAGTTTTAAAAATTGAGTACAGTTGAAACCAGAGCTAGAGGGTAAGTGAGGGATGTTGCACTTTTTCATTATCCCCCATGTTCAGATTCAGTCATACAGAAACGGCACAGTTTTCATGTTATTTTGGTATGTTTAATATGTTAAAGCCTGTACTTGAATCCCTGAACAGGAACAATCAAACCTTACCTGCAGCATTTTCAATTTTGCCGTTTTAGGCCTTCTTTAGGACTTCGTTTTCCTCTATTTTACACATACAACAGACAATGCTATGTGCTATATTAGTGTCAGTACTAATAAAATTGATATCATTGTAGTTATTTAAACGTTCAAGAAATGTTGCAATACCCATGCAAATAATACAAACAATGCATTTGCATATAATAGTTCAACTCTCCACCAGATGTTGTGTAGACTGATGTGCTTTTTCTGATAACAATCATGTTTTTAATGAGAATAATTTTATAGCATTCTAATTAAGAAATCTGGTGAAAAAGGAAGATTTCTCGAAAGCAAGTACAAATTGCAGAAACGGTTCGATTAAGTCTGTTCGTGAAAGATGCAAGATCGCTCAGACTCACTAACACCGGCTTAAGCGTTTTCAAACTTCAACACTGAAAATATAAGATTCAATGATTCCGGGGGACAGGAATATTATCACATCACTGAGACTGTACACACGACTTGACGCTCGCTGTTGTGAGTATAATAACCTGGTAAAAGGGAAATCTGGCCAGAGGAATGACAAAAGTAAAAGAAAATTAAAATAGCACACTCAGTTTTTATTGAATCTGTTCATGAGAGATAATTAAAGAAGCAACAGCACTTAAGTCCCCTGCACCGGCTGAGATGTTTAAATGACATGCAATGCTGACATTTTTGTTTTCATCAACATTTCTCTTGATACAAAACCGTATTGTCACTAACTAGAACGTTTTATCAGTGGTCTCAGAATTTCAACAACAACAACTTTTATAAGCAATTATAATCATAAAACAACAAATATTTTAAAAGATATCATGACCAAAAAATCGACATTCTTCGTTACTATCTTTCTATAACGTGAAAACTGAAGAGAGGTATTTTGAAATTCATTTTTAGTTTTGTTTTAAATACTGTAATATTTTAAATATCTAAAATACCTCGCGTAGCATGACATTTTTCATGAACACATATTTTCACAATCTCTCGCATGTAATTTTAGCATCTTAACAGCACAATGTAGGCATATTCTGCCAAATATTATATTCAAATATATAATTTGTTTTATTTCTCATTCATTATAATGTCTAACACCCAGACAATTATTCACCAGGGAGTTTGAAGTGTTCGGATAAATTCACACTTGTTTTTCTTTTTTGTACAAACCATTTAAAAGTAATATTTTATTTCTTGTATAAGTCTTGCTTTGTACTGTACACAGTCCTGTTTCTGTTTGGTGTCCTGCTGGGGTCCCTGTCAATAGTCCTGTGTAGCTGGGTCGTGTGGGGTTTGCGTTCAATGAACGCTGCCCGCCCTTGTTAATCTTGTATAATTTTTCTGCACCAAAGAAATAATGACGTTTTGGCTTTTGTCTATATGATAATATCTTTCAATTTTTGTTGTTTTGGACGTTCTTTACGGAATCTGTTTGTCTCTATTTTTAAGATGTACAAGGCACGTTTTTAGTAGAATACTTTTATTGTAGAAATTTATTAACTTCTATCAAAGTCTGAATGAATATGTCTAACTTGAATTATAGAATGCACAAACTGTGTATGGAAAGCTGTATTCCCAATTACTAGACTCAAAACATGTTTATTTTACGTTTACAAAAGGACGGTGTTGCAATCATTAATATTTTTCATATATAAAATTTGAGCATAATACATCTTTAAACAGAAACAAAATAAATGTAGATATTTTAGGATTAATGGGGGAGCATAAATAAATAAAATATAGATGTTAGTCATGCATTGTTCTATAAATACAGGATTTATTTGCATCGAGTGGTATGAAAAGAAATATTTCACGGGAGTGGCGGTATGATAATTTTCAAATCACAAAAGAGTAAAGAAAACCTTAAACACGTCTAAAGTTGAAATGCTGCAGGCTTGGTTTGATTAACCAAAAAGTAACTGGGAATTGAAAGCTACCGTTCATGCTCTTTTTAAAGAACCCTTACTACTCGAAATCATGTTTTATTCCTTGAAATAGAATATACCAATACAACGGAGAGTACTGTTGATCATAATATCCAAAATTTCATTGATAGATGTGGTCTGGTTACAATGACTCAATTCGATCTATAAAGCAATATTTTATTTTATTGTGGCCACAAAATAATCCATTTGAACGTCCCGCGATTAAGTCGGAAATATACCAGCTTATACAATGTTGGGTTTGGACTATTTCGGAATCGTAACTTAGTTCTCCTGAATAATTTATTAGAAAAATGGCGGCGCTTCAACGAGGTCAAGGTGCTTTAAGCAGAAAAAGTGAAATAAATAGCGTGCAAAGATGACAGTGTATTTGGGCCAGCTGAATTCAACATTTTATAATGAAAAGATAAAATTTTGAAACGTCCGCAGACTCTGTATTGCTTACTAGTATATGTCTTTTTTACTTTGATTGACTATCATGGTATTATTTTGTAATATTATGAAAATAAATAATTGAAAAAGATTGTGTATGAAATTCATTGCAAAACATAAATTCAATATATTCAAATGCTAGAAAGATTGAAAAAGAATTCTTAAATTTTCATCTTATTAACTTATCCTCTGGTATTGAATAACTAGTCTGTCTAACAAGTCTGCCACTTTAACAATTTATGTGATAATTGATACACAGCACACGGTTCTTATTTCAAGACATTTATTAAAACTTTATGACATAAGAATAGACAATTTCCTCGATGGCAACACGATATGTTTCATGAAAGCTAATCCAGACAGAAAGTAATTATATGCCTATTATGACCAAAGAAATGCTTTTATTACTATTTTTAAAAACCTTTTTATTTTTGGCGTAGCTTTATAGTTTCCAAAACAGTTAGTTACTCATTGGCATACTATTTTAACCATATTTTTCCATTGTCGCTTTTTGGCCATTAATATAGTTATAGCAGTTGAGTATTTTGTATGGAAGTTAAAATACTACTTTGTTTACATTTGCTACAATTATGACATATTATTTCACATTTAGCACTGCTGCTTTCTCTTTAGGTAACAAGCATCAAACATGCTCCAAAACCATTTTTAACAAATATAAATTCGTGTTTGCTCTTAATGATAAGTTAAAAATAAATACTTGTTTCTAAAGCAAAATGTGTTTTTAATGATTTTTTTTTATTTTCTTTCGAACAAGTGTTAAGTGATTTAAAATCAATTAAGAGCATGATTCATAATTTAATATGACAAGATATGTTTGCAAATTTTCTATATTGCTTTTTTTTCTTTACTTAAGAATTAAGCAGTTCAAAATACAAAGCATAACAAGCACAGAAATCATATTTTGCATGGCAATGATTTAAGAACGTTTTAAAGACGTAAACAATGTTCCCTAGTTTTCACGAAAAGAAGTAGTTTGGATTGTCAACATCATGTACTCTTTCGAGATCATTTATATAATATATGTACTTTTAGCAAACTCCTCACAATAATTTGATTGGCTTTGCTGTTGGGAAATATTAAATTCTGACATTAAGAACATTGTTAGCGAAATCGTTTACATTTCTTTAGTCCAAATAAATTATTCTCAAGATATTTTATCAAAAATAATACTTCTGGCAAAGAATACATGTTTCATGAGACAAAGATATAAATTATACATTATGAGGGGCAATGGATATTTTGAAGAAAAAAAATGTAAAAATATATAAAGGATATTTTTTAGTTCAGTGTAAGATCGGAATATATTTCACCGAATGAGCACCAAAAGGTATATTTCACGAGTGGCGCAGCCACGAGTGAAAGATGAACTTTTGGTTTTCACAAGGTGAAATATATTTCGATCTTACACTAAACTAAACAAATTTTCTTTTTATTACATGCAAAGAAACGTTAATAAAAAGACATTAAACCTAATACTGATTGAAAAGCGCGCCAAATAATAATACAACGTGACGTCATTTACGACGTCACGTCATTAAGTTGGTACCCAGTACTTTGCACGCTGGTATTTCACTGAAACAACGTATAAGGGGCTTAAATTCAAAACAGTGAAATTATAAAAGTGGTAATTTCACTGTTTCAAACAGTGAAATAACCACTTTTATATCACTGATATATTTCTATAAACCACCGAAAAGCATGTAATAAAAATCATTCGTAACAGTGAGAAAAAATAAGAGCTGAAACAAAACATTTTGAGCAACGTGTTTTCAATGTTCGAACGAAATAACTGTACATCGCTTGTCTTTTAATTGAAAGGTTAAAACGTTCATTGGAGAATGGGTAGAATGAATCATATGCATTTTGAAATTCTTTTACAATTTTGCAAATCAGTTTTTATGACAAAAGCAATTGCTTCTTGTCAATTGCCAAATACATGCAAATGACAACAGTAATATTTTTTTATTAATTAAATGTATTGCATCATTAGGCTTACAAGTTGATATTTTGTAACTGTTATTTTATGATAAAAAAACTAACATTGAAAAAGAGTCAAATTTTAGCGAAAAAAAAATCAAAACCTAGTGCAAACAACAATGATATTGCATATTTATGAAAAGCAAAATTAAAATGAAAATATAGTATTTGGCTTACAAGTCAATTGTTTGTAATGGCTATTCGTGTTTGGTGTTTTATTTTTTTTTTTTTCACTATGACATTTTAAACATTATTATCATCGTCTTAAACACATTAAGAAACATAAAATTGAATACAATTTAACCTAAGTATACTAGTAAACAATAATTAAGCAATTCCAGCTGAAACACATATACTGTAAGGGTTTTAAATAATTGTGTCATACCACATGGGGTTAGTTAGTTTCATGTCATTATTTTGTAATTGTTTTGCAATATTATTCTTTCTTGTTTTTCTTTTCTAATTTCGATGTGTAATTACTTTTAAGAACGTATATAGAAACATTATTAAAGTGTCTTACGCTTTGAAAGATTTGTTAATGTACTGACCTCGTTTTGGAATATCGGGAACTATTTCTATGACACGAGAATATGAACTTGAAAAATATACCGGAATAAAACAAAACAATATCAGAAACACAATGCATCAATTATATGACATATTATTACTAACCCAAAAAATGTTTTTTAAACTTTAATATCAATAATTTTAATATCCAATACTTGAACCCTATCCATTGGTATGGGCAAAATATGTCTTTGATAGAGACTACAATGTCTTTGACTCGTTCGTGACTTATCAGCTGCTATTTTTATCTGAAATATCGAATGTCAAATAACATTCTGGAAAATTGGTAACCTACCAAACAACAAGAACATGCCATGTTACAAGATAGATGACTGACATATCAATTTTGTACTGCAAATTTACATTCCATTACATGCCTTAATTCTATCTCTTTGACTGACTGTCGCGTGAACCGGAAATTCGATAACTTTTCCTTATTGCATGTTACGCCGATTTAGTATTGCTATACATCGTTATAAATACAGTGGAAAAATAAATGAACATACACGAAAAAAATATATTTAGGGCAAGACGAGTTTTTATTTCTCTAAATATTCAAAGCATTTTTCTCGAATTACGACATGTTCACAGTCGTATGTCAAATGACAATATGTATGTATTTGCTGCTGATCAATCAGGCCTTTCGACTGCAGTTGAAAGTCAACAATGGTTTTGGGACATGATGATGGCCATGCAACGCTTTGGGAACAAACGAGTTAGGGTACAATTTGCCATATAAAAAGGAGATAGAAACTTAATATTGTTATCAAATTTTATTACAAACATCTAGCCAGGGGAGGAGCAATAAAATATCAAAGGTAAGCAGTTTAATTTGAAGACTTTGTTCTATTGCATCTGTTCATACGAAATAAAGGAAAGTGTCAACTCCCTCTAACGTCTAGTCGAGTTTGTGTTTTACATATCAACAATCTTATGGTTTGATTTGATTTATATATCTGCAATAAGTTAAGATGGTTATAAACTAAGCTGTATTTAAATATTGCACATGCTTAAACTTTTATTTGTTGACATGACATACCCGTATAATTCGAATTTCTTGGGAAAAAACTTGTAAAATTTAAACAAAAATGCAGTATGCTGTTCAAAACAACAACATTTAAAGATTCTTAAATCCTGAAAAATATATCTTAAGATAAATAAGCAAATAAAAAGAAACAAATATTTCTAACTTTTTGAAACGACACGCGAATCGGCCAGATATGGACGTTCATTTGTTTTATAAAAATCAATGTCAGAGATGTAATATTTCCGATCTTTAAAGATCGTTCAGCACGACATTATTGTTGTGTTTGTGGTATTTTTAGTTTTAACTTTTTTTAGTTGGATGGTTCCAATTATTCCTTTTTTGATAATGTTGTATCACCCTTAGGATATGTTGCCTGATTTTTAACTATGTCTTTTGACGTCGTATCTGTAATATGCAGGCCTCATAACCTCTGATTCCCTTCCGAAATTCAATTTTTTAAGTTCCGCCCATTGTTTTTTCATTTAGGGCACACGCTTCCTTTTACTTGGGGACCATACGCCGCTGGTCATGAAATGGCACGGAAGTGTCACATTGAAGGTTTTATGATAACCGCCGTATGAACACATCTGCGGACATTTCTCAATTCAAAAGTTTATCATTTCATGTTTAAATGTTAAATTCTGCTTAAGCCGGTGCTAGGGGTCGTGGACGGTAACTTGCACTTTTCATTACTGTTCATGAACAGGCTCAATCAAACCGAGCCTACAACATTTTCAGTTTTGCCGTGTGGGGCTTTCTGTAGGGATTTTTATTTTATTATTACTATTATTTCTTTTTAATTATTATTGAAGTTAATATCCTGTCCGTGCTCTGCCTTGTGCTATATCCTGTTTTTTATGGGGTCCTCCTGGGCTCCTTGCCGCTGGTTCTTGTGGTGGTAGCGTTCGTTAAACGCCGCCTTTCCTTGTTGATCTTGTTTGTCATATTTTAACTCCTTTTTTTTATTTTTTTGCATTGCTTCATTTGGTTAATATCATTTCAGTTACAGCTTAAATATTTATAATATATCTTCATTATAACAATAAGTCTGGTACACGTTATCATGGCGCTCATTGTAGTTCTCTCCCGAGAAACATTTCAATAACGCTTCACTATAAAATATCAAATTTTCACTAGTACACACTTGACTAGAACACAGACATTTCTAACACCACAAATGCAATAAAGGAACAATTTAAAATAGAATGATATTATTTGTAACGCCTCTATCTAGAAAATTTATCAATGGTAGTTAAAATTCACAATTCTATTGGTTTTCTGAAAAGATATGAAGTTTTTGTCGAATTCAATTAGCAACTAGAATAAATTATAAATGTTGTTTATCAAAAAAAGATATGTTGAAGGAATTTGGCAAATACGGTATATTGTTACCTTGAAAATGTCGTCCAATACTATTGTTTCAATTTTCTATAACTGTGTCTGAATGAAATAAAAAATAACATTCTAGTTCGTCTTATTATTTACTGAAGACATATATCCAAAATTTCAAATTGCAGATAAGAATGAAATATTATATGTCGAATATAAATTTATGAATGCTAACTATTCAGTGGCAAAGCTTCTTTCACGTCGCTAAGGCCACCTTTACTTTTCCAAGTATACTCAGCTACGCCTTGGTCGTTTATTGTTGTTATTGTATATTTAAGCTTTTATATTATTATATATTAAATTTCTTAAGCACTTTTCTCCTGCACATTGACACGTTCAAAAGTACTGTACAATATAGCCAAATAAATGATACAATATTTAAAAGAAACAAAAATTAAAACATCAATATTGCTCAAGTCACAAATTCAAATCAAATGTAGTTTTAAAAAGTTAAAAAGACCCACATAAATAATAAAATTGACTTCAATTAACTTTTGATTTTTTTTTTTTTTTTTTTTTTTTTGTAATTTATCATTTAAGTTGTTACTTTAATACAACTGTTATTTCATTTTCTCTTTTTCTTTTTTGTCTTAAAATGTACTCAACATTATTGTCAGTGTAGTTTCTTTCTTATATATTATAGAGTAAATGCATGAATCTGGAGGCATGCTGCTTTAATTACTTTTTGATTTTTTGAATTTATTATTAAAGTTATTTTAGTACAACTATTATTCTTTTTCGAGGGTTTTTCTGTTTTCTTTTTTTTACCAATTTTTCTCAACATTATTGTCATTGTAATGTATTGCTAATACAACGATATGGAGTAAATGTAATAAAGCAATTCATACATACTTAACTAATATACCAAATACTCAAATACCTTTTTACAACAGCAGGTGTCGGTTGATATGTGGCAACTGTATAATTGTCCCCAGTACTCATTCCAATGGTCATCTAAGTGTTGTTGTATATTTTCCCGGTACATATGTATCATTGATTTCTTTATTGTTGTGTGTTGAAGATGAAATACGTGAGAGATGTTACATGTTTCATACTCTCCCGAGACTTAATAGAACAGAGCTTTCACTTTATAATCACCTTTTAAAGTGACATGTATAATCATTGTGTAGTACTACGATAAATAAACAGAAACATAAATTTTGTCCAAGGCATTTAAGGTAGACCATGGGTAATGGGCACTATAAGGAACAATAAAATTGACAACATAGGACAGTTATATACCTTAAATGTCACATGTATGCAAAATTAGAATGAAATTTACCGTGTGGTTTATGAGTTATGGATATATTTTTGAACTAAAACTTTTACTATTAGAAGGGCTTTTTTTTCAGAAATGAGGAAACTTTAAATAATCTAAAATATCATCATTATGAAAATGTTTTCCTATTGCTCTTTGTTAAGAAACAAACAATATCATTCAGGTAACAAATTACACAAGCAAAATGATTGTTTCTAAACAAAATGTTTTTATATGTATAAAAATGTTACCCTACCCCATCCACTTTAAACACTTATTTGACCATTTCCCTATATAAAAGCCTTATTCAAAATATCACTAAAATTTACTAAAATGAGGGACTGTTTTCAAAGTTTACCTAAATTTCCTTAAAAGTTTATTGGTTGATCATGCGAAATATAAAATACTTTTACCGTGTAGTTTTTATTTCATTAAACTTTGAAAATATCTGGTATCATAAAAATTATTTGCTATTAAATTTGACATTATTTTAGCGAATAAATACCTACAATAATTATATAATTTAAATCAAACACTTTTTTATTCCATAAGGGATCTGACAGATACATAAATAATGTGAATTAGAAAAAAAGAAAGAAAAAAAAGTTGCCCCTTCTGGGGTTTGAACCCACGCCCCTCAATTTCAATGTAGTTGACAAGTGATTTTAGCCTATTTGAATACTCTTCAAAGTGGGGGTAATGCATTACCCATGGTCTACCTTAAAATAATTCATTTGATTGGAACCATAAATAAAATTATGTTTGAATGGTTACTCCGAGAAAATTAAGTTTCTTTTACGAAATTTCTTATACTTTATATACTTAAAGAATAAATCGCCGGTCTAGAAAGCGACAATTTTACGCGTACTTCAATGTAAACGCGGAGTTAAATGTTGAATTCTGCTTAAGACGGTGATAGGGGGCGTGGACGGTAGTTTGCACTTGACAGTACCGTCCATGAACAGGCTTAATCAAACCGAGCCTGCAACATTTTCAATTTTGCCTTGTTGGGCTTTCTTTAGGGATTCTTATTTATCTCTATTTCAAGGTAACATTTTCCTGGTGCTAATTATTTTATATATACACAAAATATTTGTTTTTTACCTAGTAAATTCATAATTGTTTTGCTTGACCTCTCAAAGATACACTATGCTCATCCTTGAGAAAAATATTTCAATCACATAAAAAGTATTGAAATATATATAATTCTTACTGAATATGTCTTATTCGAATAAAAAACTGTTATAACTATGTCTTGAAAGCTGTGTACCCTCTAACAGGTCAATTTAAGTTGGACATATTGTGACCACCTATGGATTGTAGAATTTTAAACACATAACATACCTACTTTGAGTGATGCCAAAACATGTTTATTTTATATTTACAATGAGACTTGGTAGCAATTATCAATATTTGCTAATATCAAATTTGATTTCAGCATAGTATATCTTTAAAGCAGATACGCTTTGTGAGATAGATTAATCAATTTCTGACAAAAGGAAGAAAAATAAGTAAATTACAGATTTTCCTATATAATTTCTATAGCTTGTTTAATTTAATGTTTTAATATTGAACAGTTTTATATACTGTCATTTGCGTAAGACTCGGGCTGCTTGCAAGTACCAGTATGTTTTCCAATTAAGAATTTGTTTTTCAAGTCTGATTTTTATTACAGTATAGATCAACGGACTTCATGTACTTTGTTGTTGTTGTTTTTCTTTTGTAGCATGCTTCTTAGTAGTATATTATCAATGAAGTACATAGTTAATTCGTGTTCTGATTTTAAGACTATACATCTAACATATGTCAAGTTACAGCATGTAAGTTTGACATCCCAATGTAAAATTCAGATATATATTCTAACTACGTGTTAGTTTTATGTTTATCTACTTGATTTATGAATGACTGAAATTGAAACTTGATTATTGAAATTCTTTTCAAGAAACAAGAAGTGTTATTCTTGCATCAGCCCATCCTCAAACAGTAGTTCATCCTCAAACAGTTTTCATATAACATGTAACTTCCTCGATATATCTATTCATGATTGTCTTTTGTGTTCCTTAAATCGAAAAAACAAATAATACATGGTAATTAAAGGTGTGCATGAAATGAAAGTGACAGAAAGAACAATAATTCTGATTATAAGAAAACAGTGTATCAAAAATCATTAGATTTTCTTGAGAATCTTTAATTGAATACAATACCTTAGGTAAAGTAACCATATGTTTTAATAAAAGAAATAATAATGATAACTTATGATGTGAAATAAAAGCTTAATCGGTACAAAAAAAATTAAAAACTACATTGTATCAACTGTAGTGACATAACGTTATTTGTATTGCAAAATATCTTGAAATGAAACGGAAACTGTTTATAGCGTTTCGTATTTTGTTTTAATGCTAAAGTGTATTCAACATTAATCGGTATTAAACAAATAAGTTTAATATAATAAAAAGCTTTGTCAAGATATTTTTAAGACATAATACATGTTTTAAAACTTTAACTTTAAGCAAGTTTCTCTCAAAGAAGTACAAATAATACAGTTGTGCTTAAAGTTCAGCACAAATACATTGTGTCATCTAAGACGACTAAATTCGAAACCTCTGAAATCCTAAAAGAACTTACGTTAAAAATACACAACCACACAATAAATCTTGAAAAGATATTGTTTCTTACATTATAACACATTACGCAAATCAGACAGAAGTGTTCATAGTTAAACCTAGAGCTTTGCCACTTTAAATGAATTTGTAAAACTTAATCTATTTGAAAGTTTTATATATCTTGTAGCTTAAAAAAGATAATTTGGCTGGTTCTATATTTAAATTATCTGTCGGGTTCAAAATATTTATGGTTTCTTTTTTCAAATTGACTTTAAAGCCGTTTCATAGAAGAAACCATACAACAACATGCAAATGCATGTGGGAAATAAATTGAATTTACGTCTATGAGTTTATCATTATTCCCGTGAAATATGTTGCGTCCAAATGAGTTTTCAGATTAATTTACCCGTTTTAAGGGTGGCGATAGCCTGGTCGTTAAGATCTCCATCTCTGTCTACAATATATGTACCGGCCAGTTCGTGTAATATGCTACACGTTTTTTTAATGTGCAAATGATCTAAATGAATATGATGTTGAAACTTATACAAACTATGATTACAAAGATTAACAAGGACAAACGACATTCAGCATGCACAGACACATACGTAAGTTCTGTCTTTTACGACGAATGAATTATTACAAAATGCCGCTTTCAAAGTTTCATTCCTAAACTTAATATGTTTTATAACAATTATTATATTCTTGTATCAGGGTATCTGAATTATATAAAATATATAAATATAAACATTATAAAGATCAACAGGGGAATGTAGTCCACGATTACGTCTAGACACACAAGACCACCTGGTAAAAGCAAACCTTAAATAATGTTCAAAGCAGCAAAATTGAAAATGCCGCTCCTTCGGTTTTATACAGCCTGATTATGGGCGACAGAGGTGAATCTTTTCTACCGTTCTCTCCACCAAGTTTACACAGAGCGCATAATGTGAACATGAACATGGTATTAAAGTTAATAATTATATAATTAGAAATATTGGCGCAGAACTATATTCATAGGACAGTGGGCAGTGATCATTGGACCTTTAGTATGGAACTGTGAATTCATTCCAATCATGAAAACGCTACATAGTCCCCAAGAATATTTGTGACTTTAAAAACTTTGAAGACTTTGAAAATGAATGAAAATTGAAATAAAAAAAAATCATCTAATCAGAAAAAAAAATATGAAAGTGTCAGAAACAGATACTGTGATTAAGAAAGTTAGAATGAAATTCGTAACACAAAAACGTGCATTGCAGTAGAGAACGGTAGAGAATGAAATTTTCGTTTAGGTGACGACGAGCTAATGTTGTAAATGTAAATTAAGAGTAACTATGAGTAATTCATTGCATTTTTGTTATTCTACGAAATTTATCGGTAGATAGTAAAGCGACAATAAGCTTTTCTAAAAGTTGAATATGTTATTTATTTTATTGTTGGCAATATTCATTTTCCACCTTAATTCTGTGATTTGACAGGTATATAAAACGATCTTTCTAAAAATAAAATACATAATTATTTTAATTTTAGAAAAGCCGCTTCATTGCAAATAATTATTTTATCAATAATTCCAAACAAATAAAGAAGAACAATACTATAGGTATAACTTTTTGACCTGATGAATTTCTTTTAAATTTCTAATCGAGAAAACGTGTCTGCAAAATTTTCAATTCTTTTGTTATGAGATTTCTTGGGAACGACTGTTTTATTTTTTCTAATTCATTATGGAATGCTTTTGCAAAGAAAGACAGATTATGTCAGAAACAAATAAAAACCAAAAATACTAGAAATTTAATATGAAATAACTTGAGAATGTGAAGACAGATAATCATAAGAAAAACTATTTGATCAGAAATAAGAAGCTGTGTTTGACAGTTCTAAATCTCATGTTCGTGTCAGAAAGACAATTTATGATATATTTAAACAAGAGTTTTATCATGTTGTTTCAAAGCTGTATCACTGTCAATCGTCCAAATAAATTTGCTCAAAATGAATAATTGTTCATGCATTATGTGCTGATAAAGTTGATAAATTTATGATATAACTAGTAATCATTTACTCTTACTTTATCAATGCCACTAAAAAAATACTAATGAATAGCATTTTAATTTTTTCACCTTTGCAAATCATTCATATGTCTCCATTTCTGAAAACAAATGTTGCTAACATACTTACATGCTGAAGACATTTTAAGATGTATAACATTAGTGTAGACTTAAATATACTAGAAAAGAGACTGATAATCTCTTTAAAAAAATAAATTATGATGAATGTAACCACAGTGTCAGATTCTTAAATCATAACAACTATTCAAAAAAGTGACCTTTCAGTTCCCATCATTTCACTTTTTGCTCGACCCTTTCCTTCTTTTGCCGCCCTTGTCTCCCTTCTGGTTTAAATAATCATTTAATAAATATCCTACAACAAACTAACTATAAATTGTCCATTAGTAAACTTATTATCGGAACAAAAGATTGCTCCTTTCAGTATCTTGTTCACAAAAATGAAATAGATATATCAAAAATCTACAAATTAAATAGATATATCAAACATCTATAGGTTATGTAATGTGCAAATTAAAATGAAACATGGATCAAAAGAATGCGTGAACTTATATCATATCGTATAACATATATCACATGAATGGTAATTAATTGGGGACAGATCCATATTTTGAAACCTTCACGCTTTTTATGAAAATCTCAAATTATATTCGTCTAAACTGTCATGATCGAGTATTTTCCTCTTAGATGTCGAATTTGATACACTAAAGTTGCACATTCTAATATTTTAACAGTGGATGATACTCCATTTTGTATGTTTCACTGTCAACCAACATTTCCCTCTCGAATGTCATTATCTTGCATATATTCGTCATATATCTTATGGAGTAAATTCAATAAAAGAACAGTTTACTTAGTTACATAAAAAAACTCTGATAAAGAATGCTTACAAGGAAAAAGAGAAAACAAGGCTGATGAAATATGCGTAATTTGACATATAGAAAATAAAAATAATATCAATGGCAACCAGTATCTGGGAAATCATGGAAATAATTAAAATACATCACGGAAGATACTATAATACGCTCTTTAAGTCGGTACAAGGGGGCGCTGACGGGAATTTACATTTTCCATTACTGTCCATAAACAGGCTTAATCAATCCAAGCTTGTGACATTTGTAATGCCGTATGTATCAAAATACAGCAAATTGTAAGAGAGCCTCCTAAAATCCTACAAAAATAACATTGACAGTAAATGAGCTAAAAATACTTTAAAAAATTGTTGTTTTTTACGTTTTGACACTTTGCACAAATCAGCCAGATGTGTTCTCAGTTAATCCCAGAGCCTTGTTACTTTAACAATTTGATCGTTTCAAAAGTCTGATATATCTTGTAGAAAACAAATTGTCTGGCTGCTATTAAATTCAAATTAGCCGCCGTGTTTCAAAGATTTATGATTTATTTTTTGTTCTGAATAGCAGTTCTGTCAGCTTAATAACGTAAATATTGAAACAATTTTTGGAAGATATGGTGAGGGAATACTATTTGTAAAAATGCCATGTTATTGCATTAGAGAAAAAAATGAAGTGTACCTTTCTATTTAAAGTGCTTTGTCTTCCCTTGGTACATTTTCTATAAAAACATGACTATTGAATTATAAAAAAGTATTTTCGTAGAAATTAGTAAAAAAGAAACACTGTTGTCTTGAGCAAACAGTAAACACATGATTTATTTGATAACATTTAGAAATAGTACTAGCATTAGTCTAGAGACTCTTTTACAGTGATATAAGGCACAAGGATCTAAGTATTGTACAAAGGAAATGACAACAAGAGGCTCACATGACATGTCGTTTTTTAAGGATTTCTCATTTGTCTTTATCTAAACATATACTACTTGATATGAGTTCAACGTGTGTTTTGTCCAGACAGCAACAATGTTTAATTATAAATACAATTTGTATGAATCTTCACTGTCAGAAAAAAATCAACTGTTGGCTTAGAAACAATGCCGTTGATACGCCGCAGAATAATTGCTTTCAACTTATTTTACAGAGTAATTGCTGCAATATTTCAACTGATATTTTTGTTTACCGGATGGCAACTTATGATTGCAAAACGGTCAATATTGCTCAAAAAGTAGAAAAGTAATTAATCTTTTATAAAATCAGAAATGTAATTACTTGATTTTCATAGTAAAGTAAATAGTCGTTTAAGATATTCTATGCTCAAATTTGATATTAGAAAATATTGATAATTGCTCCACAGTCTCTTTGTAAATATAAAAACAACATGTTTTGACGTCACACGAAGTAGATACTTGTATGTTATATTTAAAATTCTACACACAATATGTGGTCACAATATGATTATATCGTGTCATTTTTTAAGAAGTGACCATCTATATTTTTCCCATAAAAGGAAACACAACTTCCCATACATAGTTTATTCATTCTTTTATTTAAATTAGACATATTTAGCAAGAATTTTAAAGATTCTAATCAATTTCTGTGAGTAATATATTTTACTCAAGGATTATCATGGTATATGTTTAACGGTTTTGTTACTGAAACTTATTATGCTCAAATAATAATACATAATTATACATAGTGTCATTAAGAAATCTGGCACTTTTTGTAGGGTAGTGGTTTGTTTGTTGTTGTTGATGATCATGATGTTGTTGTTAAAGAACTTTACCAGTTATAGGGAATGCAACATCCCAAACATTGTTTCTGCTTGTCTGTTATTCAAATTAGACATTTTATGTAAGAATTTTATAGTTTACATTTCTAACGTAGAGTTATTTCTTTAAAGAAAATTTAAAACTTTGTCTGACATCATTTTACCATTTTGAGTTCATTAAGTGGTATTCATCAAGTTCTCGTTGCAAAATAGATGTGTCATGAGAGAAATGAATAAAAAACAACAGAAATATTGGAAATTGAATATGATTTTGTTGAAGCAGAGAAAATTAGAAAGTCATTTGTAAAGTATTTCATCAGAGCATGTTTGACAGCTTTTATTCTCATTTTCGAAAAAGGAGGTTGATGTAAGATACGTTTTTACTAGAATATTATCATTTAATAACGTTTTGTCAATGTCAAGCTTATAACAGACATGTTTTGCAAAAATATTGGTGAATTTTTTTAGTGAATTATTATCCATATATGCTTTTATATGTTTGAACTACATATTATCTACTCATAAAAAATATTATTATTTTATCAATATATGATAATTATAATCTATAACGTTACTTATACGTTACTTATACGTTACCTATACGTTACGTATACGTTACTTATACTATTTGTATTTAACTTGATTTTAATTGATGGATTCTGACGGAACATTTCTCTAGCAATAATGATTTTACATATTTACACACAGTAACATTTATACATAAATTATCTATATAGTTATTAAACAGTTACATATACGTCATACATGTACTACGGGTAGCTGTTTTTCTTTGGGTTTTTTGTTTTTAAGTTTGTTTATTGTTTTGTTCGTTTGTTGTTTTTTGTTGTTGTTGTTGTTGTTGTTTTTTGCTTATTTGTTGTTATTGTTGTTGTTTTCAGGGGGGAGCTTTGATGATTTTATTTTTTTTCATTGTTCATTTCGGGGGTTGATTTGGGGTTTCTTTTATTGTTTTTGTTGTTGTTGTTGTTCTTTTTCATTCGAAATAACATGTTTTCTTTCGTTTTTGTTTTGATTGTTTTAGATTTAATTAGGACAAACTTCTCATATATTTAAGTCGATAAGTTAGCATTACTGTCGATAACGATAAACCTGCCACGATAAACCTGGCACAGTTTCATTTGTCTGGCAACAACATAAAAAACTAGTTTACAGCATTTTTACACATATAACTTCCCAAGAAACGGATGATTTCACTTAGTTACAGATATATGTTTTTGGTAATGATAAATTGCATTCTAACGAATCACTACTGACAAAAGTTTGAAAATTATCTCGACGATGCGTATAGGATATGTGCAATTTATTTTAATTTTATTTTTAGTCAGCTAATACTTTTTTATGATATGAATAGTATGCATCGTAGTTTTTAATTTAAAATGTTCTTTTCATGACAGCAAGTAATAAAATACTCGTACATTGCAATATAGAAATGTTTTCCAGTACGAAGTGAATAATATTGGTAATTGAAAGCATCAGCTGTCGAAGACTGGGATAAAAATGATAACTTTGTTTGCGTTAAAACACATTATTCATTATTACCTCTTTCGTTCTAGGTTGTTATTTTAAGTGATAATTAGCTAATTAGATAATTTTTACTTTATCTGATTGCTTCCTTCACATTTTTGTTGTTGTTTTCAGTTCTTAATATTAAACTACGAGTAAAGCCCTTTTCACTTTTCGCTGAACTTCTAAGGGGGGAGGGGGGATTGGTTTAAACATGAGAGTACGGAAACGTTAAGGGGCCTGTTTTTTATACGACCATGAGGTGTGCGAGGACTGGATTTTGTTCGATTTTATCAGGCTTTTAACAAAAATCATTTCATTTTATTTACAAAGATAAGACCATTTTGTCATTATGAGTCACTTTTTTTTAAAATGCTTGAAGTTTATTCTGTCCAGGCGAAAAGGTTCGGCGAAATAAATTCGTTTTAATGTCGTATACTCGGGATTTTGCAGCATCTTTTACACCTTCTTTTAGGTTACTCTTTCTTTAATGTAAACTTGTTTTGACCACCTCTTTATATAAATAAGTTCCAACTCCTTCTTTTATGTAGAATAGTTTTTAATACTTCTTTTATGTAGAATAGTTCTAACGAGTTCTTTTATGTAGAGTAGTTTTAACACCTTCTTTTATGTAGAGTAGTTTTAACCACTTCTTTTATATAGAATAGTTTTAAATATTCCTTTATGTAAAAATAGTTTTAAACCCTTATTTCATGTGGAATATGTTTAACTCCTTCTTTTATATAGAATAGGTATAGAATAGTGTTAATCCCTCACAAACAAAAGTATCAACAATGAACTTCTTTATTACAAAACGTTTATAGAGCTAACTACAAGTTCAGTTATCACTTTATTAGAGAATAATATGATTTTACTTTAATTAATAAGAAAGCCACTCATGTGCGTATGGAAACAACAGCCTTCTAGAGTTCCTTTTTCAATCGTTTGCCCAATGATGACATACAAGGTATCCCCGGCCAACATTTGCAACACAACTGTAATTGATCTTTGTAACCATCTGTCATTGTTTCCATCCAGGAAGATATCCAACTTTTGTGCTGTTCTGCATGATGTATAAATGTAGCTAAAAGAAATCGAGACTTCAGTTTTATACATAGAAAATAGATATCAATTCTGAGTGCATTGTTGTAGAATTATGCACGGCGTAGGAATTTAATCTCGAAGGCCGATAGGCCTGAGTAATTTATTACATAACACTTGAAGGATAAACCGTGCATTATTATGTAGTAATGCAAGAAAAATAAATATCTTTTTGCATTGTAACATGCAAATAAAAAAGAGAATTGATAATAGATATGTTAAACTATAATAATTATATAACTATATGTAATAATGATAATTTTCCTGACGTCATTTGGTTTATTGGTTTAATTGTATTGGCATATATATATGACGTGTAAGCATTCCTTTTTATGCTATGCATATATCATCCACTACCGTCCATGAGCATGCTCAATATACCGAGCCTGCAACATTTTCAATTTTGTCGTGTGTGGCTTTCTTTATGGAACTCGATAAATACAATAATAATTATTATGCTCGCCAGAGGCTGGCATTATATGATATTTTTCAACTCGTTCAGTAAATTCAGTAATGAACTTACACTCATTCAATATCCTCTATATATCACATACCCGTACCGAAATTGCGACTCAGTAAAACAGAATAGTACCGCCGTGCATATACGTATTTTGACGTGACGTCACTTGCGTTATACAGAGAGTAAAAGCGCATAACACTATAGGCGCGTCAATGAATAAAATTATTGTTTAAACTGAATAAAATGTTCTCCTTTTTTTTGGGGGGGGGGGGGTTATGTGATGAAATAAATATAATTTTCGTATAGGTTCATCACTAAATTAATTGAACACGTTGAATGTAATGGAGTGCTCAATAAAATTTCATTCGACTTGTTCAGTGTAATTAGTATTAAACTAAAAAATAATTAAAATATCCTCTATGTATTCATTTTATATGAAATATACTTACATGTGCTGAACGCGATTTATTTCCTGATGAGGCTACCACATTAAAACAATATGCGCCATCTACCGGGGCAATAAATACCCCAGGTCCTGCTAGGTATCCATCTCCCACATTTGTATGTACCGTGTCAAACACTACTCTAGAATCAGCTGGCGGATCAACAATGTCTTTTGAAAGCTCAGCCATAAATGCAACGTGAGTTACACCTGAAATTTTGTACAAAAAAATGAATATGGAAATAAAGATTTGACTATGGAAATAGTAGAACGATGTGGATAAGGTATTCAAACAAAACCATAAGCAGTGGAGTGTCCTAGGCTGGGTGGTTAAAGTCGTTGACTTCAAGCCACTTGCCTCTTCCCGCTGTAGGTTCGAGCCGCGCTAACGCGTCTTCGGATTCTAGATGTGAGAAAGCTATCAAGTTAGTTTACGAAACGTCGTTGGTTCTACTCAGATTTTTCCACCATCAATAAAGCTGGAAAGTCGCAATTTGACTTATTTTGTGTTGGTGGGACGTTAAACCTAGCCAAAAGTAAAAACACACAAATAATAATAATAATAAAGAACATAAACAGTGATTTGCCACAATTACAATTTATGTCAATCAACCGGATTAAAGACGTGATCGGCTCGCATAATTACTACCAAAATTCTAAATTGTCTAATTAAAACGCAATTCAACGACCTCAAAGCTCAAACGGGTCTAAGCCATCAACATATTTAATTACAGTTATTAAATATGCATATCAGTAAAAGTTGCAGTGTCCATCAGGTAACTGTGACCTTACAGTTGTTATGGGTGGCTTGAAACACCCCTTTTATAACTTACTATATAAATTCAAGTTTTAAAGCGTAATACCAAGATATGTTCGGGGTTTTTTTTTTGTTTTTTTTTTTTTTTTTTGTTTTTTGTTGTTTTTTTTTTTTCCTTCTTATTATTATTTTTTTTTTTTTTTTGGTAATATTATAGACATAACGTAGGACAATACATGTAACAGTCATCAAGTTCCATATAAATGTACGAGCCAGTGTTGAAATTTTATCTTTTGATAACATTTTATTTCAGGAGCGCCCTGTAGGAGCACATTTGTCTCGGAGCACATTTGTCTCACGAAGTGTGACCGATATGTTCGTAAACATTCACATTTGCGACAAATTGGAAATGAGACAGATGTGTTCGACACACAATAGAAAGGACACTCGAAGCACATTTCTCTCACATTTTTCCATAAAATTCTTAAAAGGTAATAATTATGTCCATCTGTATACCGGCTACCAGCCATTGTTCTGTGTTTTCTGTATTTATAATACCGTTTTTATGTCACTTCCGGTCAGTCAAAAACTCCCTGCCTCTACATAGGAGTCATATATTAAATATAAGAATATCCCTGTTCTGCATGTCACAATGAAAATTTCTACAAGTGCAGCATCCAGAACCTAAACACATATGCAGCATATCTATTCTTATCGTTATCAATTGTGATACGTTTATTTTCAATGGTTTTATAAATGATTTATGGCACTAGGAATATTCTTAGCAAAAACAAGGTAGTACTACGGTGGCATAAAGGGGACATAGAAATTTCTTATTTATTTCGTGCGCACACGATAGCTTTTTCGTGGCCATGCGATACTATTACGTGCGCACGCGATAGCTATTACGTGCGCACGCGCATATGTATTGCGCATTTGGACCCTGACCGGGATACTCGCATGAATGGTTCGAAGCCCCGTGTATTTGTCGAACCTACAGCGGTTAGGGGCAAGTGGTGTTTCGAAATCACACGGAGGCCCTTAAATGATCCATGGAGACAATAACAAGACCATTACACACGTATTTCGTTTTCATCAGAAACATAATTATGTATAAAAAGTCGTCATTTTCCAAGAATTGCGGCTTTTAGATTCGCCATTAAAAAGGCACTTACAACATGCATGAGTTCCTATAATGCCATGATTATGAAATATCGGGCCACTCAGAATCGGGCGACACGCGACATTCCGATGAGACACGAAGTGAGGCACGATATTGTAACAAGGAGAATCTCGCAATGTCGAAGTATTCCCGTGCCAAAGATATTTCAGAAATTAATAAATTTTTACTTCTTTAGGGCAAGTATGACTTTATTTATATTCAAAATAATGATTTCTGAGGAAGTTAGAATGCTTGTTTAACCCCAAAGAAATTCGCGAAAAATGTGAAATAATGCGTCATAAAAGTAGCAAAAATGTAAACAATGTAGTACTTTGAACTTCAATACAAAATTCTAAATCACTTCAACTGTACAAAACTGCAACAAAGCAGCAGATGAAAAATGCTTCAGGTAATTAGCCGATGAGTAACTTTTTAGAGCTAAAAAGTATACCAAAAATAAAAGGCTTTTGAGGAATACAAATAAAAGCATTTTTCTCAGGCATAATGGGCCTTAAAGCTGATTTTATGTAGACTATAAAGGGAATACTACTTAGCGGTATATGACCTGGAATCAATTTCTTGTCTTCGCGTCGATGAACGGACGCGAAGCGAGACGCGAGGGATTTCACGAGACGCGAGATTTCGGCGAGATGCGAAACGAGTCACGATATTGGTAATCATTTCAATATCAAACCGCTTTATGGTGTTTTCGTAAGTTACATTTTTTGTCTCCCTGAATAGCTATGCACAATGGCACAATGGTGAAATTGAGATGGTACGATGATTAAAAACACGATGACACGATGGTGAAATCACGATTATGCGATGACACGATAGAGAAACTAATATTGCGTTTTCATCATCACGCCATCGCAGTTTCATCATATCGTACCATCGTATTTTCACCATCGTAACATCGTCTTTCATCATAGTACCATCACGTTTTTATCATCGAGCCTTTGTTGTTTCACCATTGTACAATCGTTGTTTCACCATCCTACAATCGTTGTTTCACGTTCGTACCATTGTGTTTTTACCATTGCACCAACGTTCATCAACGTACCATCGTGCCATCGCGCTGTCACCATTGTACCATCGTGAACGGGATTTAGTATGTTTCATTGTCCGTCTTCAGGTTAAGTCAATCAATTTCTTGCATAAGAGATATTATAATTATTAGTTCACTGTAGGTTTTCATAAAGAAAGCATAAGCAAACCTATTGATGATTTTACACTTGAGGTAAAACGGCGAACCTCGATTTAAAAAAAAAAATTCTGCCGTGGGGCAAAAAATTTGTTGACAAATAAATTTCGTAAAAAATGACATGAGACAAATGTGCTTTCTTGTCCCTTAAAAACACATGAGACAAATGGGCTTTCTTGTCCCTTAAAAAAATTGATCGTAGCACATTTGTCACACAAATGAGTTTTTTGGGTAGACATTTGAGGTCCCATTTGTCTCATGTGGGACAAATGCGACCACATCGGTCTTACGTAAGACAAATGTGCTCCGAGACAAATGTGCTCCTACAGCGCCCAAACTACAATGTGAGAGACAGTAGCTTTAACCGTTTGAATTAAATCTTGATATAACATTAAAGAAATCTATGCAATATACCTGTACTTGTTTTCTGTTTCTTCAACTCGTCGATCTGTTTTTCTAAGTAGAATAATTTCTGCATAACTTTATAGTCGTAATCGAATTTCGAGAGGCACTGTCCTGGCTCGAGGTCTTCAACATCACATTTTGACTGACCACTAAATATAACGATCGCGACAATCCAAACTATGAAATATTTTTTCTGTAAAAACATTTTAGAATAACTTTTAAATTGGTATTCATACGAATTGTATTCGTACTAATTCCTATAATAAAATGTGTTGCTCCGACCAGAATGTCTATGATAAACTAAAACTTATTCCTGAATGCACAGACATTAAAAACTAAATTATCCTGTCAGATAAATGAACGATAATACTGCAAGAAACTATCTATTCAATGCTACGTAATACATTCACTTTATCACGTACTAGCAACTGATTTACACCGAGTAAATTTGGAAAAAAATATCATGTGTAATTCGTTGCAACTGTATCAAAGTACATTTGATATAAGATTTCTTTTTGATAAACAGACATGAAGACCTTCGGGGGCCTTAAGGGACCTTTATCAGAACATTTCTGAATAAAAAAAAACAACAGAAATATTGGAAATTGAATATGATTTTGTTGAAGCAGAGAAAATTAGAAAATTCCTTGTAAAGTATTTCATCAGAAATAAAAGACAGTTTTTACTCTCATTTTCGAAACAGAGGATGATGAAAAATATGTTTTACTAGAAATATTCTCATTTAATAACGTTTTGACATTGTCAAGAGTATTTTAAATATATTTTGCCAAAAAAAATGATGAATTTATTATTGACTTTGTTTTTTGGTGGTTGTTATTGTTGTAGTTTGTTTTGTTTTCTTTGGTGTTGTTTTTTGTTGGTGTTTTTCTTCTTTTTTTCTTTCTTTGGTTTCTTTTTCAGGGAAGGGAGAGAGGGCTTTCATTTATTTATTATTTTTTGTTGTTCATTTTGGCGGGTTGCTTTTTTTTTATCTTTGGGGTGTTCTTGTCTTGTTTTATTATCTATATAATTATCGTAAACAGTGATCATTCATAAATCATACATGTACTTCATGTAGCTGTGTTACTTTGGATTATTTTGAGGGGGTTTTGTTATTTTTGTAGGGTTTTTTTTTGTTCTTTTTTTCTTCAATCGAAATAATATCATTTGTTTCGTTTTGTTTTGATTTTTAGTTTTTATACTCTCTCTTATAATTATCTTCTCAAATAATAAAGTCGGTAAGTCGATAACGTTACAGATATAGGCACAGTTTCATTATTCTAACAACAACAAAAAAAACTAGTGTACAGCATTTTTACACATATAACTCCCCCAAAACAGATGATTTCACAGAATAACAGATATAATGTTTTTGTAATATTAAATTGCATTCTAACGGATCTCTACTAAGAAAAGTTTGAAAATCATCTCGACGATGAGTATAACATATCTGCAATTTATTTTTATTTTATTTTAAGTCAGCTAATACTTTCTATTATATGAATAGTACACATTGTAGTTTTAAATTTTCTTTTCATGACGGCAAGTAATAAAATACATTGCAATATAGAAATGTTATCCAGAGAGAAGTGACTAATATTGGTAATTGAAAGCATCAGCTGTCGAAGAATGGGATAAAAAGAGATAACTTCGTTTGCGTTAAAACATACATTTCTTCTTTTCGTTCTAGGTTTTTATTTTGTGTGATACTTTGCTAATGTTGTTATCAGTGGTGTTTTATTGTTTATGTTTCGTATTTTTGGAACGTTTGTTTTATCTGATTATTTCTTCAATTTTTTGTTTTTATTTTCAGTTCAAAATATCAAACTTCGAATGTAACCCTTTTAACTTTTCGGACTTCTCAGGGGGAATTGATTTATACATAAGAGTACGGGAACGTTAAGGGGCCTGTTTTTTATACGACCATGAGGTGTGCGACGACTGGTTTTTGTTCGATTTGATCAGGCTTTTAACAAAAATCAATTCATTTTATTTATAAAGATAAGACCATTTTGTCATTTACGTGACTTTTTTTTAAATGCTTGAAGTTTATTTTGTCTAGGCGAAAAGGTTCGGCGATATAAACTCCTTCATTTAAATATCGTATACTCAGGATTTTGCAGCACCTTTTGAACATCAAGTAACCTTCTGTTAGAATACTCTGTCTTTTATGTAGAGTAGTTTTAACCACTTCTTTATGTAGATAAGCTTAAACTCATTCTTTTATGTAGTTTTAGTACTTCTTTTATGTACAAATAGTTTTAACCCCTTATTTCAAGTGAAATATGTTTAACCCCTTCTTTTATATTGAATAGATATAAAATAGTGTTAACCCCTCACAAACAAAAGTATCAACAATGAACTTATTTATTGCAAAACGTTTAAAGAACTAACTACAAGTTAAATCATCACTGAATTAGAGAATAATATGATTTTACTTTAATTAATAAGAAAGCCACTCATGTGCGTATGGAAACAACACTAGAGTTCCATTTTCCAAATGATGACATACAATCCCGGCCGACAGATTTTCAAACACACTGAATTGATCTTTGTAACCATTTGTCTGTGTTTCCATCCAGAAAGATGTAGCCAACTTTTGTGCGGTTGTGAAAGATGTATACAGGTAGCTTAAAGAAATAAAAACTTTTTATTTTTAGTTTTAAACATAGAAAATAGATAGAGAGTTCAAATGCGTGGGAATATAATCACGAAGGCCGATAGCCTGAGTGATTAATTACAAAACACTTGAAGGATAAACCGTGCATTATTATATTTTAATGCAAGAAAAATAAATATCTTTTTCCATTGTAACATGCCAATAAAAAAGAGAATTGATAAAAAAATGTTAATCTACATTGAACATAGAAATAATTTTTCCTGACGTCATATGGAGAGCCGAGCCGAGGCTCAGGGTGAGCTATTAGTATCAAAGGGGGATGCTCCGGCGTCCATCGTCCGTCGTCATGCGTCAACAATAGTCTTCTTCTCTGAAACTACTGAGACGATTTACTTTAAATTTGGTCTGTAGCATCCTTGTGACAGTCACACTTGAATTTGCTCATATCATTCTAATTGGCTCATTTTAGGGGTCAGCAGAGCTAAAAATAGAAAAACCTTTAAACATCTTCTTCTACAGAACTAATGGATGGATGATCACCAAACTTTGTCTGTAGCATTTTTGGGTAGTCTTTTATCAAGTTTGCTCATATTAATTTTATTGGCCCCTTTTAGGGGTCTCTAGGGCTAAAAATAGAAAAAGCTACACTAATTAAAACCCTCTATTTATCACATACCCGTGCTCCGTAAAAAAGGTACGGCCGTGCATATATTTTGCCGTGACTTCACTTGCGTTATACAATAAGAGAATTAAAACGCTGCAAATGTTAGCGTAACACTGTAAGAGCATTAAAGGCAAAAAAGGTTGTTTTGCCTGAAAAAAGTTCTATTTTTAGATATGTGAAACAACGAATATTATATTCGAAAAGCTTCATTTCTCAATTTATTGAACACGTTCAATGTAATGTTTTTTTTAATCGCCAGCAACTGTCAATATAACTTCATTCAGCTCGTTCAGTATCTGTATGATATATTAAACTTTCATATAATTCAATATCCTCTATGTACTCATTTATATGAAATATACTTACGTGTGATGAACTCCGTTTGCTTCCTGATGTGGCTACCACATTAAAACAATATGCACCATCTACCGGGGCAATAAATACCCCAGGTCCTGCTTTGTATCCATCTCCCACATTTGTATGCACCGGTGTCAAACACTTACTCTAGTTCTTCTGGCGGATCACAATGTCTTTTGAAAAGGCCAGCCATAAAATGGCAACGTTGAGTTAACACACTGAAATTTCTGTTAACAAAAAAATGAATTGGAATAAAGATTTGACTATGGAAATAGTAGAACGATGTGGATAAGGTATTCAAACAAAACCATAAGCAGTGGAGTGTCCTAGGCTGGGTGGTTAAAGTCGTTGACTTCAAGCCACTTGCCTCTTCCCGCTGTAGGTTCGAGCCGCGCTAGCGTCTTCGGATTCTACATGTGAGCAAGTTAGTTAGTTAGTAAGTTAACTAACTAACTTAGTTAGTTAGTTAATTAACTAACTTAGTTAGTTAGTTAGTTAGTTAAGTTAGTTAAGTTAGTTAGTTAACTAACTTATTTAGTTAGTTAGTTAGTTAGTTTAGTTAGTTAGTTTAGTTAACTAACTTAGTTAGTTAGTTAGTTAGTTAGTTAGTTAGTTAGTTAGTTAGTTAGTTAATTACCTTAGTTAGTTAGTCAGTCAGTCAGTCAGTTAGTTAGTTAGTTAGTTAGTTAGTTAGTTAGTTAGTTAGTTAGTTAGTTAGTTAGTTAGTTAGTTAGTTAGTTAGTTAGTTAGTTAGTTAGTTAGTTAGTTAGTTAGTTAGTTAGTTAGTTAGTTAGTTAGTTAGTTAGTTAGTTAGTTAGTTAGTTAGTTAGTTAGTTTGTGTTTACGAATGGTTCTTCTCAGGATTTCCACCACCAGTAAAGCTGGAAAGTCGCCATGTGACTTATTCTGTGTTGGTGCGACGTTAAACCTAACTAAAAGTAAAAGCTCACAAATAATAATAAAAAGAACATAAACAGTGATTTGCCACAATTATAATTTATGTCAATTAACCGGATTTAAGACATGATCGGCTCGCATAATTACTAACGAATTTCTAGATTTTCTAATTAAAACGCAATTCAACGACCTCAAAGCTCAAACGGGTCTAAAATCATCAACATAAATTATTTGTTTTCAGTTATTAAATATGCATATAAGTAAAAGTTGCAGTGTCCATCATGTAACAGTGATCTTACAGTTGTTATGGGTGACTTGAAACACCCCTTTTATAACTAAGTATATAAATTCCAGTTTTAAAGCGTAATACCAAGATATGTTCGGGTTTTTTTGGGGTTTTTTTTTTATTTGTTTGTTGTTGTTGTTTTTTTCCTTCTTATTATTATTATTTTTGTTTGTTTGTTTGTTTTTTGTTGTTGTTGTTTTTGTTTTTTGTTGTGTTTTTGTTTTTTTTTTTGTTTTTTTTTTTTGTAATATTATAGACATAAACGTCGGACAATACATGATGTAACAGTCATCAAATTCCATATGTACGAGCCAGTGTTGAAATTTTATCTTTTGATAACATTTTATTTCAGGAGCGCCCAAACTACAATGTGAGAGACAGTAGCTTTAACCGTTTGAATTAAATCTTGATATAACAATAAAGAAATCTATGCAATATACCTGTACTTGTTTTCTGTTTCTTCAACACTTCGATCTGTTTTTCTGTAGAACAATTTCTGCATAACTTTATAGTCGTAATCGAATTTCGAAATGCACTGTCCTGGTTCGAGGTCTTCAACATCACATTTCGATTGACCACTAAATAAAATGATCGCGACAATCCAAACTACGAAATATGTTTCCTGTAAAAACATTTTATCTTTTAAATTTGTATTCGTACGAATTCCTATAATAAAATGTGTTGCTCCGACCAGAATGTCTTATGATAAACTAAAACTTATTCCAGAATGCACAGACATTAAAAACTAAATTATCCCGTCAGATAAGTGAACGATAATTCTCCAAGAAGCTATCTATTCCATGCTACGTAATACATTCACTTTTTCACGTATGCATTTTTTATAACTAGCAACTGATTACACCGTGTAAATTTTGAAAAACAATTATCATGTGTAATTCGTTGCAACTGTAACAAAGTATATTTGATATAAGATTTTTTTTTGATAAACAGACATGAAGACCTAAAGGGGGCTTAAGGGACCTTTATCAGAACATTTCAAGCGGTCATCATGTTACTGCAAAAACAGAATATTAATGTGGGTGAAAATAATGTTAATTTTCTTAAAAACCTTTACAAAACCTTTATCTCTACTCATAAAACAAGAGTCGGTCGAACCGGGTGATGCTCCCCGAATAGGTTTTGGACACAGAGAAGTGGTTTCTTGTTGATATCTCTTGTAGTTTAAAACTTATGTCCCAGACAAAGTTCCCAGTGTAAACCTGAAAAAGGGCAATAACTCCAAAATTAGGCAACGCAGACTAACTGTTTTGTGCATTGCACTCTTACTCAATGATATGTATCTACATACAAAGTTTTATGTTGATATCTCTGATAGTTTTAGAGTTATGTCCCGGACACGAAGCGGACGGACGGACAAAGCAGCGACTATATGCTGTCTCAGAAAAGGGAGCATATTATATTGTAATGAAAAATATTTTGTCAAAGCAATTATCGATAAGTCGGATTTCCTACTGAGTAATAAGAAAATTTCCCGGAAATTAAACGTAAGACCGGTAGGGCCATTATAACTTCATGAATTATGGAATTCACAATTTTAACTTCGTGAATTCCTGTTTTCAACATACGGAATCCACGATTTCAACTTCACGAATTCACGATTTCAGTTTCATGAAGTCGAAATCGTGAATTCGTGAAGTTGAAATCCTGAATTCATAAAGTTGAAATCCTGAATTCATGAAATTGAAATCGTAGATTCGTGAATTTGAAATCGGGAATTCATGAAGTTGAAATGTCCCCAACGGTCTTTCGTAAAACTGTCTGGTTATAATTCCTATCTTGTTTACAAAGGTAACAGAAGAAAAGTATCAACAATTTCTTCGTTGATTATAAATAATGTTGATCTGTTTTATCTCACTTTATACCTCTGATATGATAAGTACAACTGTGAATGTTTCTTATCTCAAAATTGCTTATTTTGCGGAGAGAACGGGTTATGCGTGCGTTGGTGCGTGCGCGCGTGCGTGTGTGCGTGATTATGTGTGCGTGCGTGCTTTTTGGGGTTTTATTTAGACTTTTTCTTAATAATGTTGTCATCGTTATTTTGCGATGGGATTTTACCTGTGATTTCTTTAGTGCGACTAATAAACCTTTGTGGGTTTTTTGGGGGTTTCATTTAGACTTTTTCTTAATAAGGTTGTCATTGTTATTTTGCAATGGGATTTTTCATGGCGCGCGCGCGCGTGTTTGTGTGTGTGTTTGTGTTTGTGCGTGCGTATGTGTTGGTTTTTTATGTTAAGACAAATTATCACTAAATCACTTAACTAAGATTTTATATAACGTAGAAAAGAACATTTATAAGAACCATATGAAATTATGTTAAAGAAATCAATTTTTAAGAATGATTTTTTTTCTGATATATTCTTAGTTCGCGAGGACGCACGTGCATGCACTGTTTTGTTGCTGTTTTTACTTTTTTGTTGTTGTTGTTGTTGTTGTAGACCATACACTGTTATTATCAGACGTCGTCCATTTTGGAAGCTAAATGCTCACACAATACACAATATCATGTTTTATTTATATTATCTTAAAGGCCTATTATGCCTCATAAATGCTAGCATATTAATTTTAAGATTTAATCATGAAAGTATTTGAAGTATGAAGTATTAGTACTAATTCTTATACTACAACGCAAAATATATTTCTTTATTCGAAAGAGAATCTATTACACAGTAATTTGTACGTCACATATTCTGGAAATAATGTCTTAATTCAGACATTTGATAAGATGATATCGCACAGGTTTTTTAGTCGCACTTTCGTCAAATATCACTCGATTTTAAGCATTTTGTCTTTAAAATGCGAATAGGACTTTAACATAAATGTGTATGTATTTGAGATGCAATGAATATGATAGCATAAAATTGTTTTCACCCCTTCCATAAAATGAGCATTTCTGATTTTCAGATTATTAAATGACGACATTTTTTCTCACTTCTTCAAATAAAATTTAATGCTTGTAAAATACGCATATATTAGTGCACATGATACATATATATACAGAACTGTTTATGATTCTATAATTATGGTTTAATGTAAACGAACATAAGTTTTTAAGAAAAAAATAAGGCAGATTCGGCGAAAAACGCATATTTACTTTGATTTTGATTTATTAAGGTTTCGGTTTAAAGGCAATTGCATGTTGTAGTTAATGATATTAATATCATTTATAGTTTTCAGGACTGTTGTTAATAATCCACAATTCTATTAATCCCTTGATGGTTAAAAAAGACAATTATTCATTGTTTCAAATATATTTTCACCTGTGTATTGTCAATATAATGTCAATTAAGGAGACAATAGAGAAATCACAGGTAAATACCCCGGGAGTGACACCTGCGTGTCTTGAAATTGGCCCCTTGAAAGTCACCCCCTTGCAAATTTCTATAGTACCTTGACAATTCTCACCTGCAATACCCGTGAAAATGTCATAATTACTTTGCATATATACTGACCAAATTTTATTTCATATCACTGCGCTTTTGCAATTTTCAAACTGTCTATGGTATAGCAAATGTATGACTTTTGAAAAGTGCTTTGTGTGTATCTGGATTTAACTTAATTTGTCTAATTTGTGTTCCTTATTTTGCATTTAAATTAAGTTTAAATTTACTTTATTGTGTTAAAAAATTATTTTTAACAAGTGTTGGAGGAGTGAATAGTGATTGTGTCGTTTAGTGTATTAATTGTGCAGGAGATCAACCACCATGAGTCGGTAAGTGCAAATTGTCTTTGAAAGTCATTTTGTTGTTGAATCAAGTAATGTTTTAGTCCATTTCAATAAAAAAAAACTAGCAGCCTAGCCCGGTATGCATCAAAGTAGTCTGAATGTGTGTTAATACATTTAATTGTGTATTATTTATAATTATCCAATAAGAAATGCATAATAATAATAATAATAATAATAATAATATCTTTTATATCACAGTATTATATTAGAGTTATTTCACGTGTATAAATATTTCAATTATCAATTAAAAAAAGTTTTTTATCATTTGATTATCATTATAATTTGATTATTATTATTATTATTATTATTATTATTATTATTATTATTATTATTATTATTATTATTATTATTATTTCAGTACTATAAATAGATAGCTATAGTCCTGCAATTTTGTTAGGGCTAATAATGCCCTATACTTCTATTAATTTTGTGAGTGAAATACCTGAAATTTTAAATGCGCTAATTATTTACCTTATACAAAATTATAAGTATTTATAAAAACAATGTAACGTTTTCTATAAGAAACAACGTATTATTCGTTTCATATCACTATTTGTCTTTGCCAACTTGTAGTTTATAACCAGTACATATAGTAAAATGCAGACAATATAGCGTTGTAACACCGCACTTTGGGGTCCAACGCACGTTGGGGTCAAAATCGAGAAATTGGCCATAAAGTGCTACATATCAACGCATTTTGGGTTCCAGAGTTCTGAAGGTTTAAAAAATGCTGCGAAAAAAATCTGTTCTGTCAGTCTTTTACTTGATAACTTTTGGTGCCATATTGAGCCGAATCAGGGTAAACGTACTCGGCCCTCGAGTCAGCTCGGCACGATTCCAACTCGGCACGGGTCAACTCGGCCCATAATTATATATTGATTACTTTTATAACTTTTAATATGTTTTCATCAGTAACAGACCTCTTCTCAAGGATATTGAAAAGTTTTATTGATGAAAGTACCAATTTGTATGTGAATTTGTAGAGAAAGAAAGAATTTGCAAGAATATGCTACTCCAGCTTTTTTTGTAAAAAAATATCGTCAAAACAGAATTGGTCGTATTAAAGAACAAACAGTATGAAATGCAATTACATTTATTGTCACAAAATTCAATCTAAAAACTCCATTTATATATTGATCAATATTTAACATATTGTCTTGATATCTCTTCTAAACAAAGATAATTTCAAACAATACGTACAGGCACACTGCTAACTTTTTCAATTTCTTGCTTGTAAGTGATCACACTTCTGAATAACTATATCCTAATATGTGTAATAGAGGGCCGAGAAGACCTGTGCCGCGTTGACCCGTGCCGAGTTGGTATAGGGCCGAGTTGACCTATTGAGCCCCACTTTAGATATGATGGGGATGAAATGAAATGCAGTTCCAAAGAACTATAAATATACTATATTGCAATGTTCTATTGAAATATCAAGTTTCTCGATCGGACTATATAAATATTGGTTTTTACAAATGCATTATTAAGCTTGTCAACAAACTTTTTTTTTTTTATTGGGAAATATTTTTAATGGGAAATCTTACATGTATTTTATAATGTTTAAATAATGGTTTCCTGTTACCTGAATATAGTAGCGATAAACGTGAAATAAATAAAGCAGCAAAAAGTTAACATTGTAGTATTTGACTTGCATATAGAATACTAATTCACTATAACTGTATAACGACACCCCACCACCCCTTTAGACCCCCAGTGAAAACTTATGAAGTTCCGCTACTATATGTGACTACTTAAATACTTTATGATATTTTTTCGTACAGCCTGTTCGGAGAATTGCTTAAGGCCGCATCTACACCAGGTCAAGTTTCTAAAGTGTCACATTTAGATAAGCTAAATTAATGGCCATTACAACTTATAGTCAGGCACATTTTATTACTTAAATGTCTTACTAAGATTTCCTTTGTCTGTGCTAAGACTATCGTATTTCTATAAAATGTAAATTTAAAAAAAACGGGAAACTGCTGCCATTAGCTTAAAACAATGGAGTTAATGAAATATTATGAGCTTATAAATTGAATTTTCTTCACTAACTAATGAAGATTATTTAAAATCCCCATTGATTCTACTATGATTCAGGGCACAATCATTTAAAGCATCATGAAAATACATTTTTTTTATTGAACTTTTAGTGTGGTTTGTCAGATATAACAAAATGCGGTGTACCGTACTACGGACATAATCCCCTTCGGACAAAACCCCCTCCATGGGTGGACGTAATCCCCTTCATGTTTTTGCAAGGCTGGACAAAATCCCCTTACCTACCCGGACAAACTCCCCTTGGTTCATAGGTTTCTAATGTATAACTATGCTCCATAAAAATTGATAATGAACTTATTTTTTATTTATAATTATGTATCAAGTTAACCTTTATAATTAAAGCTGCACGTCTCCAGATGAGCAAAAATATTTTGATAAAATCAAACCTGAGGAAAATGTAATAAGATTTTAGAAAAGTATAAAGACTCCACATTCTAGTAATAATTTACATGTTTTGTACGATTAATGACCAATTTTTCAGTATTCATAACTAAAATTTTACTGCGTTACTAACGCAGTAAGGGCTATTTTTGCATATTTTGACCTCTTTATATGGTAGTGCCAATTACAATGTGTAAATTGCATTCTTTTGGTTTTTTCATAATATTAAATCGTAACATACATTATCAAATTTTCATGAAAATTAGCATAAATCTGGAGGCGTGCTGCTTTAAATAAGCTTGATAAGACATATTTTTATTTGTTCAGATCAACCAAATTATCATTAAAAACAGTTAAATTACAGTTGAGTTCACACTAAAGGTTACACAAAGTGCACTAGGAGTGCACTAGAGGTGCACTACTAGTGCACTTCAAAGTGCACTACTAGTGCACTTCATAAGTGCACTTTGTAGTGCACCAGACCTATTATATGTATTGTACAGTTACCTTTTATTTCAATGAATAGCAATTTGACTTTTACAAAAAGATAGATAAATATAGATATCTGTATAATTGTTTTTCATAATAAATTTGAAGTTTTGAATATTGGATTTTGTAAAATATGGCGTAAAATATTAGAACAATTATTTTTCAAAGTCATGAATTTTACTGATTTTGTACTTAATTGTTAGAATAAGTAAATATAAATAATTATTACTTTCATGTTGATAAGTGCGTAAATAAACAAAATTAATTGATATTTAATATGATTCTATTTTATTATAATCTGGTGATGAAATATGAAACATTGAAATGCTAATTAAACAAAATTCAGTCATTTTTTGTTTTTGTTTTTTTGTTGTTTTTTTTTTGGCAAATTATACCAATTAGTTATTTTTGATTTTAACTTATGTTTTTTTTAGTTAAAGATAATGATTTCAAGCATGTATAGCCTTTAATACATTAAAGAATTAATATGTTTATAATTGGCCTAGATTTTGTCAATTTTATCTCATTTATAATCTCTCTTACCTTCTCAAACTGAGATTTACCTAAGATTAATATAAATAAATATATTATTCTGAAAATAGTTGTTTATAAAATGCAAAAATATTTCAGTTTTCTTTTTGTACTACTTGATATGAAATTTATTTGCACCAACATCCAGAGAATACAGAATTTACATTGCCTACTTATATTGAACAAGAGGTTAAAAGATAGGACGCTTCGGGGAAGGTCAGAATTCAGTGCGCTTACATCAATATAAATGGATTATGCAGTAAACGAACTGACAAACTTAAATCCGATTACCTTACAAATGTTTTTAGGAATAATGATATAATATTAATGACTGAAACTTGGACAGATTCTTTCTCAAACTTAAATGTTGATGGTTTTGAGCATTTTATTTTAAACCGTACAAACGTGAAAAGCACGGCAAAACGTAATTCAGGAGGCATAATCATTTATATTAAAAATTGTTTTGTGTCAGAAGACAGTTTAATTTTTACGTCTCAAGATGATATTATTTGGGTGAAAATAGCGGCAAGTAAATTATCGATTGATAAAGATTTTTATGTAGGATTGTGTTACGTACTTCCAGATGATAGCAGCCGCCAATCATTGACCGATAATAATATATTTGATAGATTGATAGATTCTTGTATATATATTGAAAGTATGTCAGATAATAGTAATTACCATGCAATTTTCGGCGATTTTAATTCTAGAACTTCAACGTTGCCAGATTTTGTTGAAAATGATACTGTACATTTTTGTAATATAGATTTGTTGCCTGACGATTATCAGTCCGATATTGCATGGTCGAGATTTTCTAAAGATAAAGGACATGTAAATAACAATGGGCGCTATTTGCTTGATTTTTGTAAACAAACTGGTTTTCGGATAGTGAATGGAAGAAAGGGTAAAGATGAAAATGTAGGGAAGCACACTTTTGTAAATAGGCAAGGTTGTAGTGTTGTTGATTATTTATTATGTAAAAGTTCTATGTTTTTTAATATTGATATGTTTGAAATTGACGATCCTAATATTGTTTCTGATCATTGTCTGATGTCAGTCTCTTTTGTATTTGATACATGTAACTTACTTGAAAGTACACATGGTCACTCTTCCGTAAATAAATCTGATAGTGAAAAATTTAAATATGTTTGGAAACCGGAGTTGAAATCTCAGTATGTTGAAAATTTACTAGACGAAGATAATTTATTATGTTTAGATGAGCTAGAACGTAAAATTGCGGCCAGTCTTTCGAGCCAAGGTATAGATGAATGTATATGTGACTTAGAAAATGTGTTCGGTAAAATTGCATCGCCTTGTGTAAAGAGATCTAATTTTGAAAGTAATAATGATAAAAAGTGCGAAACTTCACAGCCCTGGTTTAATGAATATTGTTATGAAAAGAAATGTATATTTTTAAAATATCTTGATGTTTATCGAAAATGCCAGAATGAAGAAAATAGGGTCAATATGGTAAAAGCAAGGTCGGAATATAAGTCTTTACTGCGTAAGTGTAGATATAATTATGATAAAGAAAAGACTGAAAAATTAATAGGTAGTAGGCATGAAAACGCTAGATTATATTGGAATATGCTTAAAGAAACGTCTGGCATAAAACAACCTAACATATCTATGTCAACATTTGAAAAATATTTTAAAGCTGTCAATAATCCAAATGATCGATTTTTTGCACCCGATGAAGATGTTTTACATTTTATAGATAAGTATGAAAATGATGAATTCAAAATTATGTTCAGGGAATTAAATGAACGAATATCTTTTCATGAAATAAATCTCGCTATAGGACAACTGAAGAATAATAGATCAGGCGGTCCGGACTGTTTACTAAACGAATTTTTTATTACAGGTAAACACACCTTGAATAATATTTTCTATGCATTATTTAATAAGATTTTTGAAATAGGTTATTTTCCGGAAAGATGGTCAGAAGGTTATGTTATTCCATTGCACAAAAAAGGAAGCATTAATAATGTGGAAAATTATCGGGGCATAACGTTATTAAGCTGTTTAGGAAAACTTTTCACTCGAATAGTTAATAATAGGTTAAAATCATGGGCAGAAAAGTATAATGTTTATATTGAAGCGCAAGCGGGATTTCGGGCTAATATGAGTACAGTTGACAATATTTTTGTTTTAAATGGTTTAATTACTCATTTACTTAATCGAGGGAAGCAACTTTTTACTTTATTTGTTGACTACACAAAAGCATTTGATTATGTTGTAAGAGAAAGTCTTTGGTATAAATTAATTCATTTAGGATTAAGAGGAAATATATTAAACATAATAAAGTCTATTTACGATTCAGTTAAATCTAGAGTTAAGTTTTGCAATAACTTAAGTGATGACTACGCATGCGCACTAGGCTTAAGACAGGGTGAGTGTTTATCACCATTTTTATTTTCTATGTTTATCAACGATTTCGAGGATTTATTTATTCATAATAAAGCGGATGGAATAGATGTTAATATTTTTAAAATATTCATGTTATTTTATGCTGATGACATTATTATTTTTGCAAACTCAGCTGAATCCTTGCAACCTAGTATTAATTTATTGTATGATTATTGTATGCAATGGAAACTCAAAGTAAATGTTTCGAAAACTAAAGTAATGATATTTAAGAAAGGTGGTTATAATTCTCGTAAAACTGTATTTTATTTTAATCATGAGCAAAACATTTTATTATTTAATAGGTATTGTGTTTACAACAGGAGGATCATTAAGTACAGCACAAAAACATTATCTGCTCAAGCCCAGAAGGCTATTTTTAAATTAGAGAAGTATTTGTTTAAGTTTACTTATATACCCCCCAAAGCATAAATTAGAATTGTTTGATAAGCTTGTAGCTCCAATATTAAATTATTGTTCCGAGGTGTGCTGTTTCGCTAATGATTTATCGATTGAGAGAGTACATCTACAATTCTGTAAAAAAACTATTAGGTGTAAAGAAAAATACACAGATTGACTTCATTTATGGTGAATTAGGTCGAACTTCTTTTAAACTATACAAATGTACAAAGCAATAAAATTTTGGCTAAGAATATTACAAACGAAACAAAATAAATATATTGTTATTGTTTACGACTTACTTAAATCAGATCTAGACATGTATCCTAGTAAAGTAAATTGGTGTTCATTATTGAAAAATCTATTATGTTCACTTGGATTTGTTGATGCTTGGATTTACCAAGGAGTAGGAAATGTTGAGATGTTTTTGTCTGTGACAAAACAAAGGTTAAATGATCATTTTATTCAAAACTGGAATGCAAGACTAAATCAATCCAGTAGGGCTTTATTTTATAATACAATATCATCTTTTAGATTTCAGCCTTATTTGGAATGTTTTAATGTTCAAAAATTTTGTCAAGCGTTTTCCCGTTTACGTGTCTCTTCTCATAGATTACAGATAGAAGCTGGTAGATGGTCTAGGCCACATAGGACCCCTTTAAATGAAAGAATATGTGTAAGATGTGGGAAAATCGAAGACGAATATCATTTTATATTAGAATGTTTGTTATTTATTGATATAAGAAAAAGGTATATTGATAGATGCTTTGGATAAGACCTAGTATGCGAAAATTGGTTGAACTTGTAAATTCAGAAAATAAGAACACTCTTCGAAACCTTGGATATATATATATATAATGCCTTTAATATTCGAAATTCGGTTCTATATACCAATTAAAAGTTCTCAAATAAATTATTAAATAGATATTGATATTTTAGATGTATAGTCATAAGTAAAATAGATATGTAATATATATTGTATTGTAATAATTAAGCATCTTAATAAGAAATGTATTGATATTCGCATAAATATATATCTCAAACACATGTCTAACATATGTTATATAATTATGTATATTTGCATGCCATACTATCGGTCTTACAGTTTCGTTTCGGTAAGACTGATTAAATATGGGATTATTAGCATATATAATATAATCTATGTATCTTGGCTCAATAGTGAGGTAAGATATGTAGATAAACTAATTTAGTTTAAGGATTTATGTAATGTAGTGAATATTAATTATGTTTGTTGTGACACTACTTCATAGATAAACATTATGGTAAATTATATTAATTTAGGGTAGCTAAACATTTCTAGAACAGAACATTTAATTCATGCAATCATTTTAACAGATAAGAAGTACGTGAGTGTAAGACAAACATAAATTAATATTTGCAATTGTTCTACGTTCTAACGAATAAGTTGTTATTATGACCTTCTCCTGTAAAGTCATAATTATATTGTGATAATGTTTTTATTTTAACATATGCACTGTTCGTTATCTTGTATATATGCTGTATTATGTCATCATGGGCTTATAAGCCTTTTTGATTGAAATAAAATGTCTGTCTGTCTGTCTATGACAGCATTATATTTATCATCTGCCTTTTGTTATTTACCCTGAGGGGCTCTCTTACCAGCAGGGTACTATATTAAAACGCCCAATACACAGCATGACTTTTGACACTTTAATCTTCTGTAACTGTTTTCTGCTCATGTATGATATTTTATTAAAATAAAACAAAACAAAAAAAAAAAAACAGATCTGCATTAATGTGAAAAGGAAGTTTTATAATCATGTATTTAAATATTTTCTTTAAAATATATTATCTTCTATAAATGTGTTAAAACTGACAGTAGGCAAATTTGTCAAATCTATAATAGAAAAAATTAACATTTTCCAGTTCAGAAACTAAAAGATGCTGCAGATTTAATGCAAAATTGCAAGAAATGTGGATAAATATTAATATGAGGTCTTTCTAGAATGGTTAACACTGATATTGATTTTAAACCAGTTTTTTTACGATAAGATTAGAAAATTCCACTTCAAAGACAATAATGACAATAATATCTAACATGCGTTTATGCCATTATGATTATTTTTTACATTTGATTATTATAACAAAAAATATAGTCATTTATCTATGTCTTACATGTATTTTGGGAAAAAAAACACAGGAAATTTTAAATAAATATTGCATACATCTGCATTTTTGTTATTTACCCTGAGGCCCTCTTATCAGCAGGAGACCAGTGTAATGAAAGCAGTCGCTCTCAGAAAAATACCAATACACAGCATGACTTGAGACTTTTTTCTTGTATAAAAGCATTCCCTTTATACATTAAATTTTTAATATATAGAAATCTTGAATAAAGTTGTAAATTTTATTTATTACATGGAAATTTTTTAATTATTTATATCTTTAACAAGAAAAATATAACATACATTCGTATGTAATATAGGTACGATTGCATACTACTTTTGTGAAGACTTAAAGTTTGCTGCATGAAAGGTATAATGTAAAATGAACATGTCATGAGATATAGCAACGGACCTATTCCTGTTTTTTTGTGTAATGTGTATTTTATAACACTTGCAACAATCAATACCAAATGGTTCTATTGCATTTCTATAGTGCTAACAGGTTATAATACTGTTTAGAGATACCATAATATAATAAAAAGTGGAGATGAAAGACCAGGGTTTTGAGGGTGAAACGTACAGGGGTGAAACATCCAGGAGATGTAAAGTCCAAACACCTAGAAGAACTAAACACAGTGTCCATTTATTATTCATTTATTATTTAATCTTATTCTGACAAACACTTACTGTGACAACAGATAACAGTTTAATACAACAGTAAATTAAATATGACTAAAGTGTAACAACATAAAAGGTAGTTGTACCAAATAAAGGATATCATGACACAAATACAACATAAAGGCAGCTAGCAACCGTTGAATATTTTTTAAAAATTTATTTTAAAGTTTTCACATATTACTTTGCAAAATACAGCTAACAAAGCAGCAGAGATAAATTAATCTTCAATAAAATTACAATGTCTATTATTTGCTTTTAAAAAATCTTTCATTTAAGATATTACATACAGGTTCTGTACACTTGACTAGTGATAGAAAACCATGTTAATTTTAGCAGAAACTCAGTATTTTTGCCTGTATGTTATTGTTTGATCAAGTGTTAATTTCCATATAATATAATATATATATATATCTATCTGCTGTATAACTGGTTTACTTAATACCTAAACAATTAGAAACAAGAACTGTAGGTAGGGAAGCAATGCTGGACTATTATTAGTGCTTGACAGTAAAAAGGCCTCGATAATGTAAAATTTTCTTAGTTAACAAGGGAATAATTTTCCTTTAAAACCATGTTACAGTACGCCTTGAATAGAGTCCTATTATGCTCTGAGTATAAAATTTCAACTTGTTTCAAAGCTAGATGTCAATAGAATTTGAAAATATCCGAGGTAATATGCAAAGTTAAATGTAAATTCTAAGTCGAAAAAAGGGGCATAATTCTGTCAAAATGCTTAGTACAGTTACCTGCTCCTGTCTACAGGTAAGGGTCATGCTGGTGAATAAGTGCACAAAGTTTCAAAGCCATATGTGAATGGACTTTGAAAATATTTGAGGTATTACAAAAACTTTATAACGTAAATACTAAGTAAACAAGATATGTTTGTAAAACATGTATGCCCCCTATCAGCAGCCAATTAGTCATGTGATAAGGTTATTATGCATGACTTCTGACCCAGTGATCAAACAATTAATAAGGGTTATCAAGTATCTACTGGTCATGACCTTAACCTTTGACCCCTTGACCCAAAACTCAATAGGGGTCATCTGCTGGTCACGACCAATCATCATACAAAGTTTGAAGTTCCTAGGCCTAAGGGTTCTTTAGTTATTAATCGGAAACCGTTTTAACATACAAGGTCAATGTGACCTTGACCTTTGACCCCTTGACCCCAAAATCAATAGGTCATCTGCTGGTCATGACCAATCACCATACCATGTTTGAAGTTCCTAGGCCAAAGGGTTCTTAAGTTATTGATTTGAAAGCATTTTTACCTACAAGATCAATGTGACCTTGCCCTTTGACCCCTTAACCCCAATATCAATAGGGGTCATCTACTGGTCATGACCAATCATCATACCAAGTTTGAAGGTCCTAGGCCTAAGGGTTCTTTAGATATTGATCGGAAACCCTTTTTACCTAAGAGGTCAATGTGACCTTGACCTTTGACCCCAAAATCAATAGGGGTCATCTACTGATCATGACCAATCACCATATCAAGTTTGAAGTCCCTAGGCCTAATGGTTCTTTTGTTATTGATCGGAAATCGTTTTTACCTACAAGGTCAATGTGACCTTGACCTTTGACCCCTTAACCCCCAAATCAATAGGGGTCATCTGCTGGTCATGACCAATCACCATACCAAGTTTGAAGTTCCTAGGCCTAAAGGTTCTTTTGTTATTGATCAGAAACCGTTTTTACCCAAGAGGTCAATGTGACCTTGACCTTTGACCCCTTGAGCCCAAACTCAATAGGAGTAATCTACTGATCATGACCAATCACCATACCAATGTTGAAGTTCCTAGGCCTTAAAGTTCTTTAGTTATTGATCTGAAACTGTTTTTGCTTACAAGGTCAATGTGACCTTGACCTTTGACCCCTTGACCCCAAAATCAATAGGGGTCATCTACTGATCATGACCAATCACCATACCAAGTTTGAAGTTCCTAGGCCTTAAAGTTCTTTAGTTATTGATCGGAAACCGTTTTTGCTTACAAGGTCAATGTGACCTTGACCTTTGACCCCTTGACCCCAAAATCAATAGGGATCATCTACTGATCATGACCAATCACCATATCAAGTTTGAAGTTCCTAGGCCTTAAGGTTCTTTAGTTATTGATCGGAAACTGTTTTTGCTTACAAGGTCAATGTGACCTTGACCTTTGACCCCTTGATCCCAAAATCAATAGGGGTCATCTATTAGTCATGACCAATCACCATACCAGTTTGAAGTTCCTAGGCCTAAGGGTTCTTTCGAGTTATCACTCGGAAACCATTTGTCTACAGACCGACAAGGTGCAAAGCAATATACCCCCTTTTCTTCGAAATAGGGGGCATAAAAAATTATCCTAAAATGCCTTGATACAGTTTCACCTCCTCCTTGTCTACAGGTTGGAATCATGATGGCGAACAATTGTGGAAATTTTCAAAGCCATATGGCAATGGACTTTGAAAATATTTGAGGTATATCGTTAAAAAACTTCGACATAAAGTTGTTACGTATACACTGACGTTTGGGTGACTACAAAAAGCTTACTTTTTTAATCGAACAGTCAAGCTAAAATGTCAATCAGTGTTGCCAAGCAGCCACAATATATTCCAAATTTTGTTTTAAATTTAACACAATTTTAAGTGCACAACTGGCCTATTTGAATGAACCAGAACTTCACGAGTCGGATATGTCGCCTTGTGAACAATGTAGTTAAGGAGAAATGGCCAGAACAAGAAAATTAACAAAAGGGCAATAACTCAAAAAATAAGAAGTGCAGAGCAGCATTTTCTTTGCACTATACTTCTTATCAATAAGATATATCATCCTATGAAGTTTCAAGTCCATAGCTCTTATAATTTATGAAAAATTAATAAAGGGCAATAACTCAAAAATAAGAAATGCAGATTATTGGTTCTGTGTACAATGCACATTTTTTATTGAGATCTATCATCCTATGAAGTTTCATGTCCATAGCTTTTTGTACTTTAGGAGTAATGACCTGGACAAAAGTAAAATATGAAAATTAACAAAGGACCATAACTCAAAAATTATGAAGTTCAAAGTACCAGTCCTTGTGCAATGCACTTTTTCTAAATGAGATCTATCATTCTATGAAGTTTAAGTCCATAGGTTTTATAGTTGAAGAGAAATGGCCCAGACAAAATTTGAAGTATGAAAATTAACAAACAGCAATTACTCAAAAAATAAGAAGTTCAGAGTACCAATTCTTTTGCACTGCACTGCACTTTGAGTTATCATATATTATTATTGTTATAAATTTCTAAATTTCCAAATTTTCAGGCATGCAGGAGATTAAGTTCTGAAAGAGTTACAAATGATATCAAACATACAGAGTCTTTTTAATATTAATATGTTCTTCCTGTTAAAAATCCTTTTTAACTGAAGGAAATTTTAGTTGCCCTAGCTACCATAGCAAATTTCTTTGATTTTGATGCTTCTGTTCAGGATTAATGCAAATTTTACCAAGTCATTCTACACTAATATCAACATGAAAATTTCACTCATCTTATCAAATTGTCATAGATAAAATAGTTTTCATATCCTAAAAGTATAAAATATTTAAAACTTGACAGCAAGTACTGAAGGTATTATCACTTCACATTTAATGCAGTCATTTTCAATGAGATATATAGTCACACCAAACAACTAAAACTGTTTATTTATCTTGAAATCAAGACTTTTAAAAAACTTATAAAGACAGGATTACAGTTGATCAATTCATGAATATGCATTACTGTTCAATGCAATTCTATACTTAAAGTTGACATGACAATGTTGTATTACACAAACACAGATCACAGAAAAGTCTTTAACATTTGGAGGTAAAGTTCTGGTAAGCTGAGCTAGGGCCAACCATAATTAATATGATCCACTCACTAGCAATATAGCATAGTCCTCTATAGCTAGCCTTCTAGGGGTTTTTACTATTAAACCATGACTCTCAATGGCTCTTTAGATCATGACTTAAGCAGTGGGATATTGTGACCCATCTTGGATGTGCAGACAATACTTGGCAACCTGTTAGCGATTTGTTTTCCCCATTCCAGAGCATTGTGAGGACTGACACTTCCATTATGTCCCTAAAATACATATAAATATAGAAGTTTAAACAAATTGTATAGGATATAAATAGCACTTAAAATGAAACTTAAAACAAGAATTCCGAACGACCACATACTGGCCCCTTTCTAGCCCTTGCACACATTGTTTGTCTTGTTTGTCTCATTTCTACGCCGTTTTCTAACAGTATTTCAGATCATAGGCGGGTAGTTTCCTAACCATCGATTCCTGGAGAGTTACCAAGTACCTAAGAGCAACCTTCAGTCCGCGCTAAAGACTTACCAAAGCATCTCCCGGGGATCGAACCCACGCCAGAGAGGTATCCTGGATTAGAGAAGCATTCGACTCTAATCCCCTCGACCACTGGAGCGCGGTATTGGTAGATTTTGTTACAGAAACTTGCCTTTATAAATGGGTACATGGAAGTTCTCAATTATGGAAAAAGAAAAATAATGCGAGACTTTGTGATAAATAGCTTTTCAATGATAATCAGATATTAGAAAAACGTACAGACCAAATCAATTAGAGTGCCACCAATCAAAATCAGAAGAAATATGATGACCCTTGACCCTTGACCTTTGACCCAAAAATTACTTTGGTTCATCCACTAATTATGAAGTAATCAATATGTGAAAATATGACAACTTTGTGTTGAATACTTTTCAAGACAGATCAGCTAAAAACCGTTCTGCACCATTTAAGACCCCTGTGAGCTTGACCTTTAACATAGTGACCCAAAAATCAATAGTGAGCCATCTACTAGCTGATGACCAATCAATATGTGAAATATGACTTCGTTGTGTGCTTAATACTTTTCAAGATAATCAGCGGAAACCATCTTGAACATTGAAGCCTCTGTGACCCTGGACCTTTAACATAGTGACCCAAAAATCAATAGAGACCATCTACTAGTTATGGCCAACCATCTACTAGTTATGGCCAATCACTATGTAAAAAATTAAGAGTTGTTGTGATAAATAGTTTCAAGATAATCGCGGAACCATGTGGTCTACTGACGGACAGATCAACATTTGCAAAACAATATACCCCTTTTCTTCGTAGGGGCATAATTAAGATTATTTTTAACCTGAATATTCTTTTCACAACTGAAAAATACCATGGCATAAAAGAATATTTATACAAGAGGGCCATGATTGGCCCTAAGGTCGCTCACCTGTATGTAGGCCCTCGGAGCTGGGCCAGTTGAATCCCAGGGCTTTTATTTGAACAAACTTGGAAGACACCTATAAGAAGATGATTCATGATATACACACTTATAATTGAAAACAATGATCTGCCGTCCCCTACCCCCGGCAGGGCCAATTTTAACAAAGGGCTTTTATTCGAACAAACTTTGTAGACACTCACTAGAAAGATGTTTCGTGCTAAATATATTAGCTCTAGGTCTTTGAGTTCTTTAATTAAAAGAAGATTTTTTAGTTTTTACTATAATACATATGGGGAAATAAATGACCCCCTGGGGCGGGGCCAATTTTTGAATCCAGGGCTTTTTTATTTAACACAAACTTGGTAGACACCCATTGGAACATGTTTCATGCTAAATTATCTCAGCTCTAGCTCTTTGAGTTATTTAAAAGAAGATTTTTTAAGTTTTTTACTAATATACATATAGGGAAAATCAATGACCCTGGGGACAGGACCAATTTTTGACCCCCAGGGCTTTATTTGAACAAACTTGGTAGACACTCTTTAGATGTTTCATGCTACATATCTTAGCTCTAGCTCTTTTGGTTCTTTAAAAGAAGATTTTTTAAGTTTTACTATATGCAATATTTGGGAAAATCAATGACCCCTGGGGCAGGGCCAATTTTGACTCCAGGCGTTTTGTTTTTGAACAAACTTTGGTAGACACTCACTAGAAGATGTTTTCATGCCAAATATCTAAGCTCTACCTCTTTGGGTTTTTTTAAAAGAAGATAATTAAAAGTTTCTTCTGTTTCGGTTGCCATGGCAACCAGAGTTCTGCATGGAATTAAATTCTTTGAACAATTTTTAAAGGTGACCACCAAAGGAACATTCCTGAGAAAGTTTGATGAAAATTGGCTTAATGGTTTATGAGGAGATGTCATTTAAAGTAAAAGTTCACAGACGGACAGCCGGACGCTGGACGAAAAGCGATCACAAAAGCTCAACCTGTCATTTTGTGACAGGTGAGCTAAAATGTATGGCAAAGGAACACATTTGATATCAGAAAATTTACAAAAAAATACCATTTATATTTATAATATTCTTAAATATTTTTTACAACACGCTCATGATAAAAATATGTCAAAAAAATATTATGGCAAACAACCTGATCCCTCTGCACACACAAAATCTCACGGAACTTTCTTGGTGTCCTAATACATATTGAACCAACATATTGAGAATAGGGGGAATTGGGATAGTGCACTTGCTGGGTCCATAATCCAAAGGGTAGGAGTACTCTACATCAAGAGTGCATGGTGGAGTGCCTGAAATGTACAGTAGTAAATTTATAAATTATGTATTACTGATATACAGCTTTTACAATTTATATAACAGATTTTTGCTAAAGTCCCCCAAAGTTTTTGCTGCCAATGTAATTCCTTTAATATACAGTCGAACTTCGTTCGCTCAAAAGTCCGAGGGCATGTGCAAATTTGTTCAAAAGATCGGTAGTTCGAGCCAACCGAGGTCGAACTATTATTACATAGAACAAAGGCCTCTAGGTTTTCAAACCTACATCGGTCAAATGCATAAATACGTCAATAAAAATTGTTTACAGTACATTCATTTGTTGATTGTCCTAGTTAGAATTATTATCCTATTTGAAAACATATTTAACGGTCACTGTTGTTAATCTATATTCATGCATATTGTAATTGGTTGGTTCGATTGGGCAATCATTATCCAAACTGTGAACAATGTTTTCAAATATTTTATATGTTTATTATGGATGAATTTTATTTTAAAACAATGCATTAATTAAATATAAACAAAAAGAACATCTTACAGCAGCATCTATTTGTAGTCATTTACTAAAATAAACACACGTACAAGTACCATATATAATAGATTACACTGTTACAATTCACATTGCATGAAGCACGGTTGTAATTAAAAGCCATCCAGGGAAACGTCATTCATTTATTGACTTTTGGCATTTCAGGGGTTATTTTCTTTTTATTATTACTAAAGACGGCAAATAAACAATTTTATCATAACAAACAAATCTGTATCAACACCTTTTAATTTGTATCAGTTAACCTTAATTGCCCTTGTCACCATCACATCAGGTGTTTAAAAACATGTGTCGCGGCCTGTCAATTATTTAGAACCTGTCGACATGCAACTTTTGTTGCCTGTTTGTGTTCGACCAAAAAAGGTGTGACTTACACTATATTTCTTCTGAAAGGACCGGAGATCAGGTTCGAGCCATGGGTGTTCGAGCGATCCGAGGTAGAACAATATATATTATATAGGAATTTGCCGGGACTTGGCGATGAGTTCGAGCGGAGGGAGGTATCCGAGCCATCCAAGCTCGAGTGAACGAAGTTGAACTGTATGTCCTTTCTAGAAAGCTTGTCATAGGTCTCTATGACTTTTTTTATTAAAATATTAGCTAAAAATTCAGGCTTTATAAAATTCATGAATGTGGTTCTAAGTGTCAACAAACATTTCGATATTTTGACGTGGCATCATATGTTTATACAAACAAAGTGCAAATACACAGTGTAACACTATAGATGTGTCAATGAAAAAAATTATTCTTTTCTGCCTGAATAGTCCTGAATGCAGGATATGTGATTTATAGAATATTATGTTAGTGTAGGTTATCTTAACCTTTTACCCCATTAGCATATTGCAAAAATTTGCCGTTTTTATTGAAAAGTCCTCTGTGTAACAAGCTCAAACTGCTGTGTCTATGAAAAATGCTTCAAATTTACATAGTTAGGACATCCTTTAAAAAAAATGTTTGTTTGCCAGTAACGCGACCGACTCACAAAATTTACCCCTACTCAAAAAATACTTTCATGGTCTGGTTTTGAATCAGAAAATTTATGCCATGCGCTTTGTTTTCGTTCTTTTAAAGGTTAATAGAAGATACAAAATGTGTAGGTCTTATTAAATTAGAATTTCAGTTATCAATTAATTAATTGTTACCAGATTTATCAAACCATATATTGTCCAGCATTTTGAAATTCCATGTTTATTTATTTATTAATGAATGTTCATAAGCAGTTAGATGACCCCTATTATTAATTTCGAAAACTATTTATCACAAAGTCTTCATTTTTCAAATACTGATTGGTGATACCTATTAGAGAACCCCTACTGATTTTGGGTCACTAGTTAGTTCTCTAATATCTCTCATTATCTTCGAAAAACTATTTATCACAAAGTCTTCATTATTTTTCAGTTTTCCATAATTGAAACACTTCCATGTTACCCATTTATGGCAAGTTTCTATAATAAAAACCTACCAATTATGTTAGTCAAGGGCTAGAAAGGGGGAATCAACATACCTGCACAATGCACTATAACCTTATCTTCTATGTTCTACATTTGCCAATACACGGCACACTTTTCTATATCCCAATCTACCAATGTTCCAAAATTTTGCCAATATCGACTCTTCAACTCCACAAAGCCAAACCTAAAAAGGGGGGAAAAGAACAATAATGAAGGCAAACAAATGATAAACTAAAGGGGACTTGTCACAGGAACACAACACTACACATGCCTACTACCAGTTTTTGATGCAATTACTTTTCAACCTAAAAAGATAAGCATATACCGTTGCTTTAAAGGGCTTTTGTGTTTCCAGACATGCTTATTTACAATAAACTTTGCTGCCCAAAATTTGTAAAAAAGTAGAAACTTAAGATTTTACATTTATGTTTCGAGCACCATCAACTTCATCTTTAACAGATCCGTTGGATGTTTTTTTATGCCACACCAAATCTTCTTTTCTTTCAACTTTGTAATATTTTAGAAACAAACATGCACATTATAAAAATTCAGTAACAATTTCTTGCCAAATATTACAGGCAAATGCATAATTTCTTTTTTTTACATAAGAAAAAGTATTCATCAACAACAAAACACCACACATGCACAAGCACTACAAATGTTGATAGCAGCTCCAACAAATCCATGATTTCCACAGAGAGCAACACCACACATCTACTTACATGAACAGCTTCGCTATATGCTGTGCTCCCAACGCCTCAGTTGTTGCCATACCAATACTTGAACTCCATACCACATTCACACTTAACTTTTTAAAACTTCACAAGCACATAATGCCTAAAAAGGATAAACATCTATTAAATCTATAACCACTCAAACGTCCAAATAGTGCTAAAACAAAACATGGTGTCCACCTTTATATAAAATAACCATGTGTCGTCATTTTCAAGCCCCCAACTTTAGTAAGCAATTATTCCTTTAATCAAGGAAAAAAAAGGCATTTCCCCCAACATCATAGTATGCATGGCTAAATCAAAATTGAACATTATTTCTTCTTCCACACAATATGAAGGTATATATAACATTTTCACATGTTTAAATCTGATCTTTCAACGGTTCCCCCTTTTCTAATTTATTGCCTATCTTTTTCCCCTACAAAGTCCACAGGCACTCCATGCGCCGATGTCACTGACTATACTGCTACCGACTGAAGATAATTATTTATTTTTCCCCCAAAATCTGTTCCCTCTAGCAGTTAGTTCTTAAATAAATTTCTAACCAAAATGTCAATGCTTTAACAAATAGTTTTGTTTCTTTTTCATTAATAGGAACAAAAATATACCCAAAAACACTAATAAGGAAATGCAACTCTATTAGCATAAAAGGGAAGTATTTGGGCTTCCATTGGAATTTGTCTATGACAGTTCATAGTGTGCACAATTCTGTTGCAGTGGTTTTCCCCTATACACTGATACTGGTAAAAAAGGCAACGCTCCCAATAAAAAAATAGTACAAGTAATTCCCAATCCATGACCGATAAATCCCCAGTACAAACTGAAAAATATATGACTCTATATAAACAATTGATACAGGCATAGCTTAAAGGTCTTCAGCGTACCAGTTTATATACTATGACATGCCGCATCAGATGAAAAACAAAAATGTTAAAGAGGGCTTATAAAGTTTTGGAAGCCAGAACTAATACAGGCATAGTATTAAAGAGAATCTACTATGTTTTTTTTTACACTCTATTATAAACAATTGATACAGGCATAGTATTAAAGAGAATCTACTATGGTTTTTTTTTACATAATAAACAACAACAATCTTTTTATCAAGTGACAGTAACCAATTATTTTCCTTTCTGTTTATGTCATATAACAAGGAGTCAAAGTTCAAAAGAAATATCTTCTACTATTTTCCCTGGAATTGTGATTTCCTATGCCATAAGCCTGATAGGCATTTTCACCAGCCACATGACCGTCAAACATTCCAGAAGAAAAGAAAAAATTACAAAATCGACTAAAAACCAACGTTCACGAGACAGACATTAAATTATCATCAACAACTATTTAACAGTGACGAGTTTGATGGATACGAAAAAACAAGTACGTACAGGACAGTTAAACAATTTTACTTGAAACAAAACAAATGTGAACAGTTACTTTTTATAAATAACATTTTTACAATTTTACAATTTTTCAAATCTTTTGAAGTTTTCTCCGATATTACTTACCGCCAATGAGCATAGAGCTATAAACAGTTAATTAGTTACACTTTGAAAAAATTACGTATAGTTTAATTAAGATCAAAAGATGTTTTCTAAGGAATTATGGTAAGTAACTTTCTTAATCCAGAAGTTTTAGTGGTTTGTTTTATAAATTAAGTAACCTGCCTTTATTCAAATTATTGTTTGTTACATCTTTAAAAACATTAACGTATATCTAAATGGTTCAATTGAGAGATCAAAAGATAATAATAATTAGCAATTAATTGTTGTTAATCAATCAAGCAATATACTGTAGTGGGGCCGAAACGTCTCGCGGAAAAGGGCCGAAACGTCCAGGGGCCGATTTTTCGACTGGGGCCGATTTGGTTTGGGGCCGAAACGTCCTGTTTGCCAACCATATGACCGATAGAAGGCGATACCACGGATTTATATTATTTGCCCGTGGCGCTACGTAGGCTAAATGCACAAACTATTTACTACTTTTAATCACTTTATGAAAAATATACAACCTTCACAGCAGACAACAATATAAAACATAAGCAAATAGAACAAAGACAGATATATACAAACAATAACAAACCAACCATTTCTTCCCGCCAAAAAGTCCTTTGTTCTCCAAGCCAGCTTGTAATGGTAGTCAGACTATTCTCTCCCTTACCGTTTCCTCCCCTGACGTTTCCTCCCTGACGGTTCTCTCCCTATTTTGGGGGAGAACCGTCTGCATAATTGCAAATATGCAGACAGTTCCCCCCCATTTTTATTTTTATTTGTACATTATATTTGAAGTATATTTTAATTTCCTTTTAATTAATTTCATTAAAATTTATTAAAACTTCATTAATTCTTTACTCCAAGTCATATTTTTGTGATTGAAAATATTTAAGATCTCAGAAGAAAATATCCAAAAGAGCTGATTTTAACTCTTTATTTGGTATTATATATTGTTTCATGTTAATGACTACATGTTCTTTTAGAAATTTTGTATAAAAGTAAATGTGATTGCATACCAGTTGTTGCTTATTTATTTTCTAAAATTTGTTACCACCCTATGTGCTATTTAAACAAATTAATGAATATCAATAGACATTAATTAACATAATTACAGGTGTACATTTGTATATCAATCACTGTCCAATAATCTTAAATCTCTCACAATGAAGATGTGTTGATAGGATTAAAATACCTGATAAAAAATATGAAAAACAAGATCAACAAGGAAAGGCGGCGTTCAATGAACGCAACCCCCATATGACCCAGCAACAAGAACCAATGTTCAATGAACGCAACCCCCATATGACCCAGCAACAAGAACCAATGTGTGAAATTTACAAGCACTAAATTCAGAATCAGATAAACAAAACATAAAATGCACTTAATATCAAACACATTATTTTAATAATATTCATTAAGAAATATAAACTAGATTAAGTCAAAACAAAAAAGATAACTTATAAAATAAAAATTGGGGGAGAACTGTCTGCATATTTCAATTTTGGGAGAGAATCGTCAGGGGAGGAAACGGTTAGGGAGAGAACCGTCAGGGGGAGGAACTGGAAAGGGAGAGAAAAGTCTGCCATTCCTTGTAATTAGGTCACCTAGACATTCTAAATCATAGCTAACACGAACTGACAATGGGAAATCAAGCAGATCATTAAATAAACACTAATCTACAATATAAATAAAGCATAAAAAATCAATACTTACAGTTTAAACTTGCTAGTACATTTAAATTATCGCTCTGAAATAAACCCTCTCTCTTCCTTAATGGCTTGCCTGTTTATTTTGATGTTTTTTCATTGGCTTACATTGTCACGTGATCAAATCAACATAGGTGTGGGACTAAGTTATTTCCATTGCAGTTCTGACTTTAATTGTTTTAATCACATATTAATCCCCGAAAAAAATATGTTTGAACAATTCCAGAATTAACACAAATCTTAAAATTACCGAAAACATTAAATGTTATATAAATTGTAAATAAAGGTTTTACATTTCACCCCTATATAAAACATAATGGACTCAACCAAAAACAAGCGTCTCTCTCTTTATTTAATGATGTATTTACATGACCATGATCAACACATAAATCCCAGACCAATTGTAAGACGAAACTATTGTAAAAATAATACTATGACCACAGCAGATTTCGTACAGAAAAGTATGCAAGCATTTCATGGTTGAAAAACATACTATCACAGTGTATAGATTGTTTTAAAATCAATGAATTAATATTTTCTTTCAATCTTGAACATGAGGAATTGCCTCTTAAGTTATATATGATTATGCAGAATGGCAAGAAATGTGTATAAATATAGAAAATTCTGCTTTAGAGACAATAATATCTAATACGCATTTATGCCATTATGATTTTTTTTGTATATTTGATTATACAAAAATTATGGTCATTTATCTATATGACTAACTAGCCTGAGTGCCAACGCGTGATGAATTCCAGGCTTATGTCTAACATGCATTTTGAGAAAACCAGGGAATTTCAATACATACTTATAATCTGCAAAATTGACTGATCTTTGTCATTTACCCTGAGGCCCTCTTATCAGCAGGAGAGTGGTTATAATAAGGAAAACTGTTAGTTCCTCTCAGAAAATACCAATACACAGCATGACTTGTGATTTCCCTCTTCAATAAAAGTATCCCCTTTATACATTATTTTTAATATTGAAATCATGAATAAAGTTATCAAATTTATTTATTTTATGGATAATATTTTAATTATTTATATCTTTAAAACATATGCAAGCATTACACAGTTGAATACTAAATTTCCACAGTATATTGATTGTTTTAGCATCAATGTATTAATATTCTCTTTCAATATTGTACACGAGGAACTGTCTCTAAGTTATATATTATAAAAATAATATTTTAGCTTAAATATAAACTTTTCCTTGATTTGTTTGAGCTTATGGAAAAAAAGTTTATGTTGTTACAAACTAAATTATTTGGGCCAGAATTATCACATTGATTTTCCCATTTGTACACTAGAAAAATTGAAATACATGGCCATTAAAAACACTTATTTAATTATCCATTACGGAGCATATTTAAATTTAACCTTATTAATTCTATAAATTTGATTTTAAGGGGTTTTATTTTACACCTACAGTAAAATACTGGTTAAGAAAAATATGATTACAATCAATAAAAAAAAAATAATTTTAAGCTTTAACATGATATCACCTAAAATGTTAAAACTGCTGATTTTAAAATTTACTTATTTATATTCATGAATAGGCCATATATTCCCTAAGTTTTTTTTTCTTACAGCAGCTTAACATAGATGCCCCCTGTCACTTGATATGCAATTATCCAATAAACCATTTAGGTGTCACCTTCTCTGGCCAGCCTGGTCATATGGTCTAGTGCACTAGAAGTGCACACGGTGTGCACTTCTAGTTCAGCTCTAGTGCACTAGAAGTGCACAAGGGTGGGAAGTTTAGTGTGAACTCAACTGTAGTTAAGCAATGTTCATTATAATTGTGGTAAATTATTATCTGCTTAACAAATATAATTAAAGTCGAATAATAAGACAAAGTGTGTTTTTCATGTTGAAGTTTTAATTTATTTAAATCTATTCTTATAATTTATTTAAAACAATATTACAACTGGTCTTTAAATTCTAAAAGATGGAGAGGAAGAAATGAATTGTGCAACACTGTCCATCTAGCACAGGCCTTAGCAATATAGAACTGATTTTTAATACCAATATCATGAATTAAGTTCAACCAATCACCACATGAGTATAATGCAGTATGTCGCTCTCATACCCACTTTATAAACAGAAATTTCATTCGAGGGGGATTTTGTGCTAGAGAGCAATTCTATTGAGGGGATTTTGTCCATCCTTTGAGGGGATTATGTCCAGATATACAAAAATACATGAAGGGGATTTTGTCTGACATTCAGAAAATGCATATGTATCTGTTTAACGCACTTTGGGGTCAAAATTGGACCCCGCCATCATCATTTTCATCATAACCATTATCATTACCATTATCATCATAACCATTATAATTATTATCATCATCATCGCCAAATCTTCATTACAATTATCATCATTACCATTACCATCATTATCATAATTAACATTATTATTATTACCATTATCATCATTATCATTATCATCATTATCATCATCATCATCACCAAATCTTCATTATTATTATCATCATTAGCATCATCATCACCAAATCTTCATTATCATCATTAGCATCATCATCACCAAATCTTCATTATCATGATTACCATTATCATCATTATCATTATCATCATTGCCATTATCATCATTGCCATTATCATCATTACCATTATCATCATTACCATTATCATCATTACCATTATCATCATTTTCATTATCATCATCATTATCACCATCATCGCCAAATCTTCATTATCATCATTACCATTATCTTCATATTACCATTATCATAATTATCATCATTATCATTATCAACATTATTATCATTATCATTATCAACATATCATAAACATTATTATCATTATCATCATCGTCATCATAAAACCATCACCGTGATGTTCATAATGAGAACATAAGATATAAAATCATCATGATAATAAGATTTTCATGATTGATCTGACGATTATAATGATTTTGATATTGAAAGCTCTAATGAGGACGATAGTGATGTTATTTATAATCTTGCTCTTTTTGGAAATGATGAATGATATTGATGACTTTTGATATTAATGATGATTATGATAATGACGATAAACTTTATTTGATCATGATTTAAATGCGTTTGTAATGATGACGTCGTTGGTAATTATAATGATGATAGTAATGATGATAGTAATGATGATAGTAATGATGATAGTAATGATGATAGTAATGATGATAGTAATGATGATAGTAATGATGATAGTAATGATGATAGTAATGATGATAGTGATGATGATAGTAATGATGATAGTAATGATGATAGTAATGATGATAGTAATGATGATAGTAATGATGATAGTAATGATGATAGTAATGATTATAGTAATGATGATAGTAATGATGATAGTAATGATTATAGTAATGATTATAGTAATGATGATGATAGTAATGATGATGATAGTAATGATGATAGTAATGATGATAGTAATGATGATAGTAATGATGATAGAAATGATGATAGTAATGATGACAGTAATGATGATAGTAATGATAGTAATGATGATAGTAATGATGATATCAATGATGATAGTAATGATGACAGCAATGATGATAGTAATGATGATAGTAATGATGATAGTAATGATGATAGTAATGATGATAGTATGATGATGATAGTGATGATGATAGTAATGATGATAGTGATGATGATAGTAATGATGATAGTAATGATGATAGTAATGATGATAGAAATGATGATGATAGTGATGATGATAGTGATGATGATAGTAATGATGATAGTAATGATGATAGTAATGATGATAGTAATGATGATATCAATGATGATAGTAATGATAATAGTAATGATGATAGTATGATGTATAGAATGATGATAGTTGAATGATGATAGTAATGATTATAGTAATGATGATAGTTTATGATGATAGTGATGATGAATAGTTTATGATGATAGTGAATGATGATAGTAATGATGATATGTAATGATGATAGTAATGATGGATAGAAATGATGATGAATAGTGATGATGATAGTGATGATGATAGTAATCGATTGATAGTAATGATGATAGTAATGAATGATAGTATGATGATATCAATGATGATTAGTAATGATGAAATAGTAATGATGATAGTAAATGATGGATAGTAATAATGAATAGCAATGATGATCGTGATGATGATAAGTAATGAATGATAGTAATGATGATAGTATGATGTGAGTAATGAATGATAGTAATGATAATAGCAATGATGATAGTGAATGATGATAGTAATGATGATAGTAATGATTATAGTCAATGAATGATAGTTAGTTATGATTGATCAGTTATGATGATTAGTTATGATGTAGTGATGATGATAGTAATGATTGATAGTTTAAAGATGATGAAAAGTGATGATTATAGTAATGATGATAGTGATGAATGATAGTAAAGATGATAGTAATGATTATAGTAATATGAAAAGTAATGATGAAAAGTTATGATGATAAATGATGATGATATCAATTTATGATAGTAATGATGATAGTAATGAAGCTAGTAATGATGATGAATGATTAAGTAAAAGATTATAGTATTGAATTGATAGTTAAATGGATGTAGTAATGATGATGATAGTATGGGTGATGATAGTAATGATGATGATAGTAATGATGATGATAGTAATGATATGATAGTTTAATGATGATGATATAATGAATGATTTATAGTAATGAAAGATGATAGTAATGAAAGATGATAGTTAAAAGATGATGATAGTAATGATGATGAATAGTAAAGATGATGATAGTAATGATGATGAATAGTAATGAATTTATGATAGTAATGAATAAGATGTAATGATGATGATAGTAATATGAAAGATAGTAATGATGATGATAGTAATTGGATGATGATAGTAATGATGATGATAGTAATGATGATGATAGTAATGATGATGATAGTAATGATGATGATAGTAATGATGATGATAGTAATGATGATGATAGTAATGATGATGATAGTAATGATGATGATAGTAATGATGATAGTAGTAATGATGATGGTAGTAATGATGATAGTAGTAATGATGATGATAGTAGTAATGATGATGATAGTAGTAATGATGATAGTAATGATGATGATAGTGATGATGATGATAGTAATAATGATGATAGTAATGATGAAGATAGTAATGATGATGATAGTAATGATGAAAATAATGATGATAGTAATGATGATGATAGTAATAATGATGATAGTAATGCTGATAGTAATGATGATGATAGTAATGCTGATAGTAATGATGATGATCATAATGATACTTATGATTTATATGACCAGCACAAAGCTTACTAAAACAAAAGCTCTCATAGAAGACAACTCAATATCGGTATTTTTGTATATAACATGTAACTTTCAACAAATGTATACACATCATCATCATATGTGACGCAGCACAAATCATATGTCTGCATCGTTTATGTATACATATACATAAGAGCAATGAAGAATGGTACCTGATACATTAATTTTTTTTATTGGATTATATCAGAGTTTTTTACATGTGTGGTTGACATGTATCATGAAACCAAATATCATATAATTTCAGAGTGCCAAAATCTTGCCCAATTTGCCGGGATTCCATTGAGCAGTTACCGACGCATATGCAACTCGAGCATCAGCTCTATGGCTCGAAATATGACAAAGTGATGAAGCTTGAAAGTCGACGTCATTTAAAGTCTGACGAGTCGTCACATGACATAGATAATCTGAAGACCTATTTTCCAAACGATTACTTAAGGGTGGCTTTCTACCTTGTTTGTCTACGACAGCCTGTATTTGAGAGGGTGCATTGTAAAGCGTACCATCCGGTACGTCACCTTAGTATTAGCGACATTAAGCAGGCAATAGACAAAGAGGAGGCATTGAGAAAGAAGGCCAGATATGATGTGAATATGAATAGAGACTGTCTTCCAGCAGCGACTGCAGGAGAGCAAGAATCACGAGGGCAGGGTGAAAATCGCAGAGATAAGGCGACAATGACATTGCCATTTAGTAGCTGCTCTTCTGAGCCATCTGTTCCGAGAACAAGCAGACCAGGCAGTAGCGATTCTGCGACTAAGAGTAACAGGGACAACGAGTGTAGAACGGTGTCAAGTGGTGTGTCCGTCGAAATGACTAATCCCCAAAAAATGAAGACTATCGTAGACAAGTGTGTGATTACAGCAGATGGTGATCTTCCTAGGGCGGCAGACTTCAGGAAGGCAATGAGATCAGATCGAGCCCTGACTATCCAAACTAACAGTAAGCAGATTAAGTCAATGGCCGGTTTTGCCAGCGAGAAGAGACATAAATTGCGAGCCGAAGTCATTTTACAAGAGTTAAGGTGTTCCCTATATCAACCTGGCCTCGACAGAAGGATTGAAGAACGACTGAAGCAGCGAAATTGGTTTACTAAAAAATGCTATCAGACTGTCCTCTCAAAATGCAGAAAAGCCATTGCTAATAAATAAGTTGACATCACAAGCACCTAGATTGATCGGCTTTACTGATTGGCAAAAAATGCCAGCAATCATATATTCCACAGCAGCACATGTACTTTTTTCACATTTAAAAGTGATTTACATAATAATAATACAATGTTATAAAGTTGAAATAACAAATAAACATATATACAATTTTGCATAAATATGAAACATTGGTGGAAATAACATGCATAACATATTGGTTAAGTACAGATAAATGCAGCATGAAAATATAAAGTGAAAATAGCATAAACTTCAAAATCTGAATTTTATACTTAAACTAAAAATAATTATCGAATAGAATAGATTTTGATTTTATGATTTTTTAATTTTTCATTATACAATATTTTTTTTTTGGTATACTTTAGGATTTTAAAAGTTTATGTTGCCAGAAACGTTTTTCCTTTCGAAACATAATTGTGACAATTTGTACGTACATTTAACATCATACTGTTAAAGAATAATCATTGTCTCTACGAGATTTCTATGCATCGTGCATTTTTAATGTAATAGTAAACATATGCGATTGCTATTCTTAAAAAATGTTTATGAACATTTCCTTACATCCTTTACCAAGAAAAAAAAGGAAATAGTTTTGAAAATTTATTTTTTATTATGTAAATAAAAGTATCAACCACATAAATCACCAAAGACGTTATTTTGTTGTTGTTGTTGTTTTTTCGTATTATCATCATTTATTATATAATTTTTTAATTTACCCAAATGATAACTTTTTTGAAATTTAATAAGACTCAAAAAAGGGAAAAATTCCAAAAGAAAATGGTAAAAAAACAAACCATCCCCTTTACTATTTTTTTAAAAAGGGGAAAATTATAAAGGGGCGGCAAATTCAAAGTCATTTTGGGGCCAAAGATCAAGGTAGTTTGGTGCTAAAGGGCAAGGTCATTTTCTTTTCCAAAGAGTTCGGGGTTTAATATCGCAAAGTATAATTTATCCCCTTATGTAAGATACGTCTTTGGTGTCTCAGACAGGATTTGGTTTGACAACAGGCTTTACAAAATGCTGACAAAAGTGTTTATAACGGGTTTTTTCACAACAGACCTTTTATGATTGGAGGGATATGACTCCGTATGTGATAAAAAAAAAAAATGATTTTTTTAAATTTTTCCCTCCCCCCTAACAAAATTTACAGCCTAAGATAGGTCTTTTTATACAGTATGAATACGTTATGTGCGTTGTTGGGAAAAATATTATTAATCAAAAAGCTTTTTTTCCGGAATTAAATTAATTAAACCCAAACAAAAAAATAGAAACAATTTTTTAAATAAAATAAGAAAAAAACAACGTTTTATGAATTTTTAAAACAACAAAAAATTAAATTGCTGTAAAGAAAAATATTACATAATACATGTAGCAATCACTTCAATATGTTCCATATGATAGAGGTCTAGACCAATAACTTGTGTGCAAAATTTCAGATCATTCGCTCACTCCGTGTTTGCAGAATGAATATTCTTATTGTGAAAAAGTACCAAAATTAAAAAGCGTTACGCCGCTATTCACTCAAATCGGGTTCAGGAAAGCACAAAAACATTCTAATTTCAGATCGGCGTATATATTTCTCACTTATCTTTTACACATCTTTCTATTTAAAGTACTCCTCCGCGACCCAGTTTCACGACACTTTTGGGGCTCAGGGGAAAAAATACATGGGAATGAAAGGAGGGGGGGGCCCCGGGAACATTTTTATCTTTTTTTTTTTATAAATGTTGAAATATGATTTTTTTTTAAAAAGGCTTTTTTAATTTTTTTGATATATATGATAGTACATGTGCGGGGTTGACAAAATGCATTTTATTTTGGATTTTTTAAAAAGTTTTTTTAGCTCCAAAACCCCCAAATTCTGTGTCCATGGATTTTCCCTTTTAAAAAATAGTAAGGAAGTTTTAAACGACTCGGGTTATATTTCCAATCTGCCGTTCATATAGTACCAGTCAATAAGCGTAACAGTAATATAAACTTCAATTTTATCCAATGAAAAACGACGTTACAAACATGCAGCTTGTCATTTTTGTTTTTGTCTGCTACCGGGATCTTTTTTTAACGTTTTATTTTTTTTGTAAATAAAGAACCCCCATAAACATCAATGTCGTTTTAAATCAAAAAGAACAAACTCTTTTTTTCTATACACCTTTTTTTATAAAATAGAAAAAATTTGAATATTTTCCTCAAATATAATATCTCAAAAAAACATTGCTCATTTTCATTGTCAAAACAGAATCCAAATGTCTCTTTCAATATCAGTGCAAATTGTTAAAAAGGTTTTTGGGCCTTTGCAGAGGAAATTTGAAAAAAAAATGTCGACTTATTTTAAATGATTTCACAGGGTTGCACATTTTTTACCAAGGGGTTTCTTTTTTTTTGATTGTAATATCACAAACCAGAAGAATATAATCAAGAAAATATATACAGTTATATTAACTGCTAAAAGATACTTTATTTAACGTCTTTACAAACCCCCCCCCCCCGCCCCCCCTTTCAATTAGTTCTACATCTCCTTCAAAATTAAAAAACGTATGATTTTTTAAATAAAGGTAAAAAAAGATATTTATGATTTGATTTTTATTTTTAAAAGAAATAAAAAGAAATCTATCTTAATCTTTAAAAACAATAATTCATCATCCCACCTGCAAAAGCCCCAATCGGGCTATTTTTTGTAAACACCCCGAAAAAAATATGTTTTATTATGGAAAAGTTTTAATACCATAAAAATCCTTTTTTTAAAAAAAAACATTTTTATCTTTACAAGGAAAAATCAGTCCGATTTTGGAAACATTTTGCAGGTGCGCGATGACGTAGTATCCTATACATTTGAAATTCAAACTTTCACAATCAAATTTATGTAACTTTAAAAAAAAGATTTTCCAAACTTTTTGATTGTTACGTGTTTTTCTCAGTTCCCCCAATCTGTTACTCAATTGTTTTATCAGAAAAACCCTGAAAAAGAAAATACAAATCGGAGTTTTTTAAATGGTAAAATGATTGGGCAATTTACTGACAGAAAAAATTATGGTGGGTATTTATTTTTTTTAAATAAAATTTTTCATCGGTGATATGAAAATAATTATTTCATTCCAGTGGCGGTAGTAAATTTTCAAACCACAAGATGAAAATAAATCATGTATTTTAGAGAAAAAAACTTGAATTTCTCTGTTTATTATGTACCCATTTTTCTTTTTAAAGGACTTTCCCTTAAATTTTGTGTACTGGCAGAATTTAGAAGAAAGTAGCCCGGCCAGACACAAATGAATATATGGAAAATATGTTTTACTGAAGTGAAACATTTTTTTTACAAATGAAACATTTAGTTTCGTTTAAGGAGATACGTATTAGTTTCGTTATCAGGAGATACGTAAAAACATTGAGAGCGCTACTGAACAGATAGGGCGACAAAGCTACCTGACACCCCATCAGGGCTTTGCTCTGAACCCGCTTATGCGTACTAGTATATCTCTTAAAATTTTCTACAAGTTTGCTAGTATTATTTATGGTAACTCATTTGTGCCATATCGTATTTTCGCTCCGTGAGGGCGTCAGACGATAACACGAAAATACAGTAAAATAATGTAACTTCGTGTTTTGGCCTGGCGCTCTGCGACGTGGTGGCTTCTTTGTTGTTTTTTTCCCCTTTTTAGCGTGGCATCACGCAGAGCAAAATTATGACACGGCACAAATCAGCCACTGTAATTGCAGGACTTAAATCAGTTACACCGACACAGCAAAGGTGACGTGAAACACTGAAAAGTTGACGTGCCGACTTTCGAGCTTAAGTCATTGATACTCGACAGAGCCTCGTTACCGCCGTAAACAGTAACCCAAGAGCTAAATAGTACGATCTGTACCGGCAGCCGTTGAAATATCCTTATAGTAATTCATCAAAGTTTTAAAATAACACCAGGACAATAGTTTGAAAACAATAATTGTTTATTCACAACAACAACAACAACAACAACAACAGAAAAAATAACATCCGAAAACTTTTAAATACAATATCAGAATGGTTCCAATCTGTACGCCAATATATACACGAGACAAATTTTTATTAACATATTTTATTGTTTTATTGAAGGTACACTATGTCTAAGAAATATATTTTCATATTCTTGAGAAAAGTCATATATGTGTTTAATAATATTTTGATAATGACTTTAGAGGATCTTGGATGCTTGAAAAGCTGCGAAAGTATGCGGTTATGTGTAGCAAAATGCTAAAAAAGTAGTATTTTGATTCCCATACGCAGTATTAATACCAGTTGTCAAAGAGGAAAAGAAGCGAAAAATAGTTCATCTATAATTTCCAACGAGTAATTTTTTGGAAATTGTAATAACTTATGTAATGCCCAATTAGTAAATTGTTGGATAATATAATAAGAAATAAAAAATAAAAAGGTTTTGAAAAATAAAAATGATATACATTTCGGGTCTTGATGGGCCTTTAAATAAACGATTTAAAGAAATCAGTTAAGTAAAAAAATAAAAACGTTTTAAAGGAACTCCACTGGTGTCCAAAAATTTTAATTTCTTACATAGATCAGTTGGGGTACTTAAAATTAACAATGGCAAAGCAACAGACAATTAAGAAATATACAAATAATTTAAGAAAAACGAATTTTGTGCTAATCTTTGTACGATTTATGTGAAAAGCGTTGCTAAGCTTTCAAATGTATGTATTTTTCACATTTAGAATTATTCTGTAAAATCGGAAAGAATTTTTGCACACAATCTACATCAAATGGAATATTTATCTCGAAAATTATTTCCAGTGACGTCAAAAAGCCTCAGTGGAGTCCCTATAAATAAATATAAAATACATTAGAATACATAACCATTTTGTGAAATTAACCTGCCACAAAAATTCCCAATATTTTCGAGATGAAACTCATTTTTACTACAATTAATCCCTTTTTATTGACCACTTGTCATTAAGGGCCATATTTTGAAATACTATTGTCGGTCGTTTTATCAAGGTTCGGCAGTAATTTGATGATAATAAGACGGTTTACAGAAGTCATATCAAACGTGAACATGATGAAAACAAAATCTGTCAAGAATATAATGACAGCATTGTAAATTTACAATAAAGATGCCACGTATAAATTAGTGTGTAATAAATTTGTGTGTTTTATCTCTTAAATAAACTAAGATACGTCATGAAATAAATAATTTTAAGCGACTTTAAAGCAGCACGCTTACAGATTCTTGAAATAATCATAAACATTAAAGAATTGTTTAAATTAAAGAAAATATATCAGTTGAACCAAGTTGAACAAATAAAAAATAAAAGTATTTCTACATTTCCCGCCAAAATTATATTACAAAACTTCCCACTAAAATGTATAACAACATTTCCCGTCGAAATTGTATGACAACAATTCCCGCCAAAATTTATAAAACTCATACAGTGACCGTAATGATGGCATTGAAAAATATATCTACCTCCCTTCGCCGTATAAAAACACGTTTTTCCAAAGCAGTACAGCAACAAAATGGATTTATGGATTGAAGCGCTGTGCAAATTTTGCAAAAATCATTTGACTAGATTCTTCAATTAACTATTTTTATAATACTGCACGTTTGTAAAGTCGCTTTTCAATGGATAAACTTGACGTTTAGACTCGTATATGTTTATACACGGCTACTGTGAAATTATAATATGTTTTCCTCTAAGAAAGAATGTTTGCTACTACTATATTATTAATTAATGATAAAGATTCCTGACTGGTTATATGCCGTATACAAACTGTTGTTTGCAATATAACCCTCGCCCAGCGGCTCTGGTTATATTTACACACAACCGTTTATATCCGAACATATAACCTGTCAGAACTATTTTTAACTAATAATACATGTATAACAAAATAGTAAAACAATTGATTACTGAAATTAGTCAACATACTATCAATTCACAATAATTTGGACAATTATAAGAACAAATGTAATATATACATGTATACTACAGGAAATAGACTGAGCACCACTATTAATTTGTAAATACACTGTCCTACTTCCTCTCTTCAGCACGGGTGATATGGCACGTGCGTAAATATCTGAGACCCCAACTGGAACTTTAAATTCATTTTGAGAATACTTCCATCGACTATTGTTGCCAAGCGCTACCATAACTTTATGCCCCTGATAAAATGTATTAACTTTTGCTATCCTGTCTTTCTCTGAAAATATCACACCAGGTGGCGTAATCCGGTATGTAATACCAGCTTCCTCTAAACGGGGTAGTTCTTTCTTTCCTACAACTTTCACAAATCTCTGAAAATCTTCCTTTTTAGACTTTTCTCTTTCGGGTACAGAGACAATCTCTTCCCATTTAGCCATATGCCATGCTCTTTCAGCAAAAGCAAGAAGTCGAGGAAAGGTCATGTCGTAAAGTTGGCTCTCGTTCCGTACCGTTTCCGACCAGATGCACGCTTCCATGCCGGCATAATTTTCCGGAGCTTTCGTATGCGGGCATGGCCCTTTACACAATTCATTCAAGTCAATTCTTTTTCCAGATAGATCAAACTCTGCATTGGCAAAAATATTCATGGGTATAAATCCGAACACCTTGTACGTATCGGTATATCTAGTGGCCCAGTATAAACCCCGTTCTTCGGGATCCGGTTCATACGGGTGGTCAAAATATAAATGAGTAGCCATGGAAAGAATAACTTTGTGGCCCTGATCAGCAAATTCGATAGCTCTCCCTCCGGTCCCTTGCTCCCAAATGTTGTTCCATGTGTTCACGTAGACCTCGCTTTGTTTAAACTCTTTAGCACCGTACGGTCCCTCTTTGGAGGAATAAATTCCGTCCTCCCAGACGGATATTTTCATTCCGTGTTTATGGGCTATATCAGCGATCGTTAGCAGAAACATTTTCTTTATCGTGTTATGAACTAGGCTCGAACCGTGAAACATTGACTTGCAAGTCCGTGAATGTTCCCATATGCCCTTCGGAACCTCATCACCGCCGACATGCACGACATCAAGCGTCTGAACACCTTTGTATATATCTTTCAAGTCTGTTAATACTGTTTCAAAAAATCTGTATGTAGAATTCATACAGGGGTTGAGGGAATCACCAACCCACCCTTGCACAGACTTAATACCTGAAACATCATCTGATAGCAGATACGATGGTCCATTTCCGGAGTTTTTAAACAGATGTGAATTCTTATCTCTTAGTTCTGTTGCTTTAATGGCGGCGAAGGCATGTCCGGGTACATCTATTTCCGGTATAACTTGAACATATCTTTCCTTTGCGTATGTAAGAATTTCCCGGAAGTCTTGCACAGTGTAGTAACCGGATCCGGATGAGTCCGGATATGGTCCGGATCCAAGATTAGGACTTAAACATAGTTCTTCGTCAAAATAGTTACACCGTCGGGAACCATACATGGTCAATTCAGGCAGTGACGGTATTTCTATTCTCCATCCGTCGTCGTCGGTGAGATGCATATGTAATTTATTCAACTTATACATTGACATTGTATCGATTAATTTCATAATAGTTGTCTTATTGTGAAAGTTTCTGGACACGTCTATCATATATCCGCGATATTTGAACCGTGGGTGATCTTTTATTACTACTTCCGGTATTACAAATGAAGATTCTAACATACTAATGAGCGTCTGTACTCCATAAAACGCACCCGCGCCATTTTTTGTAATTATGTCAATTGATTCGGTGTCCGAATTCACCTGTATTTCATATTGTTCATCACTGAAATTTCCGCTTGTTTTAAATTCCACATATTTACTTGATGTTCTCTGCGTTACAGTTTTAAGTCCAAATTTTAAAGCAAGTAATTCTGAAGGAGTCACGTGATCTGTATCAGCAGACGATTGTTTTACGACAACCCAAGTCTTATCAAATACTACATTTTTGTCACTTTTTGGCTTAACAGAGAAAGGTTTTGGTATGACCTGGATTAAGTCTTCAGACGTTGACGTTGACGTTCCGTACGTTGCATTATTTGTATTATACCGTTCCGTAGGTGTATAGGGGTGATATGCATCAAACTCGTTTCTCTTCCATTGAAAGGCGTTCGTAAACTGGTTCACGAACGACAAACTTTCACCACGAGTGCTTTCCATAATTCTTGGAGACGATAATCCGTACACTGTCGAAGCTACGTACCAGTTCGGAAACTGGTCGGTTTTGGATGAACACTTCCATTCCCGAAAAAATAGCTCAACACTTTCTGTAGGGGCTAGTCCTTTAAACTTCCCTTTAATTGGGGATAAGTAATTAAGTCCTCCGTTGACCCACCGAACCTGAAACCCTGCAGTTTCATTGGTGCGTTGAGGTGCCAATGAATAAAAATATATCCGCCATTGACCGTATGAAATATGACTGTATCCGACATTTGTTAAAGTTATTAAAACTGAACGCGCCGTAGGAAATGTATCACCTGCAGTGACCGTTACTTTCAAATATTTCGCTAGGTAATCGATAATTGGTTGATCAGAAACTGATTTCCCGTCAACCCTCAGTCTGCTAATGTAATTCCAACTTCCGTAAATCACTAGCACTAAACAAACTAACAGAAAAACATTTGAGCGTTTCCTTACAGCGCACGCCACGTATTGTGCAAATTGCGGCATAATTATTCGTAATTAATTATAAAACCTTAATAAAACGCTATACATGTTGCACTTTATATTTCAACACACCGTATTTATCGTGTACACCGTTTAAGTCCACGTGTGTTTTGCTTTTTACATGCTTTACATATTACCGTTGCCAATTATTGTTTGTTTAAGGTTAAACTTGGTCATGATTGAATGGAGGTTTAAACATATCATAGATTAAAACACGTAAGGAAAGAGCTTTTTAACTGACCGACAATATGCTACATTTCTATAATAAGCGTCATTCAATGTGTATATAAACAGACAGCGGCGTAGCTGTAAACTATAAATGACAATAAGAAAAGCCTGGAGTTAACGCTGCATGCCTCCAGGTGAACAAACATTTTTTTTAAAAAAACCAACATGGAGAAAATTGTACGAAGATTTTAAGAAAAGTGAAATAATTCAACTTTCAAGAAGTAATTGACATGTTAGTCTATAGTTTATACAAATTTATTTTAGTTCGATTGTGTTGAAGCTAATATATAGCTTATTGAAACACTCTCGAATCCGTTCCTGGAACCAACCAGTACTAAGCAATGAATCGACATGTTGTATTCAACTAATGACTGACTTTGCAGTATTTACAAGTATCACCATAATGCGTGACTAACGCAGTAAGGGCTATTTTTCCATATTCTGATCAATCATTTGGTAGTTTTCGTAACTTTTAAGCGCCGTTTACAATATTTTAAATTACTGCCTTTGTTCACCTGACAATGTTTTACTTTTTAATTCATTAAAAAACATGAAAATTAGCACGAATCTGGAGGCGTGCGTCTTTAATGTAACAATTTTTTTAGAATAGGTGAAATATTTAAAAGCTTAATAATGGAACATGTTCTACGGTAGAAAACACGACTGGACATTGCAATACGATGTTCAGGCGATTTAGAAATATAATCCACAAAAGCAGTGGTCATTTACCCGTATAAACCGATTAGGATTTGTAACTCCTACCTAATATTTGATTTTAGTTAAAGCAGCACGCCTCCAGATTTATGCAAATTTTCATGAAAATTTTGAAAATTGGTTTAATAGTAAAATATTGTTAAATGAACACAGAAAGTAATTTACACATTGCAGACGGCACTTGCAATCCACATAAATTACAAGAAAATAGTTCCATATATGCAAAAAGAAATATGGTAATGAATAGTGCAAAATCAGTCAATAATCGCACATAACATGTAAATCATTACTTGAACCTTAATTTTTTTACTTTTATTAAAATTGTATTACACTTTTCCCAAGTTTGTTTTTCTTAAAATATTTCGGCTCACCTGGAGGCATGCACCTTTAAAAGTAGAAGAAAACCACCTGGTATAAATAGCATATAATGCATTTAAAGCTACATACCTCCAGCAGAGCCAAAATATTTCAAGAAAATCATACATGAGGAAAATGTACTAAGATTTAACTTAAAGTAAAACGATTTCAAAATTCAAGTAATAATTTAAATATTATGTGCGATTAATGACTGTTTTTGCAGTTTTTTTCACCATATTTCTACTGCGTGAATAACGCAGTAACGGATATTTTTGCATATTTTGACCTCTCTTCTTTTTTTGGTAATTTACGTGGATTATAAGTGCAGTTTGCAATGTGCAAACAACATTTTTGTTCACAATATTCTTCTTTCAAATATACTTAAGGACAATGAAAACGCACGGTCGGGATAATTGCATTTTAACAAGGAAAATATATTTCTTTTAAATATTTGTTCACAGTTTCATAAAACCGAATGCATTCCGGTCATTTCGATACCAAAGTTATGAAAAATGATTGTATTTTAATGAAGTTATTGCATAATAAAGACAGTACCCGAAAAATCGAAAGTAACACTTTTGACTAATTGTGATAAGATCACAACGAAAAACAAATTGAACCAACTCATGGTTACCTTATTAAATGATTTTTTTTTTAAACTGTTAATTATTAACTTGTTTTTCACATCTTTCTAGAAATGTAAGACACAAATGAGCAATTAAAATCTTAATGAAAATGAATATTAAACTATGCCAATGGTCAGTGTTAGAAACCGTTAAAGCTCACATAGAAATTGTGTATACATCTTTTCCTCTATAGAAGGTGCTAAATTTCAAACACTACTGAAGACTTGCTAGCAAATTGTATGCAATGTTTCTACAAAGAAATAACCGCTGGGTAGATTTAGGACAGATTCAGTCTGGTCTATCTTACAAACAAAGCGCCAACCGTTTTGGTGTCCTTCGGTCTACAATTTCTCGGCTTCACCAGCACTACAGACCGAATGGCGTCAGATTCTACAGGCGACTATCCGCACCGTAAGGTCTATGAGGCAACGACATTGGAGGACATTGTTGTTTCTAAAGATCCCGACGGTGACATTACGAATATACATTAATGAGCGACTTTGTTTTGGATTTTCATTTTGGTTTTTGCCTTTGTTAAGTTTGCATTACTATGATGAAAAAGTGTGATTTTGGGATTTCACCTTAGGTTCTTCCATTTACTGGTGTACATTTGATTTTAAACATTTTGAATTATTTTCAGTTGTTAAGTTTGCGTTTTGTATTAAAGTTATAATATATATCTAATGGAGTCTTTAGTGTTTTGTTTTCATGTAATAAAATGATATAGTGCGGGCGTGCGTTTTCATTGTCCTTAAGTATACATGTTTGAAATTTTCATGAAAATTAGTATGGATCTGCAGGCGTGCTGCTTTAAAATAAGAAAGAACGCAGAAATTAAATTGCCACATGCTACGTGTATAAACATTGTATAATATTATACTAGTATACATGTATATAGTTCCTGCACCATCCAACAAATGGGAGGGGCGAAAGCTTTATGTAACAGATAATGAATTCTGTCAACGGTAGTTATTGTTAATAATGGTAACTAAACTTTAATATCTATATATAAAATTGTATGTCGCGAATAATTACCTATTTATTTTATTTGACATTTGTATTGTAACGAGATACTGTGTTGTATAAATTACGATATAAAAATAATATGTTCTGTTCTGTTATTAAGTGATGGTACATAACGTAGTTCTTTAACCGGATTAAATATAAATAAGGGATATCATACTGCGCGATAATTTTATTTTTCTACTTTCCACCAACTTTATGCGAAATCACTGCAAAATAAAAACAAAATATTAGATTAAAGTAATTAAACGTTTGGGATTTAAACCTTCCTTTTTCTTTAATTTTGATAAAGCTCTTTTAATGCAAAACTTTCAAACAATCTGCAATAGCAATACATTTTTATCATATGTAAATGTTCCATTAATTCAGAAAATTACTTGCTTTTTTAGTCTCTTAATACAAGATTGTCACACATAAAACATAACGAGTTTTCCAACAATTATTCACTTTCCAGATTGCTACTTTTTATATAATATGGGTTTGATATCCCATGTGACGTCCATGATTACGTGGTTTAACGTTTTAATTTGTAAAACTGTATCTCGAATCATCCAGTAATTAAGTTAAGTTCACATATTAGCGCCTAGATGACAGCGATGCCTGATATTTCTCTCGCGAAAAACACTTTAGCCATGTCCCTTGTGGCGGAAGGAGAAACTTTTAATGGCGGCATCAATTTATAAATTGACATTTGCTCAGCATCCTTGCAAATCACAGGAAAGTAATTTTAATGAACGTTGTTTGGTTAAAACGCTTTGTGTGATCACAAAAGGTCCTGAAATAAAGTAAATCTCGTAAATTCTATTTGTTGACCTATTTTGTAGTGGTGCCGCCCCAACCCCGGTGTTGGAGTGGCTTTGGCTACTGTGCATGAAATGCAATGTATGCTTTCATTTTTTTTTATTTAATGATGCCTGTTATGATTATAATAACTGACGACTGTTTTAATGAATCAATTTATAAAATTACGATGAATGCCTAAATGTATGAAGTATAAAGTGTCTTTTTCTTGATAACATTTTTAATGAAGATGTTCATCGAACGCTATCTTATGGTGGTGCAGAATTTGCTTTTAATCATCATCATCATCATCATCATCATCATCATCATCACCATCATCATCATCATCATCATCATCATTATTATTATTATTATTATTATTATTATTATTATTATTATTATTATTATAATTATTAATATTATAATTATCGTCATCATCATCATCATTATTATTATAATTGTTTTATCATTATCATTATTATTATTATTCTGTTGTCTTCAACTCGATACATGTTTAAAGGTAACCCTGTCTTAAGCTGCCACCTGGGACGATTTATGTAGCTGTGTTTGCTAGCAGATAGTATGTCATCAAAGTATCAAAATGTAAACAAAGAAGTATATTGTGTATTTTGATTCCCAAACAAAATACTAAATCACTATAAATATATTAAATGTACTGAGTGCAAAAATGCATCAGAAGAAGAAGACAGTTCAGGTAATTGGCCAATGAGTAACTTGTGGGAATCTATTAAATAATGCCAAAGGTAAAAAACGATTTTAAGGAAAACATTTGTGTGGCATAATGGGTCTTTGAATGAATCTTTGTCAACTAATGCAAACTTTTTCTGAAACAATTTATTAAATACATGTACAACTAAGATCATATCATTTATATAAATTTGTATTTATTTCTTCTACAAAGGACGGGTCAAAATACAGAAAGATGAAAACCACAATTCACCCAAAATCAAAAGGAGTGAGACTAAACAAAATTGTTGGAGCTGAGCACCACACAAAAAACCGTTTTATGTATACACCAGACAAGGCGCTTGAATGATTAAATCTCGCCTTTTTATGCGCCGAAACTCACTTTAAGACATCTAATTCATCTTTTAAAACCGATTTATATACGGTTATGAATACAAAATGCAAAAAAATCAGTAAAAAAAAGTGATTTTTTTACTCTGTACGAAAGACCGATGGGGACATTTCAACTTCATGAATTCACGATTTCAACTTCATAAATTAAAACTCAAGAATCCGTGAAGTAAAAATCTTGAATTCGTGAGGTTGAAATTGGGAATTCACGAAGATGAAATGTTCCCACCGGTTTTTTGTAACTTTTAAAATGAGTTCTGCAAGCGTCTAGAGGTACTGCTCCAACACTGTAGTAAGTTAAATCCATAAGAAAACTAGAAAAACAAGCACATGTACAAAACATATTCTTTTAATAGAACCACAGAAAATAAAACCTGTTACTTCTAAAAATTGGGATGAAGTGTGATCCCTCGGAAACATAAATCACAACAAAATAACATTGAAATTGTGGGCTCAGTTTAATTGAGTCTGTACATGAGCCGAGGGATAATGAAAAAAGTGCAACATAATGTTGTTTACGCCCATTAGCATCGGCTAAGGTGTGTACAATATTTAACCACTAACTTCTATAAGAAGATAAACGTGGTTAGTAACCAACTAACGAATCCCAAATAAATCATTTACAAATTTCAAAGCTCTTCAAAAAATGAAAGAAATGTGAATTTTAGTAAAATTTCAAATATTAAATAATACATGTACATGATTACATTTTTACAGTCTTTTGAAGGAATAAAAAAAAACAACCGTATAACGGTGTTTTGTCATGAAACGTATAACTTTCATATAAGCATAAGTAATCAAACAAAGTAAATAAAACAAGAGACTTTCGTGTCTGCTTCATAACATAGTAAACATTGTTTGAATAAATTAGAATGAAACATCAAACTGTCCTTATCTAAATATATAACATGATGTACACGCAAGCGGATGTATTCATATACATTATAGTTTATTAGCAGTATTAGTATTCATAGCTGCATAAAATGCCCTCTTTTTCATGATTTGCATCCATTTGAAACGGGTGTCTCCCTTGTTTAAAAAAGCCAAGTTCTTCTTTGAATGCATCATCATTCAAGCTTCGTCTTCTAAACTAAATACGCTGTAAAATAAAACAAAGGGAGGTAACAATTATACAAAACATATTTTGGTAATCTCAGATTAGTCTCCCTTATACTCTTATTACCAGCAGGTTATAGTCTGTTTCAAAATTTCATTCGCTTTGATTTAAAAATAAAATGTGTTTTATTGATTTCTGTTGAATATCAGAATTCTTTAGCTGTTATAAGTTTTAAAAGGCTCATAATGAATGAATAAAATTTGCGTCCCTCAAACGTTACATGCAATGTTGTAGGGAAAGACAGTTGTTCGAAGTCGGTAATGTTAAACCGTAACAAATCTCAGAATGTGAAATTTGCGTCCATCGAACGTATTGTATTTATTTACTTCGTGAATATATGATAGTATATAGTACAAAATTAGATTATATATTTAAACCAGCAAAGTATAAATGTAAGCTGTTTCAACAGTCGTAGGTACGAATCCCGCGAGTGACTAGTTTCTTTCATATGAGGAAGCTATGGAACGACTTACGTCAGTGGTTCTACTCAGGAACAAGCTCGCGCACTGAGTGACACCTCAGGTCTTTCTACACCATTAAAACGGAATTCGGCTATAAAACAAAACGGACAGACCTTTATTCAACTATATACACACACATTTCAGCACTTTAGTCCTCCACCATTAAGCGACTTATCGTCGTTTTGTATATATGACGTCACAGGCGGACTTATAGACGTTGAAAATGTATGCGGCCAATCAACACCGGCGTTGTTTTGAAAGTATGGCAGGGCAATGTTTGAAAACTGCGACATCGGTGGCATATGATCACTTCCAGTATATGGAGGTGTCCTAGTTTGGATATGTAATGCTGTAAATGTAAGAGTTAGGGTAAAGTTTTTTCTCTTCAAATGTAATTTTATTATAAGAAAATAATTTTATTAAGAGAATATTTTTATTACGTGAAATATGGAATATATTTTCACTTAACATGATAAAATTCCATATATTTCTCTCGTCGGAATTTAATTTCACCTTCAAGAAAAAGAAATGAACTCTAGTTGCAAATATACAGCGCGCAGTGATACAATCATTTATATGTGCGTGACGCGGTCTAATACATAATTTGTTACCGCCTTAGAAAGCATATACATGTACAAATAATAATCTTTATCATTAGCCCATAAATATCAAATATGTGTTTTTGTAAAAACTTAATGAATACAAAACTTCAAACATATTTAATTATTTAATGTGTATTTTTTGTAAAAAATGTAAATTAAAAAAAAAAACAACTTCAAACATATTTTACCTTGTTGCATACTAACAGACTTATCGATGACTTTCTGTTGTTTTCTCCATTTTGCCCGACGGTTCTGAAACCACACCTTTAATATACAGTCAGATAACTTTATTTAGTATTTTGGTATTTAAGGGAAAAAAATCAGTATGTATGCAATATAACTGATACTGAATGAGTGTAGGTTCAATACGGAATTAATTGAACGAGTTGAATAAAATTATACTATACGAGCCTCTGGCAAGCACATTATTATTTTATTTTATTCAACGAGTTCAAAAAATTAGTAATGAACCTTCACGAATATAACATTCTTTTTTTCACATACCTAAAAAAAATGAACTGTTTACAGTAGAAACTAAAAGATCACAAGTGACGCATCCATAGGGTTACGCTTACATGAATGCGCTTCAACGCTTCTTTTGTATAATGCAAATGACGTCACGTCAAAATAAGTATTTGCACGGCCATGTCATATCATTCTGTACGGTTGCGGCACGGGTATGTGATAACACGTAATATGATGATATTTCAGTTAGATAGAAATTCCACAATAGTATAAAAAATACCAAAATACTTGTTGAAAGATGAAAGAAATTATTGGTTAAGGCGTCGGACAAGTTAACTAAAGATTGTTTGCCCTGTCAGGGGCAAGCCATTGTTTCCGTGAGCACGAAACTTTACATTTATTCCAGGAACGGATTCGAAAGAAGTGTTTCAATAAACGTAAAGCTTCCAACGCAATCGATCTAAAATAAATTTGTATACACTTACTAAAGATAAAACATACAACATCATGTTGGAAAAAATACAATCTTACTTGGACTCGTGCTTCAGTGAGATCTACTTTTATCGCCATTTCTTCGCGTAGAAATACATCTGGATAATGAGTTCTCTGGAAAGCTCTTTCCAGCTCATCAAGTTGGTAGCTAGTGAAAGTAGTCCGGTAGCGTCTCTGTTTCCTCTTTCCGGTTGGCTGCGTAGTACCTGAAATCAAAACGAGGCTCAATCAAATATATTGTAATAATATGAATTGTATAATTAAATGTACACAATATTAACATATTAATATCAAGTTAACATGAGCAACGTAGAAGTGTACCAAAGGTAACTGGTATTCAAATGGGCCTTTCCCGGACAGATGCATGCTTCGTACGCCGAAATGTGAATATTGTTGTTGATAGCAAACAAAATAAATAAAAATAAACGAAAAGTGAAATATAAAAAACTTATGGTAAGCGAAAAATTCGATAAAATTGCAAATAAAATAAGTTTAATTGACATTTTCATGTTATCTTTTTATGATATACTTTAATGCAGATTCTTTCAATAGAAAGCCATGCTTTAACCATATTTACAAAGCTTTCGGATGTCGTTGCAATAAAAATGTTACTAAATGTACATGTAGTATGAAAATAAGAAAAATGTGAAACATCTAATTACTGACTTTTTGATAAATTATTGGACAAAAAAAAAACAACAACAAAGAAACAAAAAACAACAAGAACAAACAGTACAAACTTATTATTTATCAAAAATCTATGCTATCTGTACAATATTTGCCTTTTAATATTGATTTGGTAGGGTCTAAAATATATAAAAGTTTTTGTGTTGTTTTTTTAAAGAAGAATTTATAGAAACAGTCCAGTTTTCCATCACCAATCGTTTTAAATTCCAAAATTTTCACTGAATTTGTTTCTTTTGCACGCCGCTTCTTTCTCTTTTGTTTCCAAGGATTATTTTTTTCTTAAAACGTCAGTTCAATTTAACAGAACCAACCATATGATTATCATCAGAATTTGGGGGGTAAAAATCACAAATGAAAATTCCTAGCCTTGGCGTTCTGTTTGTTTTTGAAAGTACAGTAACTATATTCATTTTTGTTGATTGGGTTTATTTATTTATTCATTTATTTATTTCGATAAAATTGAACTTGCCTGAATGTCTGTCATTTTGCAGTTTTACAGATGATTCCGAGTCACTTTTCGGCTCATCGTCGTGACGAACTTCCGGTCTGTCGCGAGACCCGCCAGTGACGTCAAAATTTACATCAGACGACACCTGAGGTGGCCTACTCCTGATCTCGGAGTTATAATGTACATTGCTAAAGGAATGAGGATACCCGAGTGACGTCTGGAATTTTCTTTGAATAAGGTCATCATTATATCCTGAAACAGAACAAAAGACGCAAATTCACATTTCTTTTCACTAAAATATTCTTTTCGTGACTTCCGAATACAGTAAATCCTCTCTATTAAGACCACTAACGGGACTGACTCAAAGTGGTCTTAATAGTGAACTGGTCTTAATAGTGAATAAGTCACTTTAACAACTGTCGAAGTCCAACTTAACATAATGTATACCTTGTATAGTTTTATGTACATGTACTACTTTTTGCTAATCGAATCATATTTCTAATACTTCTTTAAAGAAATGTATAAATGATTTATTTGTAGATTACTCTCTGTATAGTCCAAATAATATAGAAAATAGCATGCTTGTGTCTGATATTACAAAATACCAGGCAAGGCACAAAAAAAAAAAAGAAAAAGGCGAGGCTCTACCGAGCCCTTCACTTTTTCGTGCCGAACCTGATTTTTTTTATCAGACACTTGCTTGGTATTCTATTTATCATGTTTTCAACTTAAATACGCGTTTCTTTCTTTAAATTTCAATTTTTAAATTTAAACAAAAACCTGTCAAGAACCTCCTGAGTATATGCCGCGCGTAGTAATATGGTAAGTGTAATGTCTATAAGAAATAGTTCCAAATGTAAGAGAGACTTTAATATTAAAAACAAGATTGCATTTGAGAAAAATGCTATGCCACCGCATGGTTCAAATTTCATAGCTGTACATCAAAGGACAAGAAAGTAGGTCACATCATCAAAATCTAGGTCACCTGATATCAAAGTTCAATTTTACAACTAAAACTGTGCACATGGTCAAAATGTCATTGCTGTACATCAAAGGACAAGAAAGTAGGTCACTGTCCCCTTGGGCAAGGCATAATTTTGACCCAAGGGTTTAATTCAAAACAATTTTGATACAGGTCCACCAAACAACATTTCAAGTCAAATATCTAAGCTATAGCTTTCTCCCATTCAGAAAACATTTGTTTTATTTTCTGTTTTTACTATGTGTACATTATGAGAATCACTGCCCCCGGGCAGGGCCAATTTTGACACCAGGGGAAAATTTTGAACAACTTTGGTAGAGGACCTATAAATGATATTATATATCACACATCAAAGCTCTATGCCTTGTACCTTCAGACAAAAATACTTTTTATTTTTTCACTATATGTACATAATGAAAATCAATGACCCCCGGGGCGGAACCAATTTTGACCCCAGGGCTATAATTTGAACAATCTTGCAAGAGGTTCACTACACAATGTTTCATGCAAAATATCTTAACTCTAGCCTTTGTAAATTTAGAGAAGATGATTTTTAAGTTTTTACTATATATATAAGGAAAACCTATGGCCACCGGGGGCGGAGCTAATTTTGACACAAGAGGCAAAATTTGAATAACTTTTGTAGAGTACCTTTAGATGATTTTATTTAACAAATTTTTAAGCTCTAAGCCTTGTACCTTCAGACAATAAGATTTATTTATTTTTTACTATATGTATATATTGAAATCAATGACCCCAAGGGCGGGGGCAATTTTGACCCTAGGACTATAATTTGAACAATCTTGCTAGAGGTTTACTACACAATGTTTCATGCAAAATATCTAACCTCTAGCATTTGTCAATTGCTAGAAGAATTTTTTTTGAAGGTTTTACTATAAGTTTTTACTATAAACATATACATATAAGGAAAACCAATGACCCCCGGGGCGGGCCGATTTTGACCCCAGGGCTATAATTTGAACAATCTTGGTAAGGGTCTACAAGACGATGCCTTATGCAAAATATCTAAGCTCTAGGCCTTTTGGGTTTTTACAAGAAGGTATTTTAAGTTTTTACTATATGTACATAGTGAAAATCAATGACCCCCGGGGCGGAGCCAATTTTGACCCCAGGGCTATTATTTGAACAATCTTGTTTGAGGTCTACCAGACAATGCCTTATGCAAAATATCTAAGCTCTAGGCCTTTTGGGTCTTTACAAGAAGATTTTTTAAATTATTCTTATAATTCCTTTTGGTTGCCATGGCAACCAGATTTCTGCATGGAATTAAATTCTTTGAACAACTTTGGAAGCCCTTCACCCAAGGAACAATCCTGCCAAGTTTTGTTGAAATTGGACTCGTGGTTTTTCACAAGAAGATTTTTTAAGTTCACTATATAATCTATATAACACACACACAAACACACACACAAACACACACACCAACACACGCACACACACACAGGTGAATCGCTATATGCCACCGCATCGCAGATGCTGCGGTGGCATAAAAAATATTTTCGATTCAAAAATTATAATGAAAGTATAATCGTTTCAAACTACATGTATGTAGTAAAAGATGTCTGATAAAGCTGAGGGTGGCTGACAAAGCTAGAATTATCAGGCATTCATTTTATCACCAATATAATGATAATGATCATTACCTATGTAATTACATGATGAAATATTATTATCCCGAGAAGTGAATTTACAGAATTTAATATTTTAAAATTATAATTCTACGTGTTTATCTAAAGTTTATATGTTAAACAAAATGCCAATCCTTCTAAATAAAAAAACATGTTTTACGGCTAAAGAACAAAAAGGTCAATTTTGATATTAGCTATTGAAGAGGGTAGACATAGAAATATTGAAAGAAACCAACGCCTCTGTACAAAATGCAATATGAAACAAATTGAAACTGAATATCTCTTCTTATTAGTATGTCCATATATTATAACGACTTAAGGAAAACATGTTTACCTAGATATTATTGCTCATGGCCTAATTTAAATAAATTCATATCAATAATGAAATGTACGAACAAAAATGTAATTGTTAACTTAGCAAAATTTGTTTAGTCAGCAATGCAACTGAGAAATGAATCTACTTAATACATTTGTTTGAAATAATGTACGCTGATAAATAACTATGTATATGTATAATTTATCATGCATGTATCTTACTTTTCTGTACTTTGTACCGCCAAAATGTTACTTGGCGATGAACATGTATATGTTTTTGCCAATAAATTATTTGACTTTGACTTGACTTGACTTGATAATTATAATTTAATTTAATTTAATTGGTGTAAATTCAATTTTATCATTATAATTAATATATTAAGTGATTATGTTTAAATAAAGATTTTTTATTTATTCTAAAATGTTCTCTTTGTTATATGAAATAGCTTTAAGAGCGGGATTTTAATGAAATTGAAAATAGGGAGAAAATAAACAGAATACTAAAACAATCGTTTCAAATAAAGACCGCGTTAGGTAGCGAACAAGACAAATATTTATTCATAATTCATCATTTTGAATGTATGTTGTCCTCGGTAGACATGGTTTTATATTTATTTATGACGTTTTTCTCGTGATTTTGTATTTGTACGCATACTGATATAATCAAATAAACTTGGAAATTTGGTGAAAAATGAAATATATTTTAAGATTTAAGTTATAATACATTTGTAAATTACATTTTTACATTAAATGCGCGTAAAAAAGACATGTCTCTTAATAGTACTGTTTATCATATACTTATAAGTGAAATTTTGAGAAATATTGATAAATTAAAATACGTATATTTTCATTTTCCATATTTTCACTGTAAAAAAATATTTTTCATAGCAGTAAAACATATTTTCTGTATTTTCACTGGTGTCTTGCTTGACTTCTTTCTGCTATATTCAGCAAATATACAAAAATTGAAAAAAGAGTATTTCAATAGTGATGTCAAAAAAGATAAAAATGTATATAATAAACAGAAAATTCAAGTTTTTTTCTAGAAATACAGGATTTACTTTCATCTGATTGTATGAAAAATGATTATATTTTACCCGTGGCTACCGCGTCACTCGAAGAAAATATTTGCTGTATTTATAGGAGAAACTTTAATATCTTCTCTATATATATGTATATCTTATATTTTCATGTTTATTGTTTTATGGTCTTATGTTAATGTTTAAGCAACGTTTGATAGACGAATTTACACAAGAATGGCGAACTAGTATCAACAATATGGAGGTTTTAAATTTGTATAAATATGTAAAAGATACATTAGAAATGGAACCATATTTAAACAATATCGCATCTCGTAACCTACGGATCGGATTGACAAAGTTGCGTATATCCGCACATAGTCTAAGAATCCAGACCGGCAGATATGGGAGAGATAGATTAGAGAGAAATCTTAGAGTATGTCAAATATGTAATGGTAATGAAATAGAAGACGAGTTCCATTTTGTTTTTAATTGCCCGGCATATCATTCTATTAGAGTAAAGTATATCAAGAATTATTTTAGAACAAAGCCAAGTATGTTTAAATTTACACAATTGTTGTCATCTAAAAACAAGTCAATTATTGTCATGTTAGCAAAATTTATACATGAATCACTAGAAATACGTACGAGTAGATTATTACGATCCAACAACTGATTTACATTTAATTGTTTGTAATATATCATTTGTAAATATGATGCTTGTTAATGACAAAGATGTAAAAATTTATAGATTGTATAAAGCACATCCTAAATGCATTTTTCAGAAATATATAATTTAAAACAAAGAAGATTGTATATATCAAAACTATGTGTATAAGAAAGTGAGCAAACGATGGATTAGAATGAGTATTTTAAAATAAAAAAAACATCAACAGAAAGTGAAGCAATCGCTCATATCGAGCGAATTTTCAAAAATGCTACATTCATTGAAGAAAAAAGTAAAGTTAATGTTACTACGAAAAATGCATATTATATGATAGTAATCCAACGAGTGCTCAGTGTTTTAATTATAACTTATACTTTTATATGGCATTGTATTTTGCATATGAAACAAATAGAAACATATGGTATCTTTTTACATCAATCGAATTGTTGGTAGAATATTAAATGGCATGAAAAGCATAAAGCAAGCGAAAAAAATGTATTATTAATATTATGCTGATTTAAAATTAAATAATTTATAACGCAAAACATGTTATTATAAATTTTAGCGAAACGAATTGATACCATGATGTTTCTTATTACTTATGATGATATATGACATGATATAAAACAAACATGGTTACATGTATTGTCCATCACCATAAATATTAGATCAATTTAATTTCTTATATTATTATATCCTAATCCTTTTAGTATACATAATTGATATTTGTCACAATTGTATGTTCTATGTACACCTATATGTTAATTTGTAAAATGTAGTGGCTAGCCACTAGAAACTGTAAAGTTTATGTGAAATAAATTTGTTCGTTCGTTCGTTAATTGTCTTACTTTTAATTGTCTTATATTTGACTTCATGTATAAATATTTTTCTTCCGGTCCAAAACAGTTTGAATAATTATCACAAAAACTTACCTATGTTTTTGGCAGACGATAATTCTCCGTATGATTTCCCTCCAAATTTATTTTTCTTATTATGATATTTAATATATAATCACACATCAGATTCTTAACAAAACTATAAGTATCTTTATACAGGTCTAACTTATTTTATTTAAAAATTAATAAAAAATTTAAATCATTTTCAAATTTAAATTTATAAGTTTTCATATATTTAAATTTTTGTACAAATTATATGTTAGTATTTCGAAAAAAAAGAATACACACCCGCGTAAGATTTAAATGTGAAAAATATTTCTTAAAAAGTGATCACGTGCGAAACTAACGCTGAATTAACTACTGTCCACTCTGAATGTTTTCTTGATCTTGGCGCGAATAAGCGTCCTTCCAAATCGAATCTCGGAGAGTGATAGTTCTCCTACATTGATTGGAAAACCATCATGGGATAATTCAATTGTTTTATGTCATTCGCAATCAACTAACTTGATTAGTTATAAGACGGTATTGAAACTGTCTACAGAACGACATTCCGGAAAACATAAAATCGGCACTGATTTTAGCCTCTCTTGTAATAAGATCAGCGTATCAATTCAGTTACAATCTTTGGATTTTTTTGACATATTAAAATTGAAATATACAAATAAATATCAGAAAGTTGAGGTTTTAAAATTAGACGTTTAGACCTTCACCGTTATCTTTTTTAACCCAACAGAGAAATAAAATGAAAAAAACTTGTTAAAATACCTTGTATTTTTTGTCCAAACGCAGAGGGTCCGGCCCCGCTGAACTGGTCTTCGTGGACTCTGGCATGGTTAAGATCAGCCCCAGTGCCCATAAAACCACACCCGTCCGTATACGGCCGCCTTAACGGACTCGAACCGCAGATGGGATGCTCGAACTGGCGACCAAAAAAGGCCGCTTGATCTAGTTGCGATTTATCCAAATTCATATTTGATTTACTGTGAAAACTGCGTAATTTTTATTATTAATAGTAATTTGTTCCGACACTTGAGAAAGAATGATCGAAGTGAAATTGAGCGATGCGTAATATGTTAAATTAACGGGGCTTTGAGGGGCTTCGCAAAATGGAGTTTAATGTTTCGGAGATTCTTCCGCACGGGAAAGAAGACATCATATGTTGATAATGATGAGAGATTTGGAAAGTTATGAGCATTTTTTAAGGATTCCCCGGCTGCACTAGTAGAGGTTCTTTTACAAGATAGGGGAATGTAAGGAAGCTCTGTAAAATTAGATGTTCTCTAGTTAGTGAATATTTTCCTAAATTTCTGTTTCAAAAACAACGGACTTTATTGAGGACCGCAAAATGGATTTTAGTGCATTATAGCCGTATAAAAGTTCTTGCTGTAAAAAGTATGTGAGCGTTATCAAAATATTATAAAAGATAATATATTCTTATCATGTTTTCTCATTTACTTTTGAAGGGCGACAGGTCTAGTTCTTTAAATCATTGAAAGCTCTTTGTGTATTCATGACTTCAAAAAAGAGAATCTTTAAAACAAAAACAAGTGCAATAATTTTTTTTAGATTTAAAACTTCATTGGCTAAAACATTTCGCAATGTCCATCGCCATCTTCGACAGTTCAGTAAACATATAATGAGAAAAGTATGTACATAAACATTATGATAATGTACATGTAAGAATTATATATTATTTTTAAAAAGACCAATACACAAATTTGTGATATCTCTTACCATATATGCAAAGTTTGTATACTTCCAGTTTCTTTTAAAGGCCCATTATGCCCCAGAAATGCTCTTATTTTTATATGTAAAAGCATTTTTTTTTGGTGAACATTGATTGTTCCCAAAGATACTCATTTAGCAATTACCAGGACCATCTTTTTCTTCTGTTGCTTTCTGACTTTTGGCAATTAGTTCAGTTACAGTGATTTAGTATTTTGTATGGAAGTCAAAATACTTCTTTGTTTATATTTTATTACTTTTATGATACATACTTTCACATTTAGTGCCACTTTTCTTTTAGGTAACAAACATCTAAAATGCTCTAATACCATTATAATGCATTATTTAAATGTTATAACAATAGTGTTTGTCATTTCTAGGGATGTGAAGAATTATTCGTTTCTGAGACAAAATGTGCCTTTAAAGTACGAATACATATATACAGAATATAAAGTCATCCTGAGAAATGGTGATGAATACAATGGGCAAAATGAATGAATGAATAATAATAAAAATAATAATAATGATAATGATGATGATAATAATAATAATAATAATAATAATAATAATAATAATAATAATAATAATAATAATAAAAAAAAAAAAATAATAATAATAATGATGATGATGATGATGATGATGATGATGATGATGATGATGATGATGATGATAATAATCATAAAAAATAATAATAATAATACAAAAGTAACAAAAAAACTTTAAAAAGCAATAATATTAGCCTTTTGGACATTTGTGAAACTACCAGCATGTATTCAAGCAATAAAATTATAGCAAATTAAAATTATTTTCCTTTTTAAAGTACATGTAACTTACATTACGTTTAAGTTTCTTTTTTTATTTAATATTTTTAATAATTATATGGTCTTATATTTGATTAAGCACCCATTAAAATATCTGTCTTCTCTAAAAACCAGGGTCAAGGTTGTTCGGTTATCTCTTAAGTCATCAAAATGTTCGACAGTTTGACAGTTCCATAATTTCGTGGTCGATTTTCGAAAGAGTTATTACACAGAATGTCTTTGTTATTTAACACACATGGATAGTGTCCAATAACAGAATAAATTGTTCAGGAACAAAATATCATTCAGCTATTTTAAGTAGGATTTTAACTGTTAAGCAATGATTTCATGCATGCACCATTCATTTTAAGGCAATTTACTACCATATATATTTCACACAAGCATTTCGGAAGTACTCTTTTTTAAAATTCAAACAATAATTTTTGCATCAGATATATAGATAGTTCCCGGCTTTTACAATATTTTCCTCCATTGCCAAAAATTGGCAGTCATTGTGTGACACAGTAATGGGGCGGGGGAGGGGGGGGGGGAGAAGTTCAATATAAACCGCAGATTTTGATCAAATTCTTCTATCCATATAAAGGATAAGTTTACTATTTTACGATTATGTTAAAGATTTTTATCAGTTTTCATGAAGAGTATAGATGAATTATGACAGATTTTCATCTAAAAAAGAAATAAAAAAAGAAATAAAAAAAGAAATAAAATAAAAACCAACAACAGCAGCAGCAAAAATACATTTTTTTCTGGTTTTTTTTTCTGGACCTAGGTCGGTCTAGTGACACCATATTTATGACATTTGAAATGGTTCTGTCTGGAATCCGTAATTGAGACGTTATCGCCGAATTTATCTGATTGATTGAGTGTGGAATAAGTTGTTTTTATTTTGTAGGGTTCATCTTTATTTTTTTAATGAATATCGACTAGTTTTAAAAAGACATATGCGAGAAAGATAACGGTTTTATGCCATCTACACTTATCACGAAAGTATCTTTCTACAGTCTAACCTTTTAATTATTTTTTTTGAAACAGACTATAGACGTAAATTACAAACACACCTTCAAAATGCAAGAGTGTGATTGGTCTTTAAGATACCAATGTGACCTTGAACTAACAACATACATGTGTATATAAATTGTGACAGCTTAATATATTATTTCCGCTGCATTTGGATAAATATAACGATGAAAATTGACCTTCATACGCATATTTTACCCAAGGAATGGCCTGATCTGCGACAGGTAAAAATTAACTGTTATTTGCAGATGTAGATTACGTTTTAACTTGTTATTTCATGGACATGTACATTTTATAGTACGTAGTACTGGTAGATCTATATTATGCAAAACACTGGATGTTGTATGGAAATTATTATATATTATAATTGCAGAATAAGATTAAGTTTTAACATATTATTTCTTCTGAACAATTGTACTTGTAGAAATCTACATGTACATGTACATTTTATAGTAGCTATCATGCAAAACAAATGTACATGATTTTTGTATGGAAGTTAAATCTTAAAGGCATTGCATGAAAATATGCAGAAAACTGACTAAAAATAGAAGTCACGCGATGTTAATGCTCCAGACTTCCGGGGTCAGATCCTGACCCCACCTGATCTGACCCCACCTAGTCAATACTTTCTAAAAGCTTACTTATAAGGGGCAGGGAGTTACATTGAATTTCCGTGTATAGACACATATAGTCGTAATGGAAAAGCAATTAGGCTCTAAGTATCGGTAAAATAACAACACACTTTAGGCCTAATGTATATTTTCAGAGACATATAAATACATAAATGTATTTTAACGTCTCTGATATTTTTAAAGAGATGTAGATTTTTAAAGAAAAAGATTACATTGAAGTTAAATAAATTAGGCATATTCTTCCAGTAACTAAAGTTTTGTCTATAGTTTAAAAAAGACTTTGATTATGTATTTGTATTTTTATAAAGTTTTAACTATTTTTTTACAAAAGGTTAATACCTTAAAACATAATTGAGATTTGTGCAAAAGAATACAGATATGTTAGCAGATATGCGTACAGAAGTCAATTATTACACCAGAAAAACGATCACGTAGACATTAAAGCAGCGTGCCTCCAGAAAAGCCAAAATATTTCAGGAAAATCAAACTCAAGAAAAAATGTACTAAGATTTTTAAGAAAAGGATTAAAAGATTTAAGATTCAAGTGAGGAATTACATGTAATATGCGAGTTACGACTGATTTTGCAGTTTTTATCACAATATTACTACTGCGTGACTAACGCAGAAAAAACCTATTTTTGCATATGTTTACCTCTTTTTAGTAATATTAGTACACGTAGATTGTAAGTTAACTATTTCAATGAAATTTCAAGAATTATTAAATATATGCAAAATTTCAAGCCGACTCAGAAAATTCGAAGAAAAAAAAGATATACAACGTAATCTTACAATATTGAATTGATCGATCGATGATTATCATGCAAACATAATTTTCTGAAATCAAATACAAGACTTCAGGGTATTATTGTCTTGATACAATTAAATAATTAATACGATTTTAAAGAATTGGTTTATTTAGAATTTGTTTTAATAGTGCGATTGTATAGGAAGCTATAAGCTTGTAGACAAACGAAATTTTTAAAGAGTTAACATAATAATATCCGATTTTGAAAGAATGATAATTAAATATTAGTAAATAACGAAAAATCAAATAAGAGGAAGCGAAAATACTCTGATATAATTATGGTCCTTTTGGATATTGATTTATTTCCAATACTTAATTGTGGTGAAGACTGAATACTGCTAAAGCCGGTGCTTTGGTGGTGGGGGGCAGGTCGGGGTGGGCAGGTCGAGGTGAGAGATGTTGCACTTTTAAGTACATGTATCTCTCATGAACAGACTCAATCAAACCAGAGACATTTTATTGCATATAACTCTGTTATTAAACTGAGTTTTAAATTTTCATATTTTTCTTTTATTCTCATGCCTTTTGGGGATCTCCCCTTTTTGTTGCAAGGGTGCGATCTAGGTTGATTTAAATGGATCGAAATTCTGACAAGAAAGCACTTTTAAACCAGATATTTTATTTTAAAGTACGGTTTCTCTTCGTGTAATATTTTAGGCACATGGGTAGAACCACCGATATTTCGCAAGCTAACTGTATGGCTTCGTCACATGAAATAATCCAGAAACCGGATTCGAACCCAGAGCGATTATTATTATGTTATTATAATACGGCGACAATAACCACTAGGCCACGGTAAATGTGTTTTAAGATGAAATGTCACGTGACCTATTTCTAATATAGAAACATGACTGTCAAAATGCCTGACAAGATTTTGTCATATTATAAAAAAAGAAGTTGAGTTATAACTATCAGTCTGATTAACGTGCTATTTTAAAAACACCACCACGCGGACATCATCTCCAAATACTTTCACATACGAGGTGCATATTTTAATTAGTGGCAACAACTCAATGGGTTTAAACATATTTATTTAAGCTCTATTGCGAAATAAGTTCTTGCAACTTATATTAATCATTTTCGAGTCCGCTTCCTGGAACCAACCAGTACTGGTGTCATATAGTGACCTGAGTAGGGCTCGAACCCATGATCTCTGGGTTGATAGGCAGAAACCTTAACCTATAGGCTACCGCTCCCCTTAACAGCTAAATTTAACCATGATTTGCACGTGAAAGTACATGTATAATATACCGTTGGGAAGATTATTGATTTTTCTAACCAACAGTCTATCTTCGCACGATTTGCACGTGCAATAAAATTTAAGCAGGTCATTTATGTACATGTGGTTTTCTATACTGGTTGTAATATATTAATATAAAACGAAGCGTACATCCTTACAATTACAACATCAGTCAGATAAAAACATATTTAATTCATACAATTTGTGAAAATTGTGTAGACTATAAAGTTTACAATATTTTTCCAAGCGTTTAGTGGATGTTTAAGTCTATCCTTCAAAAGAGAAATATTATTTGCGTACTCCACAGAAAGTAGTCATAGGTAGTGGAAAATGGCAACTCAAACTTGCCTAACGCTGCACGTTATTAATTAGGCAGTTTCAAGGCTCCCCTATATTTTACAACCGAATATAGGCTGTTTCCCCTAGCTCAAAATAGGTATATGTTATATTTTCCCCCGAAATGCCCTGTGCTCATTCTTTACCAGAACCATGACTTATCAGCAGCTGACTTTAATGGGATACGGACAAAAGCCCCCCCCCCCCGGACGAAAGCCCGTAATTCGTATATATAATTCATTGATGATATGAATGTTTTTATGTTTACTTTATTATATATGTAAATTAATATTTTCAGAGAATCGCTTATCAACGCTTATCAAGGAAATAAAAGTGAAAGGCGCATACTTGTTTAGATTTTTTTGAAGTATAACCCAAGTTCCCGAACACTGGGCGTGTGAAACAAGATAGTAATCAGTCTGGTCTATAAACCTTAGGGGGCTTTTGTTTGATTGACTGGGGGAGGGAGCTTTTGTCCTACCTGTATTTTGATGGGGGGCTTTTGTCCTATGTGTAAATTTAATGGGGGGGGGGGGCTTTTGTCCACCTTGTCATTTTTAAATGGGAGGGGGGGGGGCTTTTTCGTCCGGGGGGGGGGGCTTTTGTCCTACACTCGACTTTAATCAGCTAGTTGATAAATTTAATTGACTGAAACACAGATGCACGTTAAAATGAATTGAAAATTCAAAAATCTGTGGGGTAAATTTCATTCTCAGTTGTTGGAATTTGATTTCAGAGGTTTCCCACTTTTTCTGATTGTTCGTGCAATAAGAAAGCTACAGTTTTTTTTAACTAAAACAAGAAATACTGTGCCTGAAATACAAAACAAAGTAAACTAAAAAAAATAACAACTTCCAATGATATATTTTCCTTTTAAGAGATATGGTTATGGTGATTGGGTCCAGCTGGATCACAGCTGTGAAGGTCGATGTGCCAACATGATGAAGGGGGACAAGTTCTTCCGGAAGGTTGAACCTAACTGCTGGTCGTTAGAAGATCGAATCTCCGAGATGGACGCCACAAATGTAGATGTTCAAGTGTTGTCGACAGTTCCAGTTATGTTTAGTTACTCTGTAAGTATACTGAACGTATTTGATACAATCTGAATGATATTCATAGATTTTCCCACAAGGCTTTTGTTAAAAAGTTTTACTTGTATCCTTTGAGGGGTCGATGTCACTTTAACTTGACTCATTGATTTGTTAAAATAGTAGATTGTTAAAATAATAGATTGTTAAAATAGTAGATTGTTAAAATAGTAGATTGTTAAACTAGAAGATTGTTGAAATAGTAGATTGCGTGTATTTTGAAGAGACTCCACGTTTTTTTTTTTTTTTTTTTTTTTTTTTTTTTGGACATGACGGGACTAGAAATGTTATGCATAGACCAATAATTGTGTGCAAAATTTCCGATCTTTTAATTGTTGTAAATTTACTCCGTTTTTATTCAAATTGTGTGAAAAAAAAATACCCAAAATTGAAAAGGGTTGCAGCACTTAAAATCGGGCTAAGAATAACATAAAAACTATTTTGAATATATTTCTTAGTTTAAGTGCCCCAGTTCATCTATAAAAAAATATTTTATGTTTTTAAACTTTTGGATCATAGTGGAGTTCTTTTCAAATACTTACAATTATCTTTTGTCTGACAGGCGAAGCCGGAAGACACCCTGGACCTATGTGAGATATTAAATAACGACCTAGCAGAGTCGGTAAAGAAATATCCGGACAGATTCGTCGGGCTAGGAACTTTACCCATGCAGGCACCGGAACTTGCAGTGAAAGAACTAATCAGGTGTAAAAAGGAGCTAGGTAAGAAATGTTCAGCATAATTTAAGAAATATTATAGCATGTAATTAAAAAATATTTACTACGAAACCAAGGAAACCAAACTAGTTTGGGATAAAATCAACAAAAAATCAAATACAAAAATATTCGGATCAAAATAAGGATCAATTTTAAGATCAGGATCAATATTTTGATAAAATGCCCGTATCTAAAATTTCATAAACTTGCTATTGCAAGTCTAGTTTTATCAAGTTAATATTAGATATTTAATCTATGAGGATAAACAATGAAGAATATTAAAGTTTTTAAATTTGATTGATCCCTAAATCTTTGTGATCACGGGGCCAGTAAATAAAACCACGTGCTAAAATTCTGTTGCACGTGCAAATCGTGCGAAAATAGACTGTTGGTTAGAAAAAATCAATAATCTTTCCAAGCGGTATATTATACATGTACTTGCACGTGCAAATCATGGTTAAATTGAGATGTTGCTACTAATTCAAATATGTCCCTCGTACATGTATGTTTATTATTAGATTATATGCAGGATGACAGAAAATATCTCCCTCAATACTTTGCCGATATTTTCAGTAACGAAAATGTTTCTAGGTGTACAAAGGAGCAAAACGTGTCACTTTAATGTATTTCTTGTTGTTTAAATGTCATTGGAATGGAATGATATTTAATGACATTTAGGAATGAAAAACGTTAAATGGCGTTTGTTTTGGCACAATTTCTTCAACGACCTGTTCTTGATTTAGTTTAACTTAAATCGTTTATCCATGTACAATACTATAAGTATATTAATGTTAACAAACATTATTTGAGGGAAACATCATTGAAAGTACAGAGCAATCTCATCTAACGGCCACCTCACACCAACAGCCACCTCTTTACAAAAACCAGCTTAAATTAACCCGGTAGTTTTATCTAATAGTATGTGATAACCTCGCATCAACGATCACCTCTCAACTCCGGTCAACAGCCTTTCCCTGTGTTTATATCTATAAATAAACCAATACATGTATATATCATGTAAATGTATACAATTTGTATATGATCAGAGCACGTGCTCTCTTCAGGTGGGTTGATGGAATCATGTACTTCACCTTTCGAGGAGTGTTACAAATGATTTGCGAGTTGGCCTATAATATTTTGTCCCGTCTGCGTCCCTGTTCAGGAGAGATAACTATGTTGAATCATCTTTAGCACACTCGTAAATTAAGCAATTTCGAAGTCTCTGTTCCATACAATCTGTAAAAGTCATGCGTTTCATGGAGAGTCCTAAGTCTTAAGTTTGTCTTAAGATAAAAATTGTGACAATTTTGCGTTTCAAAGAAAGTCAAAAAAAAGGTCCTAACTTATGACTCCTATATTTATGACCAAAAACAGTCCTAGTGTTTTAAAGGTATCTTAAGATTGTCCTAAGTCAAACCACTCTAAAATCAAACAATTTTTTGTTGAATTTTGTTTTGAAAACTATCTAGAATGATAGATAATGGTCTAACTAAGAAAATAAATCCGAACACCAATATCTTTAATTCAGTCATTAACGCTGTACAGACGTTTAAAGAGTTGTTTATGTAGCGCCAAATATCGCGTGCAAAACAAGACGCATCTATAAATAATAATATTACTGCGCGCTTTACAACTCAGGGGATTCGTAACCATTTTTTTTACTATGAAATTAAATAAAACGGTTATTTTATCGTTTTTCGTGAAATATGGTATTTATTTTCACTCAACATGATAAGAGAACAATACATAACTTTTTATACTTGCTATAATCAATTACATAGTAAATCCAATCCGGGATTATGCACGTGCCATTGTATTTTGTAACTTTTTTTCAGGAGAGCGAATTGGTCATAAGTCTTAAGTTTAAGACAATTAATAGGACATTTACTTGAAACGGTCTTAAGTGCAAAAACTTTTTCTCCTAAAGTTGGTCATTAGTCCTAGGATTTAGGATTAACTTAGGACTCTCCATGAAACGCAGCCCAGACTCCTAACTTAATTGGGAGTGATTCTAATAGAATTTCACCACAAAAAAGCCTGCGTATGTCGGTAATTTAAACATCAAATTTTATGAATCTTAATTTTTTTATTTAATGGCAAGTACCTTCATACATCAACACTCCACCCCACCTACTTAAGACACTGGTCCGATTTTTACAGCCGTGTGCATAATTCGGTATTGTTCATAATTATAATATCGCCAATATTGGAAACATCTTATTTTTTTTCATTCTTATTGATTTTCGCATGTTCTTCAAAATATTGTTCCCGGCTTTATTTTAGGTTTTAATGGCGTACAGATAGGTTCCCATGTGAACGACTGGAATCTGGACGCACAAGAATTGAGACCAATCTTTGCGGTATTTGAAACATCATAATTTACAAAAACAGTATATGAATATAATATATATTATTTATTATTTAAATATGTTGCACTTTCTTATACCGAACAAAAATGGCCGGTAAGCATAAACAGTAGAGCTGTCAAAAAGTAAGTATTTCAGATGTCTAATGTTCGAGCCACGTTCAGCTTCGAATAAATGCATGTGACCATTTTCCAGAAGTTGATGCTTGTTTTATACCCTTGAAAACTTATACTCAATATAAAAACAATTCAAAATATGCATAAGTCACGGTTTTCATTTTTTTCTTACATTTGAAATCGCCCAATGCAAAATGTTTTAATTGCGTTTCAATATGAGCGTATAAAACTCTCTTTTTTATTAAGTTGAACATAAAAGAAGCCATTCAAAAAATAAGTTTACATAATAATGTCCTTATAATGCAACTTTACCTATTTTTTCTCTTCTCTTTTTCTCCACTAGGCAGCAGAGGAGCACGGTGTATCTATATTTGTACACCCCTGGGATATGGAAATGGGCGGAAGAATGTCCAAATACTGGCTACCATGGCTTGTAGGCATGTACAACAATATTCCTTTCATTTTATTACACCAAATCACCACATATTTCTTCTATAACCACCACTTTGTTTGCTTTTGTTTGGTTTTACGACGCATCAACACAATTTAGGTCATATGGCGCCGAAACAGGAAAGATGATTTGGGCTAACTTCAGTTGTTATACACTTGAAGCAACACCAGGGGTCAAAACCGCCTCGCCTTTTGGAGCGTAGAGATACATAGTTTCTAATTCGAACCCATTTAGTCACCTCTGAAGATCACACAGGGCGGGATAAACGGTGGCTGCAATTCTGATGCCTCAACCCTTAAAGGCAACCCCTCTGTCACATTTTGGATATCGTTCGTATTTGAAATACACTTGTGTATGGAATACTATCTCATTTGGTAAAAATATATTCCATATTTCATTCAACAAAATATATCCTCTTATTATTTATACTTTATTATGTTATACATTATAAGAAGTGTTTTCTGTTTCAGGTATGCCCTCGGAGACGAGTGCGGCCATTTGTTGTATGACAATGGGTGGTGTTTTTGAGCAGTTTCCGAAACTGAAAGTTTGTTTTGCACATGGAGGTAGGTAATGAATTATTTATGGGTGTTGTTCACAAGGAGCACACTGTATGTTCATGCATGTCATTTATTATATACCAAGGCTTATGTCACACGGTGAGAAAAATGTGCAGCTTGACCTGGGACTCGGACCTGGGACCCTTGCAAAACGCTTCCACTGCTCCAAATAGTGAACAGGTCTAAACCGTGACACAGTCTTATAGTCTTTACTTGCTATACTAAGATCCCTTATGACACTTAAAACAAATGCTTAATTTGAAGCGATTTTCATTTACCAAGCAGTCACTAAAAATAATCAGTCTTGAAAAACAGATTGAGCAAATTATCTGACATTTTGCACTCGAGTCATTGGTCCAGAATTGCATCCAACGTTACAATAATCATGAAAAAGTATCCCCCTTCCAGTCCTGTAAAGAATGATCGTTGGAGTCCCTTTAATATGTTTTATAGCCACGGCTCTTGTACCTTTTTGACAAAACTATAAAATTCTACATAGTTTACTGATCTAACTTTTATTTATTACATGCTTTTCGGTGGTTAATAGAAATATATCAGTGATATAAAACTGGTAATTTCACTGTTTGAAACAGTGAAATTACCACTTTGATAATTTCACTGTTTTGAATTTAAGCCCCTTACGTTGTTTCAGTGTAATACCAGCGTGCACAGTACTGGGTACCAACTTAATGACGTGACGTCGTAAATGACGTCACGTTGTATTATTTTTTGGCGCGCTTTTCATTCAGTATTAGGTTTAATGTCTTTTTAAAACGTCTCTTTGCATATAATAAAAAGAAAATTTGTTTAGTTTAGTGTAAGATCGAAATATATTTCACCTTGTGAACACCAAAAGTTCATATTTCACTCGTGGCTGCGCCACTCGTGAAATATACCTTTTGGTGCTCACTCGGTGAAATATATTCCGATCTTACACTGAACTAAACAAATATCCTCTATATAAATTATAATTTGATTTTTTACAAGGTGGCGCTTTTCCATTTACGGTCGGCCGGGTAGAGCACGGGTATAACGTGCGACCTGATTTATGTGCTACTGAGTGCAAGAAAAGCCCGAGACAGTTTCTTGGTAAATTTTACACCGACGCCTTAGTTCATGACCCGAAAGCTCTTCAGCTATTGGTTGATGTTATAGGACAGGTGAGATAAAAAAATCTAAATTATTTGATGTTATTTTTATTTATTTATTGTTAAAAAATCCGTAAGATGTTCCCCAGCGTATGTTTCATATTGAAATAGCATTTTTCATGCAGCCAGTTATTTGTAATCTTCCGTAAATTATAACATAAAATAATTAAACTCTACCATTATCCATATCGGTATGAGGCTGAAAATTAGGAAATTGGTAATATTCGTCCCTGAGGCTTATGTAACTATTTAATTCTTTAGTCTAGATTTTTATCCATGATAGTTTTGCCGGCTTTTATAATTTATCAGTCAATCTATTAAATTTAAATATAATTTTTGTGGGCGTGATTAACTGTGTCTAAAAGAAAAATATATTGGTTTTCAGGCCGTTATTTCCTTGAACATACTTCTGTTCAAATCGCTATGTACAGTAGCTTGTAGAAAAAAAATTCATCGGACATAGTTTTTATGAAAAGTACACATTGTGCTTCAGTCTAATAAGATAGCATTATTCACGTACATTATTCCATCCAGGGATAAAAAAACATTTTATGTCCCAGTTCTGAAGCCCTTTTTTTGCCCTTTTTTCGTAGATTAAATCATGCAAATTGTCTTGTTTCAGGACCGAGTGATATGTGGGTCGGATTATCCATTTCCGTTAGGGGAACATCATCCGGGGAAACTTATTCAAGAATCTGACTTTCCGGAGGAAATCAAGGTCAGTGTAAATATACATGACTTGTTGTAACTGGATTCAACTGCACTGGATCTCCACTGATATCCAAAATCCTAAAACATAAAATTTCAATTTCTTACATAGATGAACTTGGGCACTTAAAACAGAAAAAGTGCAACAGAAAACGGAGATAATAGATTCTTTTATGGAAGGAAGTTATTCAGCTAGCTTACGGGACATCAGTGGTTTCACTCAGAAGCTAGCTCGTGCCTAAAAATATGTTGCTTAATTTAGATCGCTTTTCGAAGAATAGGGAGGGCTATTGTACGCACGTGTAACCCAATGTCCGCGTCACACTTTGGTTAAAATTGTTGCATGCCAAGTTGGTTTCTTCAAAACTACTGAACGGAATGGGTTAAACTTCGCACATCTGTTTTCTGTGATTATCTAACGGCTCAGGTCTGGAAAATCTGAGTTACTTTTTTACAGAGTTATTCTCCTTTTTAAACTGTCAAGCACTGAACATAGTCAAGCGCTCTGTCTTCCGGACAGCTCTTGTTTACAATCTAATGGTTGACAACAATTAAAATACACAATATTTGAATAACAAGCATGTGCAATTAAACTAGTTGCTTATATGAAGAACTTATATTTGTAACCTTTACTAAATGTACTAAATTCATTATGTATGTAGATCTATGTATGTTTCAGTTTTACTTTGTTAGGTTTTTGCTTTGTTTTTGAAATTCTGAGTTGTTGCTGTTAATATGTAATTTTCTCTATTTTTTATTTTAGACCAAGCTTCTTGTGGACAATGCTTGTGAATTTCTTGGACTGGATAAATCAAAATTCGAAAGAAAAAGTTGAACATTCCATTGACCAAAGTTATGTGTTTTTTTTAATATAAATTGTCTTTCAATCATATATTACGGTGATAGTCAGTTATCTTGCCAGTTTTTTTATATATAAGTATGTTTATTGTATACTATGTTGGTATGGTGCTTATCTTATCTAATTGACATGCCTGCTTTATGGTTTGAAAGGAGTTGTACATGTAAGTTTTTTTCTGGATACATATGTATAAGAAATATATGTATTATAATATTGATTTTTGTCACAAATTTTGTCAAATTTTACAGAAGTCGAGCTAGTTATTTCCTCTAGCAGCTCTTGTTTATACTGTTTAATAACATTCTTTGATAAAAAAAAATAAACCGAATCACGAGTGTTAACAAGGGAGGTAATGCATCAGTGCCTATAGACATTTTGTTCCTGTTAAGTTGTCTCCCTTACAAGCTATACGGTTATGTTTGTATTTGCATTTATAAATTAATAATAAATATATGTGTACATGTAACAGGAGTAAACGATTTGTGTCATTTATTTATTTCCATTAAATTATTCTTGTTTTACATTGTAGTGGTATTTGAATAAAACTTCATATAGTCCAATCTTGAAACAATATTTTTAGTTTGCCCTCCAGAGACCCATGCCAATTTGGGTAAATCATGTTGTTGTTTTTTTTGTACATCACAACAAGTTATCACCAGACCCAAATTTAATCAAATTTGTACCATTTGACATTCAACTTCCATAGCAACCACAGTTTTACTATATAAACCAAGATATACATGTATTTTATCCATTTTGTTTTTCTTTACTGACTTGACAGTTGGTGAGAAAGAAGATTTTAAATGGCTACAAATTAAATTCATGGAAATTACACACCAAAAAAAACCAACAAATCAACATGAAAAGTTTGTCCATTTATTTTGAATACAAGAAAATGATTAGAACATGAGAACATTTCCATGAATAATAATAATTATGAAAATATACAAGGTAATAAAAACATATAATCACTAAAATTGAATTTAATCTTTGGCTATATAAACAAACAAACAAAAATAGGGTCGTACAATACTACTCATGACACTTGCAAAGTAACGAGTTAAGTCCTTCTAAATTTTATAGGAGTTAACCAGTTATTGCACTAATGACACTTCATACTTTTAGAAACAAGCAAATACTTATACAGCAAAACTATGGAGCAAAAAAAATAACCCTATCAAAATAACAGTTCAGTCTATTATATGCTTCAAATTTTTTTTAAACTCCCTTTATAGAGCTACACAAATGACAGAAAAAGTGCTGCCATTTATGAAGGTAGATAAAAAATATGACATAAAGAACTTAATGTTTCAACTAGAATTTATACTTATTCATTTTCGAAGCAAAAAAGTAATAAGTGGAAACCTTATCAGATGTTTGTGGGGGCCTTTTAAATCTTTTAATCAATGTTAAAACAGAAATGAAGTGTGAAGCTTCAATTTTTTAACAAAAAAGGAAATTGGATTTTCCTCTATTAGTATACTTGTAGGTGGGAACAGTTTCATAAATTTTGATTACACATTAAATTTTGTTATTCATTAAAAGGATAGAACTTGGCCAAACTGCCTCAGCATCTAAACAGGCTTGGCATGGCCAGTCTGCCTCGACATTAACACTGGCTAGGCATTGTCAAACTGCCCCAACATTCATACAGGCATGGCTCGTACTTGGCTAAAGAAAAGCTGGTGTAATTTTCTGCTTTTAGAGGTGGCAAATTAAGAGTACAACCTTTACTTCCAAAATCAAATCTGAAAATCTAAAGCTACAAACATATCAACACAGAATCTTCAAACATGCAAAACAAATGTTACATATCATAGAAAATTATTCTCAAGTAAACTAAAAGACTCTTCAAAAATCACACCTCAAGCACTTCAAGAAAACAAAATGAAACAAAAACAACAACTTCAACCAAGCATCCATAAAAATCATACAGTTTCACTTTCATCAAATAAATTCCAAGTTCATGAACTTTTAAATATTCCAGCTTACTTTTATCAATATACAATGATTTTTTTTTATTGCTGTACTGTTCAGTTTCAGGTTCAAATGGAGTTGATTAAATAAGGGGGAATAACTTTTATAGGATTTAACAAGGAATTTATATACAATTTAACTTTCTTTTTATAATTAAAACTGATTCATTTAATGGACTTGTCAAATTAAAAATAGTGATGTTGATTATGTGTTCCTTTTTCTAGTTTTATGCCGATTTTTACACTTTTTTGGTTATTTCTCAGTAGGCATCTCACCTAATCAGCTTTCCTGGATAACTTACTAGTAATCCTGGATAACTTACTAGTAATCCTGGATAACTAATGCATAATCCTAAATATCTAATGGGTAACCCTGGATAACTAATGAGTAATCCTGGATAACTAACTAGTAATCCTGGATAACTATCAAGTAATCCTGGACACTAACAAATAATCCTGGAAAACTAACAAGTAATCCTGGATAACTAACAAGTAATCCTGGATAACTAACAAGTAATCCTGGATAACTAACAAGTAATCCTGGATAACTAACAAGTAATCCTGGATAACTAACAAGTAATCCTGGATAACTAACAAGCAATCCTGGATAACTAACAAGTAATCCTGGATAACTGGCAAGTAATCCTGGATAACTAACAAGTAATCCTGGATAACTAACAAGCAATCCTGGATAACTAACAAGTAATCCTGGATAACTGGCAAGTAATCCTGGATAACTATCAAGTAATCCTGGATAACTAACAAGTAATCCTGGATAACTAACAAGTAATCCTGGATAACTAACAAGTAATCCTGGATAACTAACAAGCAATCCTGGATAACTAACAAGTAATCCTGGATAACTGGCAAGTAATCCTGGATAACTAACAAGTAATCCTGGATAACTAACAAGCAATCCTGGATAACTAACAAGTAATCCTGGATAACTGGCAAGTAATCCTGGATAACTAACAAGTATTCCTGGATAACTAACAAGTAATCCTGGATAACTAACAAGCAATCCTGGATAACTAACAAGTAATCCTGGATAACTGGCAAGTAATCCTGGATAACTAACAAGCAATCTTGGATAACTAACAAGCAATCCTGGATAACTAATTAATAATCCTGGATAACTAACAAGCTATCCTGAATAATGAGTAATCCTTGATAACTAACAAGCAATCCTGGATAACTAACAAGTAATTATCAATTTCTTCGCAAGTGAATGACTACTTTATCCAACATGATTTCTAAATCAGCAGTGAGAGGGAAATGACTGTCAGACTTTGGGAGATCAAATGTAATGGAGGAATCAGTTAACACAGGATCTTATTTTCTTGACTTTGCTAAAGTAAAGTAAGTAAAGTTCCAAAATCAAAGTAGGGCAAATACATTTCACACACAAAATTGGCAGGTTTGTTTAACATTAAAAAAACATGAAATTCAGTTTTAAACAGTCGAGACCCTGGTCAAATTACTTCAAATGTTCACTGGTCTGTCACAGTACACATCTGACTTCTATAATGGTGGAACATGCCTGTCTGAATGTTCTTTCTCCACAAGACGGTAAGAGAATCACACCATTATAGGCAATGATATTATACCAGTTGGTAAGAACTAAATTTTGATCAATAGAGATATATAATAATGTTAAAGGAACTCCACTGAGGTACAAAAGCATAAAACCATGAAATTTGAATTTCTTATGTTTTCCGCTGGGGCACTTAAAATAGAAAGATTTGCAAAATATGATTAAGAAATATACCCATAAAGATACTGAAAATCCTATTTTTGTGTTATTATCGACCTGATTTGCAATTTTGCGTAATTTTTCACAATTAAGAATTATTCTTCGGGGAAAACAGACTGAGCGGATGATCTGAAATTTTGCACACAAGTTCTTGGTCAAGACCTTCATCAAATAGAACATAAATCTCGAAAAATTATTTCCTGTCCTGTCATGTCAAAAAAACCCTCACTTCTTTCTTGTCGTTTCCAAAACCTTCACACATTCAAAGAGAATTCAACACAATAGAATTTAACCCAAAGTGACAAAAAGTTTTAAAAGTTTTAATGCCAATAAATTCATCATCAATTATAAGCAAGATAAATAAAATCATGTCCAATAATTTCATCAGATTATAAACAAAATCAGCAATTAAATGTCACACATCGTTTTGTAAGCATTTAACCTTACTATAAAGTTTTGTTGTTTGTTTTTTTTTACAAAAGTATACACAGGTTAACTATATACATGTACAAGTCAAGTGTATTTAATAGTTTTGTAGTTTATTTTTAACTAAATTTGCAAAATTTACTATCAATAACAAAAGCCCATTAAACACCTCTATAGATCTACCTAAAAAGCTTAAATAAAACGCACACACGCAAAAAATTGCAACTAAAATCATACTTACAGAAAAACTAAATCACATCCATTTTAAACACTAGTATGATGATATTCATCATCAATTTCCATACATAAATTAAAAGAAGAATGTGATCGATTTCTAATAATATTAAACCATTGAGTAAAAAAAATAACAAAACAATATGTTTCTCATTGAACAAAAAAACTGCTTATTAATAAAGAAAAGGGAGCTAACTGTGCAAAAAGAATGTATAGTACCAAAAAATTATAAAACTAGGCCAAAGACAGGTAATTCTTGTAAAGTACCAATGATAACTTTTAATAGAGGGGAAGAAAGATGGAAGGATGTAACATCAACTTCACCAAATGCGTTAATAAATCAACAATTCAAATCTACAGAAGGGAATGTGTTGAAACATCACACGCTTGTTTTCTGCGATTATATAACGGGCACAGGTCCCTTAACCCTGAGTGACTTATTTTAATTTAATTAACAGTACCCTTTTACAGAGTTTGAATTATAAGCAGGTGCAATTGAAGTAGTTACTTATGTAAAATATATTGAAATTATAACCTTTAATAAGTGTGCTCAATTAATTTCGTATGTGTGTTTCAGTTTTTACTTCGTTCAGTTGTTTACTTTGTTTTTGAGATTCTGATATGTTGTTGTTGTGAAATTTTCTTCTTTCTTTTTATTTCAGGCCAAGCTTCTTGTTGATAATGCTTGTGAATTTCTTGGACTGGATAAATCAAAATTCAAAAGAAAAAGTTGAACATTCCACTGACCAAAATTGTGTGTGCTTTAATAAATTGTCTTTCATATATTATGGTGATAGTCAGTTATCTTGCCAGTGTTTTTATATATAAATATGTTCGTTGTATACTATGTTGGTATGGTGCTTATCTTTTTGTAAATACAGACAAATTGTGTTAAAGACCACCTCTGAATAAGAATAATCCTGCAAAAAAAAACTGTAAATATAGGCCACTTTTCGATAACCCTTCATTTATATATTTGATTACCCCTTCATTTATATATTTGATAACCCTTAATTCATTTATAAAATGGAGTAAAGTAACCTCCAAATAAATATCACTTGTCTGTAAAGACTATTATTTTTATCTCCCTAGGTGGCCTTATTTCACAGGTTTTACTGTATATGAAGGGTGCTAGTCTGCTCAATCACTCAAACATTTTGTTAATTTGTTTTATTACTACAATTATAACTTTTTTTATCTCCTGATTGACATTTCTGTTACATTGCTTAAAAAAGGTTTTAGTTTTTTCTTAATTCAAATCTATAAATTCAAAGCTATAAATCTATAAGAAACATATTTATTATAATTGATTTTTGTCACAAATTTTGTCAAGTTTTACACAAGATGAGCAAGTTGTCTCCTCTGGCAGCTCTTGATTGTACTGTTCAATAACATTCTTTGATACGAAAACATATTAGCGAGTGTTAACAAGGGAGGTAATGCATCATCTGTGAAGTTGTCTCCCTTACAACCTATACGGTTATGGTTTTCATGTATAAAATAGACATAAATTAATAAATGTATGTGTACATGTAACAGGAGAAAACAATTTGTGTCTTTTTATTTATTTCCATTAAATCAATTATTCATGCTTTAAATATAGTGGTATTTGCATTTAACTTCATTTAGTCCAAGCTTGAAAATATTTTTAGTTGCCCACCTGTGAGCCATGCCAATTTGGGTATGGTTGGTTTGATCATTTTTCATTTTTGTTTAAAATATTTTTTAGCTTAACCCAGTTAATCTGAGTTTAATGACCCATTGCACCCTGGCCACCAGAGAAACATACATAGACTATAGATTGCAATGGGGTTTATTGGCAAATAAAATATTATTTAAGAAAAAAAAACAAAAAAAACTTAGATTATAAATTTGGTTTTTAAAATGTTGCCATGTTAACCATATCTATAGACATAGCAACTAAATAATCAAAGTGCAGATTATCTAAATCAATGGTGCCTGATGTCTAACACACACAACCCCCTACCCTACCCCTTGAATATATATAATAAACAAATTAATAATGTTTATTATAGATATGGTACGAAGGGGATATTGGACATTGGGACAACTGTAGTCTAACTTATTTTTTACTGCAGAAAAATGGTCAAAAAACTTAAACACTTTATTGGCCACGAATTCATGGAAATTATACAAATTTTTTTTAAACAAATCAACAAGAAAAGTTTGTCCATTTATTTTGAATACAAGAAAATGATTAGAACATGAGAACGTTTTCATGAATAATAATAATTATGAAAATATACAAGGTAATAAAAACATATAATCACTAAAATTGAATTTAATCTTTGGCTATATAAACAAACAAACAAAAAGGGTCATACAATACTACTCATGACACTCGCAATAACGAGTTAAGTCTTTCTAAATTGTTATAGGAGTTAACCAGTTATTGCACTAATGACACTTCATACTTTTAGTAGCAAGCAAATACTTATACAGCCAAACAATGGAGCAAAAAAATAACCCTATCAAAATAACAGTTCAGTCTAGTATATGCTTCAAATTTGCTTTAAACACCCTCCCTTTATAACGCTGCAAAAATGACATAGCTGCCATTTATGAAAAGGGTAGAAAAAAAATGACGAAGAACTTTATGTTTCAACTAGAATTCATACTTATTGATTTTCGAAGCATAAAAAGTGTTATTCAATGACTTTATATTAGGTGGAAACCTTATCAAAGTTTGTGGGGGCCTTTTTTATCATTTTAAAACAGAAATTAATTGTGAAGCTTCAATTCTTTACAAGAAAAGAAATGGTGTTATCATCTATCTAAGTATAGGTGGGAACAGTTTCATAAATTTTGATTACACATTAAATTTTGTTATTCATTAAAAGAATTAGAATTTGGCAAGACTGCCTCAACATTTAAAAAGGTTAGGCAAGGTCAGACTCCTCCAACATTTAATCAGGCTAGACAGGGTCAGACTGCCCGAACATTCATACAGGCATGGCTTGTACTTGGCAAAAGAAAAGCGTAATTTTCTGCTTTTGGAGGTGGCAAACTAAGAGTACAACCTTCACTTCCAAAATCAAATCTGCTACAAAAATATCAACACAGAATCTACAAACATGCAAAACAAATGTTACAAATCATAGAAAATCATTTGCAAGTCAACTAATATACTCTTCAAATCACACCTCAAGCACTTCAAGAAAACAAAATGAAACAAAAACAACTTCAACCAAGCATCCATAAAAATCATACAGTTTCACTTTCATCAAATAAATTCCGAGTTCAGAACTTTTAAAGATATATTTCAGATTATTGATGTAATTAACTTTTACCTATACATTGACTTCTCCCCCCCACCCCCCAAAAAAAAAATGGAGTAAAGAATTTATATAAACTATAAGGGGATCAACTTTTCATGTTTTTACTGCACTACTGCTTTTAGCAATCATTTAGCAGGTACAAATGGAGTTGATTCAGTAAGGGGAATAACTTTTACCGGTTTTAACAAGGAATTTATATCAAATTCAACTTTCTTTTTAATCAAAACTGATTCATTTAATGGATTTGTCAAATTAAACATGGTGATGGCGATCATGCATTGTCATGTGTTTCTCTTTCTGTTTTTATGTCGGTTTTAACACATATTTTGTTATTTCTCAGTAGTCGATACACCAAACCAGCTTTTCTGGATAACTTATGAGTAATCCTGGGTAACTAACAAGCAATCTTGGATAACTAACAAGCAATCCTGGATAACTAGCAAGCAATCCTGGATAACTAACAAGTAACTGGATTACTTACAAGTAATTATCAATTTCTTTGCAAGTGAATGACTACTTTATCCAACATGATTTCTGAATCTAGCCTGAGTTCCAGTCAGTTGATTTTTTATGTGCATCTGTTCGGCAAATCGATACTATCAAAACCTGAGAGATGTTGTGTTATCTATGACGATCGAGTATGAAATAGCGTGTATGTTATGAATAAGCAAAAATATCAATGCCTGAATCCCAGGCTATTCTAAATCAGCAGTGAGAGCCAAATGACTGTAAGACTTTGGGAGATCAAATGTAATGGAGGAATCAGTTAACACAGGATCTTATTTTCTTGACTTTTCTAAAGTAAGTAAAGTTCCAAAATCAAAGTAGGGCAAATACATTTCACACACAAAATTGGCAGGTTTGTTTAACATTAAAAAAACATGAAATTCAGTTTTAAACAGTAAGAGACCCTGGTCAAATTACATCAAGTGTACACTTGTCTGTCACAGTACACATCTTAACTTCTATAATGGTGGAACATGCCAGTCTGAATGTTCTTTCTCCACAAGTAGGTAACAGAATCACACCATCATACACAATGAATGCCAGTTGGTAAGAACTTGATTTAGATCAATAGAGATATATAATAATGTTAAAGGAACTCCACTGAGGTACAAAAGCATAAAACCATGAAATTTGAATTTCTTATGTTTTCCGCTGGGGCACTTAAAATAGAAAGATTTGCAAAATATGATTAAGAAATATACCCATAAAGATACTGAAAATCCTACTTTTGTGTTATTCTCGACCTGATTTTGCAATTTTGAGTAATTTTTCACAATTAAGAATTATTCTTCGGGGAAAACAGACTGAGCGGATGATCTGAAATTTTGCACACAAATTATTGGTCTAGACCTTCATCAAATATTGAACATAAATCTCGAAAAATTATTTCCTGTCCTGTCATGCCTGGGGTCCTTTTAATGTTTCATTTTCACAACTTCTTTCTTGTTGTTTCCAAAACCTTCACACATTCAAAGAGAATTCAACACAATAGAATTTAACCCAAAGTGACAAAAAGTTTTAAAAGTTTTAATGCCAATAAATTCATCGTCAATTATAAGCAAGATAAATAAAATCATGTCCGATAATTTCATCAGATTATAAACAAAATCAGCAATTAAATGTCACACATCATTTTGTAAGCATTTAACCTTACTGTAAAGTTTTGTTGTTGTTTTTTTTTACAAAAGTATACACAGGTTAACTATATACATGTACAAGTCAAGTGTATTCAATAGTTTTGTAGTTCATTTTTAACTAAATTTGCAAAATTTACTCACTATCAATAACAAAAGCCCAAAACAGCTCTATAGGTCTACCTAAAAAGCTCAAATAAAACGCACACACAAATAAAATTGCAACTAAAATCAAAATGACATTACAGGAAAGCCGTATTCATTTTTAACACTTGTATAATGATATTCATTACCAATTGCCATACATTAATTACAATTATAATGTGATCAATTTTTGATATTATTTAATAAACAAGAGCTGTCCGTAAGACAGCGCGCTCGACTTTTTTATTGCTTGTCAATAAAAAAAGTTTTTGCAGTAAAAGGCAATACAAGAATCTCTGTATTTTTAAAGTGAACAATGGCCATGAGCATTAAGATATTTAGTGAAGAATTATTTTACTGAATTGTGTGATACCCTTGAACACTGCAGCAAAGTTTGAAATGTTTAAGTCAAAAGAGGGCTGGTAAGAAAGAAAAAAAAACTGAGTTGAGCCTTAAATAAATTTAATAGTATTAAACCCACTTTGAGAGAATAAGGTATTTTTACGTCACTCAGAACACCTTGGTAAATGACATAATAACATAATTTTTCAAGAAATCTATGCCAAGGAAGCAGTATATTTTTGTACAATCAGCATAATATATAGATTTGACTTTGTATGTGAAAGTATTATAGTTACCTTATAATACAAGTAATAGATAAATTTTATCAAGCTTTTTTAGATGTTGTCAGTTGGTCACAAGTGGATCTCTTTCACACAGGCTGTGGGTGACTAGTTGTTTGATACCCTTGAATATTACAGCAATGTTTATATGACATAATTTATGGTAAAGTGAACAAGTGGATAGGAATGAATTTTTTTAGATTTTTTAAGTTTTTTAGTGCTTGCCTATAATACAAAACATTGACAGTTAAGGGCCATAATTCAAATAAAATCTTTGACAGAATTACCTTCTCCTGGACATGTTTGGGAATCATGATTGTAAACAAGTATTCCAACTTTCAAATTAATATCTCAAACAGTTCAGTCAAAAAGTGGACTGGTACTAAAAACTTAACCAAGATTCTAAGTCGATAAAAGGCCTTAATTTTTAAAACAAATCCTTGACAGAGTTACCTTCTCTTGCGTACAGATGGGGGTAATGATGTGAAATAGCATTAAAAGTTTCAAAGCAATATCTCAAAGGGTTAAGGCAATAAGTGGATTTTACCCATATTCAATGTATTTTCTAAATCAAAAAGGGGCATAATTCTGTCAAAAACCTTGACAGAGTTATGTCCTCTTGTCTGTTGATGAAGGTCGTGATGGTAAACAAGTATGGTCAGTTTCAAAGCAATACCTCCAATGGTTTTGAAATAAAGTGAGGTGGTACAAAAAACTTAACCAAGCTCAATACACTTTCTAAGTCAAAAAAGGGCCATAATTCTGTCAAAAACCTTGACAGAGTTATGTACTCTTGTCTGTAGATGGAGGTTATGATGGTGAACAAGTATGGTAAGTTTCAAAGCCATACTTGTAATACTTCTGAAATAAAGTGGGGTGGTACGAAAAACTTAACCAAGGTGTGACGCCAACGCCGACGCCAACGCCGACGCCGGGGCGAGTAGGATAGCTCCCCTTTTCATAGAAAAGTCGAGCTAAAAATAAACAAAACAATATGTTTCTCATTTTAGAAAAAAAACTGCTTAAAATTTTAAAGAAAACGGAGATTACTCTGCGAAAATAATGTAAAGTACCAAAAAGATATAAAACTAGGCCAAAGACTGAAAAATCTTGTAAAGTACCAATGATAACTTTTGATATCAGGGGAAGAAATGATGGTGAAATGTTAACACTGACTTCACCCTATGAGTTAAAATATCAACAATCTTCTAGTATCCAACACCCCTCCCTCCCCTCTTACTGCATTGCAGTTTGTATGGTTTAACAGATTTCAGTGGATTAATTGATTAACCTATATTAATGGATAGGCACAGGGAGTTATGAACCGGTTATTCAGGAATATTTGGTTTGAATCGTTGGTTAACCAGGATATTTATTCCTTACATACTACAGTAGATAATGAAGTAAATGTGTGTTCTATATATACCGTGGGTAACCAACGATTGCTGTTTTGTTGAGAACAAGAAAATGAAATTCAATCTTTTTTTCATCAGTTCATTTATACAGCATTTTACTTCACAACCAAAGCTCATTCCTACATTTAAGCAACATAATTTTAAAGGGTCAAACTTTAGACAATAACTGTACAACAAAATATTAACATACAATTAGCAAACAAAACAGTAAAAAATGATTTAACAAAAAAAAAATCAAATAAATTGTATCTTTTTAAAGTGAATTGGCCTATAATGGGAGATTTTGTTAAATCATAAAAAATCAATATGTCGGTCATATTTAGAATCTTACTCAACAACAAGCCACGAAAGAATTATATATGGATATTGTAAGCAAGTTTTAGATATATGATCCAATATGACATATCAATATATATGATCCAATGTGACATATCAATATATTTGATCCAATATGACATATCAATATATATGATACAATATGACATATCAATATATATGATCCGGTATGACATATCAATATATATGATCCGATATGACATATCAATATATATGATCCAATATGACATATCAATATATATGATCTGATATGACATATCAATATATATGATCCGATATGACATATCAATATATATGATCCGATATGACATATCAATATATATGATCCAATATGACATATCAATATATATGATCTGATATGACATTTCAATATATATGATCCGATATGACATATCAATATATATGATCCGATATGACATATCAATATATAGCAGATAATAGTGTTCTAGAAAATATATAGCAGATAATAGTGTTCTAGAACAAAATAATACATGCATATTGAACACATATAATAAAATAGTTCATACTAAATCACTTTTAAACTCTATAAACCATTTTGTTAGATACAAATATTTCATAAGAATACCTATAGGATTGTTTCTATCAATATCCAAAATACTTATGGAAAATGTGCCCATTGTAGACCAATCCACTTTAAACTGATAACACATTGTGTAGACTAGTTTGCTTTATATTGGTACCTTATATTTCATTGTTAAATGCTACACTGCATGAACCCCAAAATAAACTCAGCCTGGCACTTAACTCTACATTAATGAGCCGCGCCATGACAAAACCAACATAGTGCATTTGAGACCAGCATGGATCCAGACCAGCTTGCGCATCCGCGCAGTCTGATTAGGATCCAAGCAGTTTGCCTACAAATCCTACTAGAAGTAGAGAAACTGATAGCGAACAGCATGGATCCTGATCAGACTGCGCGGATGCGCAGGCTGGTCTGGATCCATGCTGGTCGCAAATGTACTATGTTGCTTTTGTCATGGCGTGGCTCATGTTTATCTAACATAGTTATTTTTAAGGGCAGTTGGTTGGTATTAAGTTACACCCAATCTATGTCATATATGGACAACTTCCCAACAATTATAGGTAGAGGATCTAGGTGCTCCTGTGGAATATTTCAAGCAAGTGTGGGCACCTGAGTACACCCATCAACATTTTGTAAGCTATTTAGAAAGGTTTCTCACTTGAATAATAAAAGCCCCTGGCAGGAAGTTAGTCAACACCAGTTTTGAGCGAGTTAACTTAGCCACTGACCAATCATAGACCCCAAAACTCACAGCCATAGATTTTTATTTCTAAAAATAGAATACAGTCTCGCACTTAACACCGGATTTAAACAGAAATAAGAGAAAAATCATCCATTTTTTGCCATATATTGCACACATATTTATTGTATGAAACACATGTCCATAATCAAGCTTTATCCATTAATAAATAAAACCATTAACTGTTGCTATTAAATAAAGAAGTAAATCTACATAATCCTTAATAAGAAGACACAAACGGGTACAGTGTATCCAAAACATCTGACAAGGTGTGTAATTTCTTTTAGGTAGTGAAGTTAGTATTTAAAGCTACATGCCTCCAGATGAGTCAAAATATTTCAAGAAAATCAAACTTGACAGGGACACTTGAAGAATAGTTTAAAGATTCAAAATTCAAGCAATAATTTAGATGTAATGTGCTATTATTGACTGATTTTGTAGTATTTACCCACCCATTTTTCTACTGCTTAACTAACACAGTAAGGGCTATTTTTGCTTATTTTTACCTCTTTTTGGTAACTTATGAGGACTGTAAGTGCCGTTCACAATGTGTAAATTCCTTTTTTTTGTTCCCTTTACAAAATTTTCTTTTAAATACAGTCTCAAAATGTTCATGAAAATTAGCATGAATCTGGAGGCATGCTGCTTTAATACAAAACTTTCTTAGTATAATCATTAGGGCAGAAGTTCAGTTTATTTAATCAGCAAATAATGTTGTGCCAATTAACTTTCCACACAAAATATGCTGTCTTATGTAATAAAAGTATTTCAAGAAATATACTAAGTAGGAAAAAAAAAATTGTTTCACCTGCTAATATATAAATATGAAATGAATAGGAAAACCGACTAAAAATAAATTCAAAACAAAACGATCCCAAATAAAATAAGTCACAAATACTTGTTTTGATTCAAATCTCTTTAATATTATAAATAAATGATAAGGTCACAAACTACATGCCGCGTTTTCTAAAATGCTTTGTTCATACATCAGCTATATATGAGCCGCGTCACGACAAAACAAACATAATGGGTCTACGACCAGCATGGATCCAGACCAGCCTGCGCATCCGTGCAGTCTGATCAGGATCCATGCTGTTTGCTATCAGTTTCTTTACTTGTTATAGGGTCTGTAAGCGAACAGCATGGATCCTGATCAGACTGCACGGATGCGCAGGCTGGTTTGGATCCATGCTGGTCGCAAACCCATTATGTTGGTTTTGTCATGGCGCGGCTCAATTATTACAAATACACCACTAAGACTTTCACACATTTCATTCTGCATATCATCGGCCCCCACAGGAAAACACATTTTTTTTCCTTTTCAAAAACAGTCTTCAAATTTTTTTAAATTATAGCAAATTCCCACATCCTCCATCAATTGTGATTTTATCTATCTCTAAAAATCTTTCATGTGAAGGAAAAAAAGTTGAACTTACAAGGAAAGACGATTTTTCAATGGGCATTATTTTCTAAAATTCATAACCATAATAGCCAGAGAAAAACAATTAAAATTATTTTACTAAAAAAATTCAACATGCTTTTGTTGTTTGTTATTTTTCTAGTTTGTGTACAGCAGATTATTTATTATAAAATTACCATGGAAACAAAGTTAAGACATCGTTCCATAAGCCATCTATGAATGAGAGATCATTTGGTTTTAAAATCTCATGTACAACACCGGAAAAAAATAAATTGGTGGCTTTAAGAAAGAAAAAGAATTTCTGTGATTTTGTTTTAAATTCAAAGGTGGAGTGATTTGATTGTACGCATGCAAAGAATACCATGTCTCTCACTTTCAATCAACATGTAAGTTTTCAGCTATACTATATAAGTTACCTTTCACCTGCTGAACGTGACTTAAAGTGACTAAAGAACTACATATCCAAAGTTTAAAGTCGCCTTCAGTTTTTACTTTCTGTTGGAAAAAACAATTTCTGAGTTGTTTCAAACTAAGTGTTTCAGTAATTTTATCTTAGAAAAGTGTATAATATCACTGTTCAGCCTACTTCAAAACAGCATCCCGAGAGCTATTTATAATGCGTTTGTTACATTCGTTTCTAAAAATAGAATATCTGGGAACAAAATTTGTCTGCTTTACTTATTTAAATATAGGGAGCGGACCTGAAGATTACAGGTATAGAGAAGTATCCTGATTGTTTTAAGTATTTAATGGTTAGCAAAGTTTATGTTCCACCTTAATTCTTTTGATTTGACAATAACACGAAACGATTTATCTAAAAATAACATATTTAACCTTAATAAAATCTGAAGGCAGCTTTAAGGGATTTATTTTTATTTGACAATCTATTACATGAAATAATTTATCTAAAATAACATATTTAACCTTTAGAATTGCTGAAAGCTGCTTTAACGGATTTCAATATGGAAATAAAACCACCAATAAAGAGCCTGGTCAGACTGCGCAATATGTGCGGGCCGACCTGGCTTGGTACTGGTGGCTAAGGCTCACCACCATCGGTTCCAGCAGGTTCAGGGCTCAATACTCTCATAAACAACACTATAAAGCCTACAGGGCTTATTAGACTATATCTACATTCCACTATATAATTTATCATGTAAATACGTTATTTAAATTAACTTCTATTTTCATGATTAAATATTCTCCCCCAAAGATATCAGAAGCGTACATGATGCTCCAAAAAATAATACAATGTATATAACAAACCAATTTAATTAAGCAATAACAAATAAAATAAAAGGTTAAACGGACATCACAATACTTTTTTTTTCAAATATTTTATACACCTTTTTACTAATCTAAATGAATACACAATACTGATTAAATGCTTTTATTTTTTATTTATTTTTTTCAAATTTCTGTACAATAAGTTTTTCCTTGATATTTTAGGCACTTTGTTAAATTGAAGAAAAGTCAGCAAGGGCTTAAGCTTGTTTTTAAAAACAATTGGTTTGATAGAAAAACTACAAAAATATAAAACAAAATAGACTGTACACTTCAAAATCTCACAAGTTAATGATGATAATCATTAAGTACCACAAGACTAGTAGTAACATTACTTTGTAGACCAGTCTAAAACCGAGTCTTCTGATTGGCTGCATTCAAATTTGAATTTCAAACTGACCAATGAAAAGGCTGCATTTATAGACTGGTCTACCATTCAAGTTTTATCAATTTAATGAAACCAAATAAGACGTTAACAGTAATGACAAAGCAGTACAAATTTTATAACAATTGTTCTAAAATATATAAACAGTATAAAATTTTCTCTTAGCTAAATATATTTCAGCTTTGCTAGAAATTATGAACATTTTTTTATCAATATCATATTTTTTTTACACAGTCATTGCACACTTACATGCTTCCCTTACTTTAAAAGAGGACAATCATTGCAATATAAAGCAATAGAATTTTCATACTGAAATTAATTGATTACTTAGAGTAAATATGAAAAATATCTCATTGAAGAGTGATATTTTTCATATATCATCACAAGATTAACCAGGAATGATATACAGAAAATATTCACCTCCAACTAGATATATTGCATAAACAATAAACAAATATTTCACTACAAGGTATTCACAGTGAATGATATAGAAAATATCTCACTGCAAGGAATCGATAGTTAATATATTAGCTTACAATAGAACTAGATTAGCTGAAAATAAAACTGGATTATTCACTCAAAACAATTATCAACAATCTAATATAATTATACATGTATATGTTTAATTTATATATTGTACTGAATGAGTATTACGTATAACAAACAAAAACCTAATACACCCCAAAAAAATTAATACATTTTTTTCCAACTCTTGAGCAGGGAGTTTATTAGAGATCAGTCGAGGGTTGACTGCAAAACTGTTGTAAGTTTTTCTTCGTATCATATTAGTTACTGCAGTTTAGCCGTCAACCCTCGAAATTATTCTGCTTACTGATATGGTATAATCTCAGCTGAGCAACCCTTTTGGAGCAATGACCTCTTTTAACCAACCATATTATTAATTTTCTTAGCAAAGTAGATTTTCCACTCTATTTTACTTCTGTATAGCAACCACATCTACGCAACAACCAAAACACTTTTTGTCTCCAAAAAGGGTGTTGCCCAGCACAGGTTTTACTGTATCTAAAATATTCTAATAAAATGACAAAGGTCCTTATATAATTTAAGCTAAAGCATTTATGAATATTCTGTTCAATTTTTAAATTTTTCATTGTTACCTGTTTCAGTGTCAGTAAGGCAAACTTTATTTATGGAATTTTTGAATTTCGATATAAAAATCACCTAAACCTTGGAACGGACTGTATCAAATTCAAAGCAGGGCAAATTCATTATACAAAATCAGTGGGTGAGAGGGTTAATGTAATTAAAAATATTAATGAAGTGACTAGAACAACTAGAGGTTGATCATCAGGCACATAATTAGGCTAAAAATATCGGTTTAGTTTTTGCCGATCATCACCGTGACAACCGGGATGACAACCAATAAATCTTTATAATATTATATATAGTCAATGGAAATCGTATTTATTACATATTATTTAGAGCTGAATGCCTCCAGATGAGCCCAATCAAACTTGTAAAAAAAAGTCAAAATAAGATAGAAATGAAGAAATACAACACATCAACACCAGAGCAGGTTGAGTAATTTAGTAACCTACCGGTCCGGTTTCAGTTCAAACGTACCTTCATCAGGATGTTAAAAAAGTATTAAGCTTTCAAGAAAAGTGAGAAAAAAATCAAAATATAAGTAATAATTTCCATGTATGTGCGATTTATAGCCGAATTTGCAGTTAATTTCACCATATTTCTTTACTTTGACCTACTTTTGCATTAAGGTTGTATTTTGGACCTTTTTGGTCTTTTACATTGGTTTGTAAGTGGGATTGAATGTGAAATTATTTTTGCTCACTTCACAATATTTTACTTTTTAATACTTTTTTGAAATTTTACATGAAAATTAGCATGAATCGGGAGGCATGCTTCTTTAAATCATATAATAAGAGATCCAGCTGAATTCAAAGCCGAGGTCTTGTGATAAAGGATTAGGTGAGAAATGAGACGTAAATAAAACAAAAATTCTTTTTTATATGTGACCTATGTATGTGTTTATAAATATGTTTGAATTGTATACAATGTGTTTGTATATACACACAGACATTGTATACAAATCAAAATTATCACATTGTACAAACAATACCCGGATAAATAAATGTAACTGTATCAATGTATATATATACACATGTAGATTGACTTATATATATAAATATAGTAGAGGAATCCAAACATAGACTGTGACACAATAATATATAACAGAAACAAGGAACCAGTCCAACAAATGAAGCTTTATGATTGGTCAATTTCAAATCAGGTCTAGAGAATCAACCAATCATGTGCTAGCTCACTTTCAGACTGGTACCCAGCATTCAGATAATATATCACTTTGCAATATTTTAATGTTCAAATTCAGAAAGAAGGTTTTTACACATAAATACTCTAGATAAGAATAAAATACTGTTTATTTTCAATATGACCGAGTCATACATAAAGACCGAGTCATGGATTTTTTGAAATAATAAAAAAAATTATTTTATTAGCCCAACATCACTATTTAACATTCCACATAACTGATGGGGGTTGGGATTATTAAATTTCTGTAGAAAAGTGGCATAAGTGATTATGGAAAATCTATTTACTCATTCTAGCATTAAGATATCATATCATATATTCACAGAAATCTAACAAAAAAGTAGAAAAAAATAATTAAAGCTCAAATTATTACAACACACAATTATACATAATGATTCCAGAAAATATTTCACATATATAATGGTTATTTTCTGAATAAGATGCATGCTCAGTCTTTTTATTGCACTAAACAACATAACACTGCAGGAAAAAAACAATTTCACGCTTGATTTGATATTCAACTAGCAAAAGGTGCTGTTTTAATTGTCATTGTAAACAACATAAAATAATCCTAAACAGTACACACAGGTGTCTCATTTTATATTCTATACAAAGCCTTTATTTCTATAACAGAAATAAAGGGCAGTTACTCTGTATTTCTCCATTCTGGTAGAACATAAATCAAGAGCAGCAACTCTAAATTTCTCAATTCTACTACAACAGAAATCAAGGGCAAATCAAGGGCAGCAACTGTGTATTTCTCCATTCTACTAGAACAGAAATCAAGGGCAGCAACTCTGTATTTCTCCATTCTACTAGAACAGAAATCAAGGGCAGCAACTCTGTATTTCTCCATTCTACTAGAACAGAAATCAAGGGCAGCAACTGTGTATTTTCACCATTCTAGTATTGTGTATTCAGTACCATAATATTCATTCTATCAAAGATAACTCTATATACATATATATCTAACACAGTGGAGATGAATTTCAATGAAAAATATAAATGATATTTTTATTTTAACTTGTTGTCCAATTTACTTGTCTTTTTCTTTTCAATATTAAATGCTTGCTTTATGTTCACTAACTGCAGAAATTTAAATTTTGTAGTGTCAGCAATTAAGCTGCACAATTTACTGCTTTATATAAAATCAGACAAGAAGTCATGTTAATTGATATAATTAACCACAAATTCCCCTTTCCCAACCCCTGACATTATCAATTCTCTGAAGCGCAGGTGACCCTGTTAAGTCAGCTGGACCTGGACCTTGCCAGTACTGGTGTCACATCAAATGAGGAAACATGGTCATGACCAAAGAAGAGCTCAAACCTATGACCTTTAGGTTGAGTAAATGAGTGGCGGACCTTTTAACCACTTATCCACAACTCACTCCTACTACTATAACATAAAACCTAAAATTTGAAAGTAAAGCTGACCCAAACTGGTTGGTTCCAGGAACGGTTTCCAAAGTGTATCTATAAGCTTTAAGCTTCCTACACAATCAAACTAAAATAAATTCTGCATAAACCAATATTATGTTTTGTTGCTGGTTAACATTGACCTGTAAACTGAACAACAAGTTAAAATATCAGTAGATTTCTACTATATAAACTTAGGCAATATAATGGCAGTTCTTACAGACAACACATTCTTATAGGCACCAGTTCTATTATTAGTAACAATAATTACATCATCATCATCCCTTTCAAAAAATCCTTAAAGGTGGTTAACCTAATTTCACTATAGATATTTTGTATTTTTTCTGTTTTATTTCCACCCCCTCCCCCACCCCCAAAAAAATGACATTTTTTTTTCTCTCTCATATTTCTGCTGACAAAGAGAGACAACTCTTTTTGACAAAGATTTATTGGTTTTTTTTTACAGAAACTTGCGAAATCCCTGTATTAAATTGAAGGCAAATTTAGCAAATCTATTTTAAGCAATTATATTGCACGTGAATATAGCGAAAATTAAATACTCGTGGAAAAAACCTGATATACAGTATAACTCATGCCAGCACACATGAATGATTAATTTATTAGGCTAACCACCTTTAAAAAATTTATGAGATAAATCATTTTTATATTTTTACAAAAGCTGCATTTTCTAACAAGTGACCACATTTAAAAAACTAACATAGCTGTAGAAAAAAAATCAATCTATCCATTTTTCTCTATCATTTATCAATACAAAAATAAGAATGGTTCTGAAAAAAATTGCAAAACACAAAATGCCCCAGTTCAATAACTGTTAATTACCTAAGGTAAATAACCTAAATTTTGAAAATTGACCTTGACCTCAAATTCATTTATGGGTCAAGGTCATATTTCAAAATCAAGCTAATTAATGCCAAGAGGTATTTTGTGTCAGATTTTGAAGGAATGAAGTTGTTACAAATTTATCAGCTCACGTATAGGACAAAAGTTATTTGCCCCATCTAATATAAATCAACTGTTACTAGGGCATACAAAATCAATGACCTACTTTTATATATTCAGACAAAATTGTACTAAAATATGTCAAAATATAAATAATTTTTTCTTCAAAATATCAATTCTTCTTTTGTTAAACTTTAAAACATTTTTTTCCATATAATGAATATATAACTAATGTCATGTTTTTTGCACTATTACATTCAAATAACCATTTAAAACTCAATGTTACACCTTTGTAAAAGATAATTGCACCTGGTTTAATTTCACATGTTTGCAGATACAATTATCTCCCATAAGATGAAGTATATACATGTATATATATTTATATATATATTTATTTTTTTATATAAAAAAGTTTTTATGTTGATTATGGACCATTCCTTCCTGAACTTGTGACCTTTTGTTTTTATCCTATATAAAGGTCATCTTACAAGTCGCTGAACTTTGACCTTTTGATACTGAAGATGGATGAAATCACAGTAGTGTTTATCTCCCCTTTGTTCAACCTGCTTTTGTATTATTGTGATTACCGACGTTGTTTCCGACGTGATTATGTTCCGGCTCGTCTGACACGGGTTCCTCCGTCGAGCTTCTGACATCATCAACCTGCTCAAGGAAATATAAAAAAGTACCTTACGTTTAGGAATAATACATGATGATAACTACCTTACGTTTAGGAATAATAGAACATGATGATGCCTTATGTTTAGGAATAATAAAATGTGATGATGCCTTACGTTAAGGAATAATAGAAATGATAACTACCTTACATTTAGGAATAATAAAATGTGATGATGCCTTACGTTAAGGAATAATAGAAATGATGACAAATACCTTACGTTTAGGAATAATAGAATAAGATGATAAATACCTTACGTTTAGGAATAATAGAATGTGATGACAAATACCTTACGTTTAGGAATAATAGAATGTGATGACAAATACCTTACGTTTAGGAATAATAGAATAAGATGACAAATACCTTACGTTTAGGAATAAAAGAACGTGATTATAAATACCTTACGTTTAGGAATAATAGAATATGATGATAAATACCTTACGTTTAGGAATAAAAGAACGTGATTATAAATACCTTACGTTTAGGAATAATAGAATATGATGATAAAATAATGTGATGATATAAGACAATAAAAAATAATGAAAATTCAATATTTTCTTCCAGAAAACTTATTTTTTTGTGATTTCACCCCACCTCTACCCTTTGAATCTTTACAAATTTACAATTCATATAAGATCATATACTTTGTTTTGACTTGTAAATATGTAAATTATACAGCTACAAGTAAGATAAATCAAATTTGCCAGTGTAGGGTTTAGATTAACCTATCAACTACTATTACTATAGGCTTGGAGGCAAAAAAAAAATATTTTCCTATTACTAATGTCGTAGGGAAATACAACAACTGCCTGGCCCTTGGCAAAAAATCTAATCAATTTATTCAGAAGCACATTGCACAATCATGATGTGTTCACAAGATAAAACATGTGCAGCTTAAGTGTTGATCACAAACAAAAAAGTGCCCATTAAAATACATGAATTTTCAGAAACGATTAAACAAATGAAGATGTTATAACACTGACACATAACACATAAAACGTCAGTCAGAAAAGAAGGCAGGTATAAAAATACACCACAAACACATTCCTAAAAGGCAAAATTAGAAACTGGGTCAATAGAACTTAATGTATTTTTCAAACAGATGATAAAATATTGATAAAGAACTAGAATTAATTTTATTTCTTCTACAAAATGTGCTATTAAATGTGCACAAATGAAGTGGAAAATAAATAAAGTGAATTTGTACTATGCTCTTATTACATTTCCAAGGCAACAATAATATTTTTCATTTCAGAGAATAATGTGTAACAAAAATATTGTTTTATTTAGTTTTATGGCGCAGCAACACAATTTAGGCCATTTGGCACCAAAACAGAACAAGAGCTGTCACAGGAGACAGCGAAGCTCGACTAATAAAATACTGGACGCAGTAAGGAGGACAAAACTATGAAAGAAAAATCAAAAATGTATAATTATGTATTAAGTTATAGTAAAAAAAATAATATTTGTTAACATAAATTCCAAAATCAAGGGGAATAATTCTAGAAATAGTCATGCTATAGTTATGGACCTTGTCAAACAACATTTGTGTAATGATAAGAAATATATATTTGAAGTTTGAAGTAGATACCTTAAAAAGTAAAGAAGTTTTTATATTTCTTAAAGAAAATCCTAAGTTCAAAGAGAGATAAATCTGTAAATATTGCTTCAAGAGTTATGAACATTGTCACATAAAATGTAATTGATGATAAGGAATAAGTATTTGAAGTTTGAGGTATATATCTTTAAAAATAAATAAGTTATAATAAAAAATAACATTTTTCTAGTAAAATAATCTAAGTTTATGGGGAGATAATTCTTGCAATATTGTTGCTAGAGTTATGAGTCTTGTCACATAAGATGTGGATGATGATAACGTAAATATATTTGAAGTATGAAGTTGATCCCTTTAGAAATAAATAAGTAACAGTAAAAAAATAGTACTTTTTGAGGAAAATTCTAAGTTCAAGGGGAGATAAATCTGAAAATATTGGTGCTAGAGTTATGAACCTTGTCACATAAGATGGGGATGATGATAAGGTACATATATTTGAAGTATGAGGTTGATCCCTTAAGAAATAAAGAAGTAACAGTAAAAAATAGTATTTTTTAAGGAAAATTCAAAGTTCAAGGGGAGATAAATCTGAAAATATTGGTGCTAGAGTTATGAACCTTGTCACATATGATGTGGTTGATGATAAGGAACATATATTTGAAGTTTGAAGTTGATACCTTAAGAAATGACAAAGTTATAGTGAAAAATATTTTACTGCACCAAAACTTTAATCTAAAATCTGGACGCGGACGCGGACGCCGACGCCGGGGCGAGTAGGACAGCTCTCCATATACTTCGTATAGTCGAGCTAAAAAATTGATTTTAGCTAACCTCGGTGTTACAAACTTTAAGCAACACCCAGCGTCAAAACCACCTCACCAGCTGGAGCTAAGAGATGCATAGACTCCAGTAATTCGAACCCATTTAGTCGCCTCTTACGATCACGCAGGGCTAAATGGGGGATGCAATTCAGATGCCTTAACCAGTAAAGGCAACCCCTCAGCCCCTTGTGGATAACAAAGATATAGAAGTTTTCTCTTCACAAAGATATATAAGTTTTCTAACATTGTCTACATATATTGCAGCCAGACCACTGTCAGATGGTCAATTTTAAAGCCTGTAGTTATACTGCATGCATCTTTACCCACACCCAAATCGACTAGCAATAACATTTGATATTAAAACATTTTTTCATACTTTCTCTACATAACAGTAATTAATTCACTTAAATTTAAATAATAAGAATCTTACAATCTTACAAACTCTGCATCGTTAATAAAAATAATGGGTGAACAAGGGATACTGTAAAAATGAATAACGGTGACTAACAGGTGGATCTATAATCTACAAACCCTTACAGTGACCTACAATGGAAAAAGGGGGGACAACTCTTACTCGAAACTAATTACTCATAAACTTTAAAGGCCCATTATGCCTCAGAAATTCTTTATTATTTTTATTATTCAAAAAAAAAGAAATTAATATATTGGTATATTTTTATAATATCCAAAAAGTTACTCATTGGCCAATTACCTGAACCATCTTTTTCTTCTATTGCTTTTTTTGGCCATAAGTTCAGTTATAAAGATTTAATATTTAACTACTTTGTTTAAATTTTTTGACTTTTATAACTATTTTTTCACATTTATCTCTACTTTCTTTGGGTAACAAGTATCAAACATTCTCTAAAACGATTATTTAAACAATACAAAAATTCATTTTTGCCCTTTCTGAAGAAGTAAAAAAAAAATGTTTCTGAGGCATACTGTGCCTTTAAATGAGTCAACAAAATTACAAACAGCTGTTTATATGGATATCTTAATGAAAAGGGCTAAAATTTATCTCTGATAAATGAATCTGCAATTTGACAATCTGAAATTAGACAGTTCCTTATTCTTATTATGATAGAATGTAAAGATAACTTCATAAAAAGTAAACAAAACGTGCACAAGAGGTCCTTCACATTTTAATCTACCTTAATGCACAGAGCATCGGTGGGGAATTAAACCATGGATTAAAATGTTAAGTAAAATAAATTGAAATATAAAGAGATCGATACAAAACCTGACAAGGGGTCATATTGAGTTAAATCATAACTACACAGTAATGTTACACGTAATACATTAAACTTAACTTTTTTGTTTCGATTTTAAAGGAACTCTACTGAGGGGCAATATATAGAAAAGATTAGAAATTCTTACATTTATCAGCTGGTGCACTTAAAACGGAAAAAAAAATATGCAAAAAAAAAAGATAATAATTAAAGAAACTTTCTTCAGAATTGAAATGAAAAACCTATGTTTGTGCAGTTCTCGTCAATATTTCAGTGAAAAACACTTATATTTGGATTATTTTTGCACTATTAAAATATCAATTCTGGAAAAATAGAGTAAGCGAATTATCTGAAATTTTGCAAACAAATTATTGGTACAGACCTATATCAAACTGTAAAGAAATCTCAAAAAATATTTGACATACATTCATGTGGTAAAAAAAACACCCTCAAAGTAATCCCTTTAAAACTCTGACCTATATCAAGTTATTGAGTGGACACCAATGTTGCTAACGGACAGAGAGACAGACATACAGACAAGAGCCAATATATCTTAGTATTACCAAAGTTATCTTTGGGTGTATAAAAACTAAAATGGAACTAAAAAGGATAAATTTATACTTTTATAAATATGTTTCAAAGGACAGGACTAAGCTTTGGTTAATATTATATATTATATAAGGGTATATAAATATTTGTGTGAAGATAATTTGTGCAGTACAGACACAGTATACACATTAAATACATAAATAACTTAGATCCCAAACAATTTTCTAACATTTATAGTCCAGACAAAAAACAAGGTTCTACATTATACAGTATTCCAAGCCCAGTTGAGAATCTTGGTAAAAACCACCGACCTTTCTCATGTCATGTTCATTCAAATGTAAAATCTCAAAATCCATATATAGCATCTTAATCTCAAAATCCATATACAGCATTTAATCTCAAAATCCATATACAGCATTTAATCTCAAAATCCATATACAGCATTTAATCTCAAAATCCATATACAGCATTTAATCTCAAAATCTATATACAGCATTTAATTTCAAAATCCATATACAGCATTTAATCTCAAAATCCATATACAGCATTTAATTTCAAAATCCATATACAGCATTTAATTTCAAAATCCATATCCAAGATTTAATCTCAAAATCCATATACAGCATTTAATTTCAAAATCCATATCCAAGATTTAATTTCAAAATCCATATACAGCATTTAATCTCCAAATCCATATCCAGGATTCAAACTCCCACATTAGAGAACACCTGACATGAGGTTAGTGAAACAAACAATAAGCTTATACTTTTACAAGTATTCATAAGTTACTAAAGAAAGAACCTGAATGTCATTTTTAGACATATATTATATAAATTATAATACATTTATCATTTACATACACATATTTTATATGGTCAATGTCATCGTGTTACACTTTATCTTATGGGAAGGAAAAAACATAATTTCATCACTACAAATATATATTAACCTAGCAGTTACATGATAAATAATGGGTAAGAAAATTGAAGAAAACATACCCCTGCCTATTTTGAAATATTTACAGAAAATTAGTCATGTATCCTTACAGTTATAATTAAGTTCTATATACAGTTCATTTGAGTATACTCTACAGGGGTGTGGAATTCCCATGCCCGACTTGTCCGACTCGGGACTTTATGCCTGCGGACAAGTAGATTTTTCAGTAGAACTTGTCCGTGGACAAGTGAAAATCGGAGCCAGTAGGAAAAACAAAATACTGTACTTTTGTCGCTTATCAATGGGGAACATTTATTGTAGTAAGTAAAGTAATGATTCTTGGTTAACTATGAGGAAATACACTTTTTTATATCAATCATTCCAACCCATGGAAGAACTCTTGAAGGAAAGCAGGCTCCTTGATACATGCAGGCCATATGGAGGCAACCACTATGTAAAGTAAATTTTAAAATGCACATTTGGTAAAAATTGTAAAGTTGTTTTGGTTAAAAAAATTTCAAAAGGATAATTGTTTGGACATCATTTATAAAAGTTGTAGATTGTTTCCTCAAACTACAGAAATGATGTCTGGTCTATTCTCAGCAAATCCGTTCACACCTTACTATATGAAAGGACACTGTTACCTCCAATTAACTTTTGTTTTAACACATGGCCAATGTTTTGTAGTTTTATATGGGCAAGTACATTAAGCTGCGGACAAGTAAAAATTTCTGGAAAACTTGTCCGTGGGCAAGTGGCAAAATTTCATATTTCCACACCCCTGCTCTACAGTTATTTACTTCTAGATCAACTTATTCTTTTACTACTTGGAAATCTACAAGCTCTCCCAAACAACAAACATTTTACGCTGCTTCAACACAGTATAGGTCACATAGCGACATTTCACCTTTACACGTAGAGGAAGATGCCCCTCCTGAACGGGCACCTGAGTACAACCACCAATCTTCTGTAAGCTAGCTGGATAGCTTCCTCACATGAAAGAAATCAAAGTCCTTGTTGAGATTTGAACCCACAGCAGTGAGGGGCAAGTTATAGTTTGAAGTAAACGACCATAACCATGCAGCTACAGAAGCCTCAGTTAATATAGTATATATACAGATAAAGTTACAGTGCAGAAAAGAAGAAACTTGGTTGATCTTTTATCTGACTCCCAAACGAATAGAGTTATTATTATTATACTAGTAAACTTTCCCAGTGAATAAAGCTATACTAAGTAGTGACAGTGTTAAGTTAACTGAAAGCAATATAAACAAGATTGCATTTGAGAAAAATGCTATGCCACCGCATTAATACAACACTAAATAGTAGTGTAAGAACAGATTTTTTTTGTTTCTATATAACTGAAGATTGTCATAATGCATAGATCCCTGACCTATCTAATTCTTATTATCAGATTAGTGGTTAAATCTATTGTAAATCCAATAAAAGATCAGAGTAGGAATATATCAATACACTTGAGTCTAGTGAATTTCGTGGTGAAGGTCATATTTCACACAGCCTAAATTTCATGACTACATCAAAGGACTACACAGTAAGACATTTTGTCAAAATCTAGGTCAGCTGATATCAAAGTTCACTTTACATCTTAATCTGTACACATGGTTCAAATTTCATAGCTGTACATCAAAGGACAAGAAAGTAGGTCACATCATCAAAATCTAGGTCAACTGATATCAAAGTTCAATTTTACAACTAAAACTGTGCACATGGTCAAAATTTCATTGCTGTACATCAAAGGACAAGAAAGTAGGTCACTGTCCCCTTGGGCAAGACAAAATTTAACCCAAGGGTTTAATTCAAAACAATCTCCATACAGGTCCACCGAACAACATTTCAAGTCAAATATCTAAGCGGTTGTTTTCTCCCATTCAGAAAACATTTGTTTTATTTTCTGTTTTTACTATGTGTATATAATGAGAATCACCGCCCCCGGGCAGGGCCAAATTTTGATACCAGAGGAAAAATTTGAACAATTGTGGTAGAGGACCTATAGATGACATTATATAGCAAACATCAAAGCTCTATGCCTTGTACCTTCGGACAAAAATATTTTTTATTTTTTTACTATATGTACATAATGAAAATCAATGACCCCCGGGGCTGAACCAATTTTGACCCCAGGGCTTTAATTTGAACAATCTTGGTAGAGGTTCACTTCGCAAAGTCTCATGCCATATATTTTACCTCTAGCCTTTGTCATTTCAGAGAAGAAGATTTTCAAGATTTTACTTTATACATACATGTATAAGGAAAACTATCTCCTCTGGGGCAGGGCAATTTTAACACTAGGGGTATAATTAAAACAAATTTTGTAGAGGACCCATAGGTGATATTATATACCAAATATCAAAGCTCTAAGCCTTGTACCTGCAGACAAGAAGATTTTTTAATGTTTTACTATATGTACATAGTGAAAATCAATGACCCCTTGGGTTTGGGCCAATTTTAATGACCCCAGGGTTGTAATTTGTACAATCTTGCTAGAGATTCACTACACAATGTTTCATGCAAAATATCTTAACTCTAGCCTTTTTAAATTTAGAGAAGATGATTTTTTAAGTTTTTACTATGTACATATAAGGAAAACCTATGGCCCCTGGGGCGGGGATAATTTTGACACTAAAGACAAAATTTGAACAACTTTTGTAGATAACCTATAGATGATATTATTTAACAAATATTAAAGCTCTAAGCCTTGTACCTTCAGACAATATGATTTTTTGATTTTTTTACTTTATGTATATATTGAAAAGCCATGACCCCCGGGGCTGAACCAATTTTGACCCCCGGGCTATAATTTGAACAATCATGCTAGAGGTTCACCACAAAATGTTTCATGCAAAATATCTAGCCTCTAGCATTTGTCAATTGCTAGAAGAAATTTTTTTAAAGTTTTTACTATAAATTTTTACTATATACATATAAGGAAAACCAATGACCCCCGGGGCGGGGCCTATTTCGACCCTAGGGTTATAATTTGAACTATCTTGGTAGAGGTCTACCAGACAATGCCTTATGCAAAATATCTAAGCTCTAGGCCTTTCGGGTCTTTACAAGAAGGTATTTTAAGTTTTTACTATATGTACATTTAGTGAAAATCAATGACCCCCAGGGTGGGGCCGATTTTGACCCCAGGGCTATAATTTGAACAATCTTGGTAGAGGTCTACCAGACAATGCCTTATGCAAAATATCTAAGCTCTAGGCCTTTTGAGTCTTTAAAAGAAGATTTTTTTAATTTATTCTTATAATTCCTTTTGGTTGCCATGGCAACCAGATTTCTGCATGGAATGAAATTCTTTGAACAACTTTGGAAGCCCTTCACCCAAGGAACAATCCTGCAAAGTTTGGTTGAAATTGGACTAGTGGTTTTTCACAAGAAGATTTTTGAAGTTCACTATATAATCTATAGAACACACACGCACACAAACAAACACACACACACACACAGGTAAATCGCTATATGCCACCGCATCGCAGATGCTGCGGTGGCATAAAAACAAAAAGAAACATCAATGCTTTCCCTGTCAGGCATCGAAAAACATTTTCAGAGTCACTCGTCCCATAGGACAAGTCACGTCTAAATCCAATGTGCAGGCAACATTTTTCTACTTGTCCTGCATCAATTTCTCTCAAATTCTACTCGTACTTGAAATTACGAGCAGACAACGGAATTTTCGATCTCTGAGTCTGTGTGTTTAAGCCCCGGTCACCAAATAATAGAACGAAAAATAAGAAACATGATTAGAAAAACAACTACTATCTACGTCACGCATGCTAACAAGTGGTGTGACACTACCTCTGACTTCTTCGTGAGGGCGGAGTACGCCACCCGTACAATAAGTGAGAACCAGTACGTGTGTAGAACCAGTAATAGGCACAACCAGCCGTTGAAGAAAACTAGAGATGGCCAGAAACCCATGATCTCATTACTTTGGTTCCATGTAGCATTTAAAACTCTGAAATATAATAAAAAATTTGTAAATATCTACTTATTAATCAAAGTGTCATGCTGAAAGATGAATGAAAAAATTTTAAGACAAGTTTACTATTACAGTAGAACTTCAGTAAGTCAGATATGAAGGGACTTGCATAACAAGAGGGCCATGATGGCCCTGAAGTCGCTCACCTGTATATAGGCCCCTAGAGGGGGCCAGTTTAAACCCCAGGGCTTTTATTTGAACAAACTTGGTAGACACCCATTAGAAGATATTTCATGCTTAACATCCAAGGTCTAGCTGGACGAGTTTTTTTCTTTACACATATAGTTAAAAACAATGACACACCTGGGGCAGGGCCAGTTTTGATCCAAGGGCTTTTATTTGAACAATCTTTGTAGACACTTACTAGAAAATGTTTCATGCTTAATATCTAAACTCCAGCTATTCGGGTTTTTTCAAAGAAGACTTCTAATTTTTTGCTATACACATATAAGGAAAATCAATGTCAGCCGGGGCGGGGCCAATTTTGACCCCAGGGCTTTTATTTGAACAAACTTGGTAGACAATCACTAGAAGATGTTTCATGCTTAGTATCTAAACTCTAGCTATTTGGTTTTTTTCAAAGAAGATTTTTTAAGTTTTTTCTATACACATATAAGGAAAATCAATGACCCCCGGGGCGGGGCCAATTTTGATCCCAGGGCTCTTATTTGAACAAACTTGGTAGACATCCATTAGAACATGTTTCATGCTAAATATCTTAGCTCTAGCACTTTGGGTTCTTTAAAAGAAGATTTTTTAAGTTTTTACTATATGCATATAGGGAAAATCAATGACCCCCTGTGGTGGGGCCAATTTTGACCCCAGGGCTTTTATTTGAACAAACTTGGTAGACACCCATAAGAAGATGTTTCATGGTAAATATCTTAGCTTTAGCTCTTTGGGTTATTAAAAGAATTTTTTTAAAATTTTTACTATATGCCTATAGGTAAAATCAAAGACCCCCTGGGGCGGGGCCAATTTTGACCCCAGGGCTTTTATTTGAACAAACTTGGTAGACATCCATTAGAACATGTTTCATGCCAAATATCTAAGCTCTAGCTCTTTGGGTTTTTTTAAAGAAATTTTTTTAAGTTTTTACTATATGCATATAGGGAAAATCAATGACCCCCTGGGGCTGGGCCAATTTTGACCCCAGGGCTTTTATTTGAACAAACTTGGTAGACATCCATTAGAACATGTTTCATGCTAAATATCTTAGCTCTAGCTCTTTGGGTTCTTTAAAAGAAGATTTTTTAAGTTTTTACTATATGCATATAGGGAAAATCAATGACCCCCTGGGGCGGGGCCAATTTTGACCCCAGGGCTTTTATTTGAACAAACTTGGTAGACATCCATTAGAACATGTTTCATGCCAAATATCTAAGCTCTAGCTCTTTGGGTTTTTTAAAAGAAGATTTTTTAAGTTTTTACTATATGCATATAGGGAAAATCAATGACCCCCTGGGGCGGGGCCAATTTTGACCCCAGGGCTTTTATTTGAACAAACTTGGTAGACATCCATTAGAACATGTTTCATGCCAAATATCTAAGCTCTAGCTCTTTGGGTTTTTTAGAAGAAGATTTTTTAAGTTTTTACTATATGCATATAGGGAAAATCAATGACCCCCTGGGGCGGGGCCAATTTTGACCCTAGGGCTTTTCTTTGAACAAACTTGGTAGACACTTACTAGAAGATGTTTCATGCCAAATATCTAAGCTCTAGCTCTTTGGGTTTTTTAGAAGAAGATGTTTAAAGTTTTTTCTTTTGGTTGCCATGGCAACCAGAGTTCTGCATGGAATTAAATTCTTTGAACAATTTTTAAAGGTGACCACCAAAGGAACATTCCTGTGAAGTTTGGATGAAATTGGCTTAGCGGTTTATGAGGAGATGTCATTTAAAGCAAAAGTTTACGGACGCCGGACGGACGGACGGACGCCGGACGAAAAGCGATCACAAAAGCTCACCCTGTCACTTTGTGAAAGGTGAGCTAAAAACACTGGACACATCGGGACTTTGACTCATGAATCAATCTCAATATAATGACAACATTTTTCAAGAAGGTGTAACAAATGGGAAGAGCTATAACTTAATCAGTCTATATCAAATATATCCCATGTGATTATCGAGCAACATCAGGTGAAGGAAGTTCTCAAACGAAAATAAATTTTTACTGCTTATTTTCAAATACAACTATGACAATTAAAATGATAACTATTCAAGCATATTCTCATACAAAAACTCGTACAAAGACTCATAAGTACATACAACTGTGTAATTAACACCTTTCAAACAAGTTAATCGGCAATCATTTCATTGTGGGACAAGGTGGTGAAAAACAAGATCGAAGATGTCAAATTAATTGATGGACTCCCAACTTATTTATGGTAAAATCTGTCAAATTTTTATTTACGGACCACAAAAAAAAAACTTCAACAAAAATAAGTTGATCGGAAATCATTTTCACAATGGGACAAGGTGATGAAAAACATCTTGCGAAAGAAGATGTCAAATTAATCTATGGACTTCAACATATTTATGGTAAAATATCTCAAACGTTTTTTTACAGATCACAAATAAAAATTAGACACATCAAAGATATCGACTTATAAATTTTTTAGACTCAGCCATTTTCAATAAATAACAACACAACTTACTTGAGTGGGTAACATACAAGCCTGGTAACAAACCAAACTACAGCAAAAATAGCAAACAGAATATCACAGAGGCGGTGGGCTTTTGCATACTTCGCCAACTTTGCACCCTGAAACAAAATAAACACATTTTTGTGACTTAGGTACTTTCTTTACAACAAAAACAGATCATAATTCAATAAAGAAAATAGCACTTTAATAAAAGCCACCAATCTTCTGTATGTTAACTGGGTGACATTTTAATTTATTTTATTTTCAGAGAAAAAAAAACCCTGTTTGCATGGCCTTATCAAAGCCAGTATAGCGATAAATAGTAAAACCGTTGTTAAAAACCCCCTCCAAATAAAGACCACCCTGTAATAAAAGACCACTATTTGAAAACTTCCATTGCTAAAATACAAGTCGAGTATACTTAGAATAAAGGCCACTTGTATTTTATGGCCATGTATGGTCTCTCCTTTGGATAACCTTTATCCACAGGTTTTACGGTATAAAGTTTGACTCACCTCTATCCAGAAATCTGCGCAGTCATGTATGCACAATACTAGAGTCCCTACACGTAAAAAGTTGCCTAGGTATGAAAAACTTAACAATGATACTGTGGCAATGTGATGAACAAACATTTCTACAAAATCCTGAAAAATACAACAAAATAAAACACTGATAAAATAAAAGATTACAAAATCAATACATAGTACAATGGAGGACAAGTTCTGACTTTTTATCAAATACTAACACATTTCATTAGAAAAGAAAATATAGAATAATTTTGTAAATGTGGTATAGGATAATAATTTTGGGCTAAAAGTGTCAGCTTAACAGCTAATCCGAGACAATTTTCTGTTGAGATATTTCTGTCTTACATGTAGACACCTGGATGTATTTTTTAGCCTTTCAAGACTTTTTTTCTTTCTATGTTGCACCAACACAGTATAGGTCTCACAATGTTTAACTCCTTGTTTAAACATTATAAAACTCATATTTGCCCTTTCCAAAGAAGAAATTATTTATTCGTTTCTGAGACATAATGTGAATTCAATTTTTTTTACTTATCTCGAGGCCTAAGGCTTTAAAAAAATATGAGACATTAGGGATTAGGGCATTATGGTTATCATGTAATTTAGTAGCTTTAATCAATGCTTAAGGTGAATATGAGCTTTTAAACTAATTCCCCAGTATGATACTACACATTGATTTGGTAACTGTCTAATGGAGAAAGAAGTATAGCAGCACCATTTCCCCATTAAAACATGATTGTAGACTATAGTATATCTAGTGCAATCGACCAGATCTTTTTTTTCATGATAACAACTTAAACAAGGGAAAAGTGTTTACATAAAGAAAAAGCATTGTTGCTACCTTACTTTTTAACAAGAAAGGACAGTGCGATCTTGCACAAACTGACATAATTATAACAACAAAATACTGCCAAACCCGTTTTAAAGACCACTCTTTAAATAAAGACCACTCTTTGACAAACCTTCAGCCACAAAAATTCATCAGAGAAAACTCTGGATAAAGACCACTTGTCTGTAAAGGTCATGTTTGGTCTCTCCTTGAATGACCTTTATTCACAGGTTTGACATCACACAAACACTAACCCAACACTAATTGTATAAAAGGGAAGATAACTCCTCAATTATGACTTTAAAATGACTTTTATAAAAATACTCAATATTATATTATTCCTAAAATTAATTCCACAACGCTTAGTTGATATTCAATACAATTGAAATCTTTTCGTGTTTAAATACACCACCATGTTTTGAACAGAGTACAATGTACAGAACACAATGTACATTGCATGTGTTACCTTTAAAGGGAATGGGTTTCGATTTCTTAATTAATTCAAAATAATATGTGAAATGTCTTACCTTTCTTTTAACATCCAGAAATTGTGAAAACATTAGAGAGAGGTAAAATCCTAGTTCTATGATGTAATACCAGTATATTGCTGTATCTATATTCTGAAAATATAACATCAAATCACAGTGAAAATATAAATAATATCAAATCACAGTGAAAATATATATAATATCAAATCACAGTGAAAATATGTTACACCAAATCAAAGTGAAAATATATAACATCAAAAAAAACAGTGAAAATATATAATATCAAATCACAGTGAAAATGTGTAACATCAAATTGGAGTGAAAATATGTAACATCAAATCATAGTGAAAATATGTAACATTTAATCACAGTGAAAATATGTAATATCAAATCATAGTAATATTATGTAACATACTATGTATCACATCACAGTGAAAATATGTAACATTGAAAAGATTACATTCAATCACAGTGAGACTATATAACAGAAAACTTCAAATCAAAGTGAAAACAAAGCATCAAATCGCGGTGAAAATATAAGATCAAATCAGTGAAAATATATAACATCAAATAACAGTGAAAATATATAATATCAAATTGCAGTGAAATATAACATCTTTAGGATCATTTATTGTCATGAAGACATTTTGACTAGTCCATGGATCAAACTTTGTAGTTTACAAATAATATGCTCTCTCTACTGAACTAAGCACTGGCTGAGGTTGATCTATTTTAACTTAAAACTGTTTTAATTAAATTACTGCTCAACAAGTATTAAACATCAAAACAGTATTAATTCGAGACTTAACTCGTTAACACTTTATAATTTTTCAGAGATAATTATATGTTAACCACACTGCTCTGAATCTGTGTAACTAATGTGTCTTGATTTTGAATGGTGGAAGAATTCTAATTTTATATTTGAAAGCTTTCGAGATTAGTATATATTATAATTAAGCAATGAAAGTTTATATTATCAATCTACAGAGCAAATGTGTCGACTAGAAAGGCTATAATGGTGGAAGCAGGTACCTTCCATATTTGCCTCTAGGGCTACAAACAAATGTGAATGAAATTAATTAAATGTGAAATCAGAGCATATAGAATTATTCCGGAATTAAGAATATTTTTGGATTAAACAGGTAATATGGGGAACCAAACAAACTCTTACAGTTACAGCTTCGAAATTAGCAAAACAGGTTGACTTATTTATTGTGAACGGTGGTGCAACCGCGAAGCTGTAGCAGTCAAAGTCTTTACTGGGAGATTACCCTGGAAAAACCCACACTAAATTTTGCCGAGGTCCAGATTGCAACTATAAGTATTTCTTCAAATTAAAAAAAAACAACAACAAACAAACAAAACCACAATTCCCTGATTAAAGCCTTAATTTCTTGAAATATATAAATAATATTGGTATATAGCAAAACCTAGTGCTCAATTTTTCACACGTATTCTATGAGGGTAAGGCAAGTCTTCCAACAGATAGCAAGCTTTGTTGTTAAAACATAAAAAAAACTTCTTTTGAAATTTACAAGCCACGTGTTAATTACTAATTACAGAAAATTAGCGTACATAAATCACTTACATGTTCTGGAAAACCATACCAACAATGTCTTGAATCCCATAACCACGGTTTCTGAAAAATATAATATATTTATTAATTAAATTGTTATAATGTACACATGGTTTTTAAGACACACAAACACAGTACAGTTCATCATTGCACCGAAACAGGAAAGATGATTTTTGTTTGTTCTTTTTGTTTTGTTTTACTGCACACAAACACAATTTACGTCATATCGCATTGAAACAGGGAAGATGATTTTGGCTCACTTTTCGTGATACAAACTTCAAAGCAACACCAGGGGTGAACAAAACCACCTCACCTTCTGCAGCTTTAAGAGTTGCATAGACTCCAGTAATTCGAACCCATTTAGTCGCCTCTTATGATCACCCAGGTGGCTGCAATTCTTATGCCTCAACCGTTTAAAGGCAACCCCGCAACCACAAGGGGCATAATGAAGACATGCCACAGTATTTTCATTTGAAGTAAAGGTAAATATTTATATTTATTGTTTTTTTTTCTTTTTAATAATATTTATTATTGCTTTTATTTCTTTCTCTAAAACTTATGATAGTAACTGCTACACAATTATGCCCTCTAAAAGCAACCACACAGCATTCAATTTATACTCAGTGCAAAAATCACTGTCATTTTTCTTGTATTTTACCTATGTACACAAATAACCAATCAAAATACAATTTAATATGCTAAATGAGGTCATACATGTAGGTTTCTAAGCACGACACTTGAAGACAATCACAAAACAAATACTAAAGAAGGAATAATATTTGTTGAGACTTCTTCAGTGATTAAAGAGACCTATCTAATAAATTAGTAACCCTTCTTAAAATGGATCTTATAAGCTTAAAGCTGCACGCCTCCAGATGAAAATATTTCAAGAAATTGAATCTTTAGAAAAATGTATTAAAATCTTAAGACAAGAGGGCCATGATGGCCCTGAGGTCGCTCACCTGTATATAGGCTGTCCCCCCCTTCCCCCAAAACATTGCAGGGCCAATTTAACCAAAGGGCTTTTATTTGCACAAACTTGGTAGACACCCATAAGAAAATGTTTCATGCTAAACATCTAAGCTCTAGCTCATTGGGCTATTTAAAAGAAGATTTTTTTAAAGTTTTTACTATACACATATAGTTAAAAACAATGACACGCCTGGGGCCGGGCCAGTTATGACCCCAGGGTTTTTATTTGAACAAACTTTGTAGACACTTACTAGAATATGTTTCATGCTTAATATCTAAACTCTAGCTATTTGGGTTTTTTCAAAGAAGATTTTAAGTTTTTGCTATACACATATAAGGAAAATCAATGACCCCGGGGCAGGGCCAATTTTGACCCCAGGTCTTTTATTTGAACAAACTTTGTAGACACTCACTAAAAGATGTTTCATGCTTAATATCTAACTCTAGCTATTTGGGTTTTTTCAAAAAAGATTTTTTAAGTTTTTGCTATACACATATAAGGAAAATCAATGACCCCCGGGGCGGGGCCAATTTTGACCCCAGGGCTTTTATTTGAACAAACTTGGTAGACACCTATTAGAACATGTTTGATGCTAAATATCTTAACCATAGCTCTTTGAGTTCTTTAAAAGAAGATTTTTAAGTTTTTACTATATGCATATATAGGGAAAAATCAATGACCCCCCCGGGCGGGTCAATTTTGACCCCAGGGCTTTTATTTGAACAAACTTGGTAGACACTTATTAGAACATGTTTCATGCTAAATATCTTAGCTCTAACTCTTTTGGTTCTTTAAAAGAAGATTTTTTAAGTTTTTACTATATGCATATAGGGAAAATCAATGACCCCCTGGGGCGGGGCCAATTTTGACCCCAGGGCTTTTATTTGAACAAACTTGATAGACACCTATTAGAACATGTTTGATGCTCAATATCTTAGCCATAGCTCTTTGAGTTCTTTAAAAGAAGATTTTTTAAGTTTTCACTATATGCATAAAGGGAAAATCAATGACCCCCCGGGACGGGGCCAATTTTGACCCCAGGGCTTTTATTTGAACAAACTTGGTAGACACTCACTAGAAGATGTTTCATGCCAAATATCTAAGCTCTAGCTCTTATGGTTTTTTAAAAGAAGATATTTAAAGTTTTTTCTTTCGGTTGCCATGGCAACCAGAGTTCTGCATGGAATTAAATTCTTTGAACAATTTTTAAAGGTGACCACCAAAGGAACATTCCTGTGAAGTTTGGATGAAATTGGCCTTGTGGTTTACGAGGAGATGTCATTTAAAGTAAAAGTTTACGGACGACGGACGGACGCCGGACGAAAAGCGATCACAAAAGCTCACCCTGTCACTTTGTGACAGGTGAGCTAAAAAGTAAAACTTGTCAATATTTAAATAATTATTTACATGTTATGTGCGATTAATGACTGATTTTGCAGTATCAATCACTATAATTCTATTGTGTTTCTAACGCAGTAACAGGTATTTTATGTATATTTTGACCTCTTTTTGGTAAATCACGTGGATTGTAAGCGCCGTTTGCAATGTGTAAATTACTTTCTATGTTCACTTAACAATATTTTCTTTTAAATATATTCTCAAAATTTTCGTTAAAATTAGCATGAATCTGGAGGCGTGCTGCTTTAAGAAACACAAAAACTTTATCAAGGAAGTAAAGTGATCTATGCACGTTTATCTTGCAGGTAAACCATTAAGTGCACTTCAGCACTATAACAATACAAATAACCCGAAAATCAAATAATACACCTTTTACAATTACTCAACCACATAAATAGATAAAGATTAAGATTAACTTCACGATTTTTCAATATTATCTGTATTTTACAAAACATTAAACCCTTGAAAGCACTCCTAAAAGTTTAAAGCTGCAGGCCTACAGATGAGCCCAAAGTATTTTAAGACAATCAATCTTGAGAAAATAATTGTCCTGACATTTTAAATAATGTTAATAGATTCAAGATAAAGTAATAATTTCCATGTTATGTGTGATAAGTCACTGATTTTGCATTATTTTTCAACACATTTCTACTGCATTACTAACACAGTAAGGGGCTCATCTTGAACAAGACAAAATTGTGAATAAATATGGCAACTGTCTTCCTCAGGATTTCTATTACTAATAAAGCACTCTTGAAACCTGCCATCTGAAAATCTTTTTTTCCAGCAAAACTGTCGAACCTAACCCTTTGGAGAAAAGTCAGTGGGTTTTGAAACTTGTTCAAGTGCCCCTCCATATGCATTATTTCAGGCACAAGCTGGTACTTGTCAGAGTAGAAACGCCAACATTCCCTAATCTAGCTGGATAGCTTATCCTTCCATAAAAGAATCCAAAGTCCCTGGTCAGATTTGAACCTACAGCTGTGAGGGACAAGTAGTCTGAAGTCAATATCCTTAACCACTTGGCCACGAACATCCCTTTAATCAGATACAGTTTTTAGCATTATATAAGTATTAATGACCCAAAATTCTATTAAATTTGACAATTATTATATTTGCCATTTTGTTCTTGAGGCCAATTGTTTGTAACAATTGTCTTAAAATAAAAGAAAATATACTTACATCCCAAAGAACTGAAAGGCCATATATAAATATTCCAAAATAGTATGTGAATCTCCAGCTGTAAAAAAACAAAACAAGAAGTTTATTACATATTTATTTGATTTAGTCTACTTTAATGTTAAAAACAATCCTAACATCGACCAAATTGGTTATTTCGGAATGTTATTTTATTTTTTTAAATCTTTAGCATGAGATTATTCACAATTACACATCCTTCATTGCTATGTATTTAATTTCGGTTATAAATGGTTGAAAATTATTGAATATTGGAGATTGTGAAAAGTAACATTCTGGAAATGTCCGATTTATAACGATATTGGCCGATTTTAGTAATTTTTTGGCGGAAGACTATACCTTAAAGTAATCATGTAATTTAACTTAATTTTGCAATCTGTGCAATGACGTAATTTTGCAATCTGGGCAATAACGTTATGTTGCAACAAGTGCAATAACAAGTATCAGTTTTGACATAATGGTCAGTGATCGGTCAGTTATGCTCTGGTCAACTTTGGACAATAACTTTTGCAATGACTATTTCATCATTTATTAATGTGAAACTTGATAGAAAATTGTTCCAAGCTGTTTCAGTGGGTTTTTTCCCCTGCTTTGGGAATGGTACTGAAAGATTGGGAATTTAGTATTTTGTATAACAGTCAATACTACACTGTTTACACTTTGCTACCTTTACATATCAACCCTACTTTTTTCAGTTGCTGACTTTCTTTCATGCTCTTAAAAACATTACCAAAACATTATCAAACACACGTTTAGCATTTTCTAAAGTATTTCAAAATTATAGATTTCTGAGACTCAAAGTGCCTTTAAAGGAATGAAAACAAAAAATCCATAGAAATCAATTCAATAAAAATATGTTTTCCAGCAATTCTCATAAATACTTTAACAGTATTTTCAATAATTGAGAAATTTTGATACTAATTTAAATTAATATCTCACTTTGATATTTCATCTATCAGTTTCTTTGACAAAAAAAAACAGGTGTCTTCATAAGCAAAATCAATAAAACTTTGAAAGATATTTCAGTTTATGTTACAAAACTTTCAGATGATCAAAGAAACATGAAATTTTCCCCGGAAGAATCAATTGATCTATACATACTTGATCAACCTCGATCAAAGCTCGGAAATATCACATGTGTCATGTTTAACAACCTATCATAGTGCGGTCTTCATTAGACCTGCTCTTATTAGAAGATTTTTTACCATTAAACAACCTTTTATGGCAATGAACTGAATCAGAAGATCTTTTACAGGTATCATTTATATCAGTAATGACCAATTAAAGGGACTCCACCAGTTAAGGCTTTTTTGACATAAAGGGACCGAAAATATTTTTTCAACTCTTTTGTATAACTGCAAGAAGGTCTTGGACCACTAACTTGTATACAAAATTTTAGATTATTTGCTCACTCTGTTTACTAGGAATGAACAATCTTATCGCCCAAATTGAAAAACTTTGCATGCTTTTCACTCAAATCGACCCAAATATGGCATAAAAAGTCGATTATCAATTTCATAGTGAGTATATTTATATATAATTATCTATAACATAGTTTTCCATTTAAGGTCGCCATTTGATTTATGAAAGAACTTCAAATTTTATAATTTTAAGCTATTAGACCTCAGTGGAGTCCCTTTAAAGCAAGCCTGTTTCCCAGTCACATTATTTTAGTCAAATCATACATTTCTGAGTAATTTTCACATAATTATTACAAACTCAGGAAGCCACCACAGTTTAACCACATAACAATAAATTGAAGACTCATTTTAATATGATTAATAATTATATATAATTTCCTTTAAAAAATTATGTATTACATGTATCAGGGAAGCAGTGGCCTAAGGTCTGTTATCCTAGAGTTGGTGGATATGAGCCCCTACAGTAATGCCAAAAGCTGCAATTCAATGATTTTTATTGCCCTTATTGTTCAGTGCTTTTTTCCCATAGATATATTTCCTATAAATATCTGTGCAAAAATAACTTTGAACAAAGTCGCAGTTTATTATTAAATGATTCAATGTTAAAAACACATAAGGAACTTTTGATTTGTATGTAATCTCATTGTCCTATCTCATCACCCTGATATCTCAACAACCCTGATATCTCAACAACCCTGCTATCTCATCACCCTGCTATCTCATCATCCTGCTATCTCATCACCCTGCTATCTTATCACATTAATATCTCAACACCCTGCTATCTTACCTCCCTGATATCTCAACACCCTGCTATCTCATCACCCTGCTATCTCATCACCCTGCTATCTCATCACCCTGCTATCTCATCATCCTGATATCTCATCACCCTGCTATCTTATCACATTGATATCTCAACACCCTGCTATCTCATCTCCCTGATACCTCAACACACTGCTATCTCATGACCCTACTATCTCAACACCCTGCTATCTCATAACCCTGCTATCTCATCATCCTGATATCTCAATACCCTTCTATCTCATAACCCTACTACATAATTTAACAATCTCCTCATTACCAAGTTGGTGATATCAGGTGTAAGTAAACAATTAAAACATAATTATAATAGCTACATTGTACTAAAACCAGAGAATTTCCCTTTATTAAATTAAAACTCACCCTGTTTCTGTAAACTTTTTCATAACAGTAGGTCTATCTTGATTTCTTCTTAATCTAAACCATCTCTCCACCTGCCTTTCTTGCATGTCTGTACGCTTTGCATATTTCTAAAAATAGACATATAAAAAGGTTTTCTGTAAAATCCATAGAACATGCTGAAAATAAAGTTAATTATCTTGGAAAAATAAGCATGATTAAAGAATCTCAACTGTAGTCAAATTCCCTAAAACACTTTTTTTAGTTATAATGTGGACAAATATTGTGAGATGAACAGACAAAGACTATTACTACCGTACAAGGTTTTTCCTGGCCCATTTTGATGAGCAATATTGGGACCATTGTTCCCAATTTCAAAAAGTAGTCTTTTTTTCCCCCAATTCCAAGGAGAATATTCCCAATTCCAGGAACAAAAAATAAAAATTTTCAGTGAACTTATTCTCATTTTCTTACATTTCACTACACTGTGCCATAGAAAATTGAAATCTTGAATACCAAATTGTAATAAGTGCTTATGGGCTTTAATTTAACTATATATATTTGATTTCTTTTGTCTCTTTTTTTAAAGTATTCAATATATTGTCAGTTTTTCCCAATTTGGTCATGTTCCCAAAGTGTTGAGAAAAAAAACTGCCATATCTCCATACTGCCTTTGAGGCAGAGAATTAAACTAATGTATGCATAACTTGAAGGTAACTGAAATAATTTTCTGTTTTGCACCAACACAGTATAGGTCAAATGGCAACTTTCCAGCTTTACTGGTGGAGGAAGACCTCAGATGCTCTTCCATGTTTTATTTCCTGCACGAATGGGCAACCTGAGTAGAACCAATGTTCCGTAAGCTAGCTGGATAGATTCCTCACATTCAAAGAATCAAAAGTCCCTGTCAGGATCCGAACCCAAAGCAGTGAGGGATAAGTGGTTTGAAGTCAACGACCTTAACCACTCGACCACGGATGATCCCAGTACCACGTAATACATACATATCACATTATTTATCAAACCTTTAAAAATTCGGTCAGTCCAATTTTTTTATGAATTGAAACGTGACCTGATATATAATGATGTCAAATATATACAAGATATATACATATGATATGAATAATTCGACAGTATTTAATGAAAGAAAATCTACTTCACGTCTGATTATACATTCTAGTTAGTAAATAACCCGAGTTAGTTTAGGTCTTGCACCAGTGAGCTTAAATGATCTGTTCTTTTTATCATTACTACATACACTTGTGAAATTGGGAGGGAAATGTAAATAATTACACATAATTTGTCCACTTAAAATAATAGAAACTAGAATAATGTTAAAGAACTTGTGTGTGTTTTATATTTTTTTGCAGCATTTTTTTTATTTCTACTTGAATCTTGAATCTTTTTACTTTTCTTAAAATCTTATTACATTTTTCTCGAGTTTAATTTTCTTGAAATATTTTTAGCTCATCTGGGTGCATGCAGCTTTATCACTACCATTAGTCAATATTTAACTGGTATAATAAGGATGGACAATTTTTTAACAAGAATTCAAACTATTAAAATCTACTCTTTTTTTTTTAAACAAAGACAAAATATCCGATTTACATGTACATGATTGTACAAGTATTTCTTTGAATTTATGTTGAATTTAAGAAAATAAAAACCGGATTGTCCATTATCTTAAATTCATCAGGTCAAAGGGTTATAAAAAAAACAACCTTTATAACAATGAATACCGTAAAATTCCTAATAAACGCCCCTCCCCTAATAAAGGCCCCCCAGGCCTTTTGATAAGGAAAACAATCTACTCATCAGTGCTGAACTCATAATTAAAGCCATAATTTTATTCAAATCATTCAGAATCCATAGTTTTTAATAGTAAACACAAATATGTATAATATGAACTTTAAAACCTTATCACTTTTTAGTGTTAATACCAACACTTGCTAACACTAAATGTATTTACAGTGATTTTTTTTATTTAGGAAAAACTGTGTTGTAATAAGAGCCCCCCTTTTGGAAAATGTTAAGCCCCCGGGGGCGTTTATTAGGAATTTTACGGTATATATATTTAATCTCAAGCTATAGATACCCTCAAATGATCAGCAATCTTTTATCTACATAAACTTTCACCTGCTATGCATAGTATACATGTTTATCTACATTGTGCACAAAATTTTTATCAAATGTTATCATATCATTATTATCAATACAAAAATCACATAAAACTTAACTCTTAACACACACTTAAGCCTTAGCCTTCAAAACTGATTAATTAATGGACAATCACTTTATCAAGCCTTTAATTTCAGAACTTTGTCCATCATCTAGGGTGTAATTTATATTAACAGATTGGCAATTAATATCATTTGTTGAAATGCTGTTAAAATTGATTTTGTTTTTTCAGCTTGTAGATTAAAATATCCATCTTAACCCTTTGCCAAACCGTTTTTTTTGTTGACATATATCTTTTGCCTCAATGAAAACCGTATCATCAATTTTAGGGATAATCCAGATGAAAATGTATGGACATCGGTCAGACCTCAAGTGTAGGCAGGGTCACTTTCGTTGTGATTAATCATGAAATCCTTTCTATGTTCATTCACACAGTACCTCCCCTTTGGCATATACAGACGTTTTCAGTTCCTTGCAAAAGTGATGGCAACTGAGTACTGGTTAACTGCTTGGTAGCCTTCGCAGGAATGATGTGGTGGCTGGACTTTGCTTTGGTAAATTAAATCTGGCTTACTACCGTGATCCCGAGTGAAAACTACCAACAACACCACACCACCAGGAAGTGCAGGATGGCCTTTCTCTTTCAGTGGCGTGCAAAGCATATGTCATATGACTATGAGTTTCAATTCAAGCAAGGCGAGGGTTAAAAAAAATGTTTTTAACCCTTTGATGCTATCATTATTGAAGTGGTCCACATATATATCTATTAGATAAACATATCAGATGTAATAATTTTTTTTATCTTTCATTGTTATATATGGATAGGGCAATAATGAATCAATTCTCACACTGATAGAAATGTAGCCATTGGTAGTAAAAATTTACATTCAATGATATAAATAGAAATGTGTGTTTAATGAATAAGCATTATAACGTTATAAGTCAAGACTATTTATTGGTTAATTTTTTGTACATTATGACCAAAGTGAAATAATTTTCAAATATTTCATTGACAAATATCATGATGTTTTTTTTGCTATGTTGTATGAGAGAAAAAAACTTATTGCCTCTAAATGTACTGCGGAACTATCCATTAAAACAATATTATTGAAATTCCCGGGGTCATGTATTGAAAAACTAAGAATATCAGATTTGCTATATAATTATATATGTGTATTATATTTATTTTACATTATTAGTTTAATTTCCATTGTTTACTCGATATACAAAATACAAAGTCCCATTATTATTGTGTGCAATACAAAGTTTAAGGGGAATGGACATTGGTAATTTTTTCTAAGTGCCACTTTCCTCTCTTTAATAACTTCTTATAACTTTAAAAGGAATAAAAAATTAGTTCGGATCTTTGTATAACAAAAAGAATAGGAGAATAGCTAACTTAGACACTGACTAAAAAGCAAATGTCAAATTATGTTATACATTATTATATTACAACTTTATACATAACATGTATTATGTAATTTAACAAAATGGGTCACTAATCAAAACCTATCTTGGAAAATAACAAACTTTTCAAGTTTTACATTGTTGTTTTTTACATTGTTTATAAATGTGCACATTACAAATTTTCTAGGAATTCCCTTTCTAAATGTCTATATTCAATGTACATATGAATACACAAAGTGACCCATATGCAAACTTGAGCTAGAAATCATCTAAACAACCTTTCTGACTTATTTCCAGGATATTTCCAGAATATTTGGGCTGAAAATATTACCTGTAGTGTAAACAAAGTTTTTTTTAAATATCTGGGCTGTGTGACCTAGTTTTTGACCCCAGATGACCTATATTCAAACTCAAACGCGGAATCATCTTTGTGGCCTTTCCCAAGACCCTAGATGACTAAAACTTTCACTTGAAATTGACTTAGAAATCATATGAACAACCTTTCTGACCAATATTCAGGATATTTTGGCTGTAAATATTAACTCTAGAGTGCTAACAGGGTTTTTCCACATATGGTCTGTGGCCTAGTTTTTGAGCCCAGATGACCTATATTTAAACTTGGAGCTAGCCATCATTAAAACCAACTTTCCTGACAGATTTCCCAGATATCTGGACAGAAACAGTAGCCTCTAGCATGTCTACAAGATTTTTCCTTTTTTTAGTTCCTGTGACCTAGTTTTTCATCCGAGATGGCCTATGTTCAAACACATCTGATCAATCAATGGGACAAAAACTTTTACAAGGTTTGGTGACAATTGAGGCAAAAATATGGCCACTTGAATGTTTAAAGGGCAGATGACGGACAACTGATATTAAACAATCTTAAAAGCTCTCCCTGGAGTGGCTCAGTGGTTAACGCATCAGACTAATAATTTATATATGACTGACAGCGTGGATTCAAACCCAGTCAGAGGGCAGCTGTTGTTTCCTTGAGTAAGAAACTTTACATTCATTGCTCAGTACTGGTGGGTTCCAGAAACGAATTTGGAGTGTTTTAATATTAAGCTGATAGTTTCCAACACAATCACACTAAACTAAATTTGTATAAACTAAATAATGAATTATAAGAAATAATAACCCAAAGAGTGAAAATGTAACTCATACATTGTATCTAAGTCATGTAATAGATCCAGTGTTTTTTTCCCCTGCTTTGGGAATGGTGCCAGTACCGGACAGATTGGGAAAAAATCCATCGGTTTGACTCAATTAAATTGAGAAATTTACTTAAGATGCAAAATATTCATTGGGAATTTCTTTTATCCAGGGAGACATGAATATTATGCATAATATACACTTTAAAACCATGTATTATTAACTTTAATGATTATTTTTGCTACTTGAGGTTGAAAAAAAAATTGATAATCATTACAATTGTACATAAATCATGTTTAGGTGTGAAACACTAAATTTAAAAAGTACAAAATGAGCAGGGTCCGAATATCACTATTAGAACCAATAGTAGTGCCCCACATTAATGTATCATAACATTCAATGGGGAAGAGAATGATTTAAATAAGTAAGCAAGATGACTTTCTTAAATGAATGAAAGCCCATGAACATTACAGAATAAATAAGAAATAAGACCATACCTGTATAAGTGTTTTATTTGGATTCTTTTTATGCCGATACTCTTCTTCCAGTATATTATTCGTGGGAGCCTTTCTAGTTCTTTCATTTTTTAATCCACAATAAAATCCAAAAGGTGTAACAACAAACCTGCAAATAAAAAGAAATTCATAATTCTAATTTTTACGGTAAATTAACAAAATAAGAGCAATCAGTGATCACTTGTGTCTAAACTATGTACAGGGTTCTTGGGGACGCTTATTTCGGCGTCCCGGTACGATGTTTATTACAGCTGGACGCAAATTTTTCAGAGCAAGGATTCCATGTACCCTTAATTTTGCCTTGGGACGCATAAACATTACCGATTGTTTACAACCACAAATACGTCAGCGCGTGTCAGTCTATAGGTACATGTAGGCGGTCCTATGCACATCGACTTGTGAAGCGATTAGCCAGTTAGCGATAACGCTTCCGATCATTATCACGCAATAGTGATCAGACTAATGAATACACGCGCTGTACATGTAATTACCAGATATAACACGAGGTGATAATTTTATATCTTTGATCAACAGTTGATTGGAAATTAGCAAATTTTACCGACTAAAGGATAAAATTATCGACTATTAATTTACGCCGCAAGTTTAAAGACTGTTCTCTCAAATTTATTACAAATGAGTGTAATTTTGAATGACTGTCAAATATTTTCGGCATTTTCTAGGCACAATTTTGCTTTAGTTTCATTCTTGCAAAAACGTTCTATAAAAGTATTTAGAATTTAAGATATTGTGCCGAAATGCCAGGACAACAAACCAAAATACAAATACGCTTTTCTTTGATATTTAGATTCTATCCGAAAATTGATCCCGAACATCAGCGATTTCACATTCGCCAGAAACCCTAAAATTTTGCAAAAATTTTCAGTTTCCAAGCTAGTCCAATATATTAGACGTTACAGGCTTGTTATAGTTTTTGTCGGTCAAGCCTGACGTCTAATAGTTATTGCTCAAAAACGCATAGCATCATAAAAAAATCAAAAAATGTCTATTGTCTTGCCTTTCAAGCTTTATTCAAAAGCTTATCATATTTTCTTTCAATTTCATGCTCAATCATACACAAAAACTTTCAAACGATGTACTTATCAGTTTAAAATAAAATATAAACATCAATCTATTTTTGTCTGTCAGCCATACTGGTTAAGCAAGGTGCTTTACAGATTGATTCCAAATTTTTGAAAGGAAAAATATATTCGAACACACTGACGGTGCATGGGCAATTATTTCGTTAAAAAAATATTCCGTTAGATTGTTCTGACTCATTTAAACGCTTGCATTTGAATAAGCCAATCAGATTTCGCGCACTTTACGGCCGCCATTTGTTTATCGGCTGTAAAAGGAATTGAAATCCATGAGAGGATTTAATCATGATTTTTCGGATGTGACAGTTAAATTATTTTGACAAAAGGTATTTATTTTTTAGTTTTGTTCATAAATAGGTCAACAATTATGTAAATACACGCTGTCTTCATTGTTTTTCGTTCCGCCCGATTTTCTGGCGGAACATGCTATGGGTTTTTGAGCAATTTCGATATGACGTTGCTTTGCCCAGATGCAAAAATATCTCAAAGCGACGTCATATTTATAGGACTATTTCCAAGCCAAACATGTGAATGAATTGTTCCTTGTCGCAAAATGCATGAGAACAAATTGATGAAAAGTGATGAAAAACAAAAATGTTAAAAAGCGGCTTTAAAGTTTTGGAAGCCAGAACTACTCAATAATTATAGGCTGGGTATTCTGGTAATGTAAAATTATAACTATTCTGAAGAATAATAATACGCGGAGTGACAGTTTCCAAACTAGCAGATGACAGGCTTTTCTTATCAGTAGAATTGCAAGTAAAGATAACCGATTGCGTATCTCACTGTATACAATAGGGCTGTAACAATACAGCAAAAACCGTATTGCAATATATTGCCATTTTGCTGAAGCGTATTGCAATATATTGCAATACGTATTGTCGTGTATATGGTTTGATGTAAAGATGGAGTAACATTCATATATTATTATTATATGTATATATTTTTAGTAGAAACTTAATAAAAATGTAAGGAATAAATAGAAAGTAAAGTGTCACACTATTTGATAAACAAAACTAGTCGCGTGTGACCTTTCACATCTGGGCCGCTTATGTAAATTATGCGGCCGCTTATTGATTTTTAAGTGTACTAGTTGTCGGATACTTTTATCTTATGTTGGCGCACAAAATTCGCCAATTAAAGATTTTATGTGAAATTTGTACAAAATTAGAAGGCAATTAATTGAAAATTATGATTTTTATAAAATACCGGTTTTCCAAAAATCGTACCGCGGTACGAAATTTATTTTTTCATATTGCAATATATCGGTATACCGTTACACCCTTAGTATACAATGTCCTATAAAACGTATGTAAAATGGTCTGACTTGTGGTAGGTTTAACCGTAAATTTAAATACCTTAAATGTCAAACAATGTGTTCAAATATACACTTAGACGAAGCTAAGAGCACAAGCTTTTCATTGGTATAAAAAATTTTAAAATCAAACATTGAATCGCCCCAAACTAGCGGTTTAAATACAGCTAAATTTGCATTGTTTTGCATTAGAGATATCGATTTTACTCGAAGCTAAGGGAAACAACTCGTGTTTTTTCACTCGATATACCTCGGTTATTTACGTAGTTCATATAGAGACTGTCAATGGGTGTATTGTCGAGTATTCCGAGTGAAAACGATCCGGAGGCGGTGCATGAAATACCGAACTACACCTTTAAAAGGGAAAAATGAACAATTTCTTAACCGACTTCTCCATAGGCTTTGTCTAATTACATATTATATATTTTACTTTTTTAATTTAATTTCCTTTTAAATATATACACATATAGTGTATAATCTATAGCCGGGAAGCGGGCCAGGCTTTGACTTCCCGAATAAAATTATCTATTTGCAACAAGCACACCCTAACTGAGTAACACCTTCTGACACTCCCAACACAGTAATAAATTCATGAAATTTCTCAAGTAAGTTGAGTCACAACTAACATAAACTCTATTTTGACAAACAGGAAAAACTCGTATTTTCATTGCTAAATGTCTGATATGTGTAACTTTTCCTGCAATGCAGGTAAATAACATTTTGAGTATTCTCAACACAACTGAAATATCAGAATGAAGTTCATGTGGTGGGGTGATGAAAACATGTGATGTGACCGTATGACCTACTTTTCATACAGCAGCCGAAACACGTAGAGTGCTAGAGCTACCCCGATGGCAACTAACAAGTCTTTGGTCTCCGGGAAGTATTTACCACTCCCTGGCTTATTTTTGAGTATTTCCCATGTAGTATTTTTAGGTAACCAAAACCATTCACTCCAGAATATAGAATACAGCTTTTGAAATAGCCAAACCATTTTGCTGTAAATAATCCGACGCGAGATCGAATGTTCACTTGGTTTTCAGCTTCATTAACATATTTATCGCGCCGGGTACCAATATAATGTAGAGGATAAAAGCCGAAGATATCTGAATGATATATACTTGATTTATTTATTTGCATTATATGTGAACCCGTTGACGCTTAATCGAGTAATTGTTGTGACTGATCCGACTCCAGGTCATTTCGCACTGGGCATTTGGTCACAGGGCAGGGTTTTTTTTTTTCAAACCGGATACAACGTTAAGTAGTGGCATGGTGCCAGATCTGTTATATTAATCTCTATAAATTAACGTGCATTTAGGGAATAAGTTTTAACCCTTATCCTATAAAAAATAAATATCTTTGGTGACCAACCTCAATGGAGAATGTCCACATTTTTCATTTATTTCAAGTATTTTCAAATATTGATTAAAACAATACATTATTAGGATATTCTCATAAAACAATTCCTGAAAAAATGTTATAAGTGTTTTTATTTTAGTATGAACGATCATGTAATGAGTATTAATAATTTGTTCTTGACAATTATATTAACATTTAAAACACACTTAACAACAACATCCATATATAATTCTTTCGTGGTTTGTCGACATTATGTCTGCTACTAAATACTATCAACATAATTATTTAAGGTATTGCAAATCTCCCATTATGGACCCATTAACTTTAAATCTGTCCGTCAAATAAAGCTCTTTGTCTTTCAGGTGCATATATTTTGAAAACCAGATTATTATTATATGTCCGAAGACATTTCGAACTTAAATTTTAATGCTTATTAGTTAAATTGTTACATCATTCATGCTTACGTATTTTATGCAAATAAAAGAGTTCAAAAGTAAGACATTAGCTCAACATTTAGATTTAAGGGACTGTTTTTATTAACAAGAAGATGTACTAGGTTTTTTCGTAGGTAGATGCTTAGATCTTCCTCTTCACTGACGAAGAATTATCAACTGAAAGCATCTGCTGTCTGTCTGTAGTTAATGCTTAATGAGGGTCCATCCGCCCGTAAGGGCACAAAAAGCAGCTTTCGCTGTCGAGTACGGACCCCGGACATGTCACCAGTCATGCTCTTAAAGAGTTAATTTTGAAGCACAAAGTAGTGATAATTTACCTCCATGCAATTTCCACGGAGTATTAGCCAAATATATGAATTTTGAGCCAAAAGAAGGTCACTGTACGGCGGTCAATGAGAACCTTAATGTACAGTAACCTGTGACAATATGAAAGGGTAGTTGGTGTTGGTGCCAGCAAAAGGCCAGCCTTACAAGCCGTCTATCTGTACTAGGGGCTCACGCACCGTAGCACACCATCCTCGTCGTCTCAGCCTACATCGTATGGCCACTCCCCTCGGCATTGAAGTTATTGAAGTGTTTAAATGTTAAATAAATCATTAATGGGTAGGCTAAGTTTATTATAGAATGATATAAATTAGAGAGAAAAATACTTTAATGAAGGATTTACATGTTTAATAAATTGGTAACTATTTTCAATTGATATAAACTAAATTAGAAAACTTATTTTAGCATATTAGTTAATTATTCTGATTTTTAGCTCGACTATTCGAAGAATATGAGAGCTATTGTAGTCGCCCCGGCGTCCGCGTCCGCGTCGGCGTCTGCGTTGGTTAAAGTTTTTTGCAAAGTCAAATATCTCAATCATTACTTGAGATATTCAATTGAAACTTACAATACTTATTTATAGTAACAAGGTACATCAGATTGACAAGTTGGATAACTCTGCCTACAATATTGACAGAATTATGCCCCTTTTTAACTTAGAAATTTTGGTTAAAGTTTTTTGTAAAGTCAAATATCTCAATAATTACTTGAGATATTCAATTGAAACTTACAATACTTATTTATAGTAACAAGGTACATCAGATTGACAAGTCAGATAACTCTGCCTACAATATTGACAAAATTATGCCCCTTTTTAACTTAGAAATTTTGGTTAAAGTTTTTTGTAAAGTCAAATATCTCAATTATTGCTTGAGATATTCAATTGAAACTTACAATACTTATTTATAGTAACAAGGTACATCAGATTGACAAGTTGGATAACTCTGCCTACAATATTGACAAAATTATGCCCCTTTGGAACTTAGAAATTTTGGTTAAAGTTTTTTTGTGAAGTCAAATATCTCAATTATTGCTTGAGATATTCAATTGAAATTTAAAATACTTTTTTATAGTAACAATGTACATCAGTTTGCAAAATTGCATAACTGCCTGCAAAATTTGAAGAATTATTTGCCCCTTTGAAACTTAGAAATTTTGGTTAAAGGTTAAAGGTCTTCAAAGATATTTACTTGAAACTTTACACATGCACTTAGGGTCATAATTGGAGGGTCATAATTGTATTTCACTGACCAAGTTCCATAACTCTATCTTGCATTAAGGCTGATTCATATCTCCTTTTCTACTTAGTCTCTTGGTTAATGTTTACATGCAAGTTTTACATATCTCAATAACTATTAAAGATATTTATTTAAAACTTCACATATGCATTTAGGGTCATAATTGTAGGTCACTGACAAAGATCCATAATTCTATCTTGCATTTAGGCTGATTTTTCTCCCCTTTTTCAACTTAGAAATTCATGGTAAAGTTTTGCTTGTAAGCTGTTATCTCAATTACTGAAGGGTTTGTGCCTTTTTTTGGGACAATTGTATGCATTCATAATAATAAAGCAGCCTACATCGTATGGCCACTCCCCTCGGCATTAGTCAGGACACCGGAAGCTGGTCCGCAGTTGTTGGCGAAGTAGCGATCCCGTTGTTACAGCCTACGGGGGGCTTCTATTTAGTTGAGTTGAGTTTACTACCAGTCAAGCTGTAAATCTTCTGCGGATGCCCTGTGCCTTCTCAGCGACGTGCACGCTCCGAGGGAAGTGAGAAGTGAAAGCATCTGCATGTCCCCGAATATATTATGTACGTCAAGTCGGCATATTGCTCCAACGCACAATGATTTGTTTAAGAGAGTTATATCGCAGGGAGCTCAGCAGTGGCCCAGGCTAGACGGAATTAGTGATAAACTTTCATCTAAAGCCAGTTTTGCTGATATTAATTTTGACTCTATCTGTCCATTTTATTTTTTGATACTCTATTAAGTTTCAAATTTTGGAAGTCAGAATCTGCAAAACCTGTGATAGTGGAAGTCACATTATATATGTAATGAAGGAAAAGCATTTTAAACTGGAAGTCACAATGCCAAAATCAAGGAGTAAATGACTAATGAAAGGCCTGATCAACATGTCAGATCGATTAATAGTCAAAATTTTAATTATATTGTTTCGATAATCTTATTATCGATTCTTCGCAGAGTTGTCTCTGTTTTTATCACACATGTTATGGGATATAACAAAGTAAAGAGTTTCGGAACAAAATATTATAACTCTGCTGTTCATGGTTTTAGTAGGGTTTATTTCTTTTAACTGTTTAACAATGATTTTGCGCCATTCTCTCTTAATTAAGGAAATATTCCAACCTATTTCTTTCATACAGATATTTTGGAAGAATTCGTTTTCAAAATTAAAATTACTTTTGAAGCAGATATTATACAAATATGGACTTTTTAGCTGTTGAATATGATGTGATATGTACTGAAAAAATTAATATTGACCTCGGCTATCGCCTCGGTCAATATTAATTTTTTCAGTACATATCACATCATATTCAACAGCTAAAAAGTACATATCTGTTTTATTATATAATTTATAAATAGCTTTTATATGGCTTATCAAATCTGCCATTGCATATGACGGAAATCATTATTTTTCAGCTTGTCTACTGTTTCAATAATTTGGTCCTTTCCATTGGCATGCTAATCCCTATTTTTCTTAAAAATGAAAAACGGTAACTAAAATAGACTAATTTGACTCTGATGTACACCCAACTCAACATTTTTTTCAGAATAATAACAACAAACTTGGTGTTACGTCATGTCAAAGTCTCGTGTCTTTTAGGGATTTCCAGAAAATCTATTTTTAGAAGAATAACCGGTGAATATACTCTGAAAATCTATTTTTAGGAAAAAAACAGTGAATATACTCTGATATTGACCTGTTATTTTTTACAAAAAGTTGCTTGTTAGCCAATCAGGGAAAGGCCTTTCAAAGCTTTTTATAGATTATATAATAAATAGTTTTATCACACACCCGTGCCGATTTTGCGACTCCGTAAATATGGTATTGCACGGCCGTGCATATATTTTGACGTGACGTCATTAGCGTTATACAAACATAGTGTAAAGACGCGCTAAATGTTAGCGTTATACTATAGGCGCGTCGATGAAAAATGACTCTTATTTCACTTTAACGGTCTTTATTTTTGGTATGTGATAAATAGGATATTGAATGAGTGTAAGTTCAATACTGAATTTAATATTGCACGACTTGAATAAAATTATATTGTGCGAGCCTTTGTACTTTGAATAAAGTTTTATGGACTTTGCATTTTCTTAAAAATGGCATTTTCTTTGCATACTGCATATAATGTTAGTTTTACCCGCATTTGCAATTGCACGGCCATCTTGGCCCGGTTAATGTGAAAGATAAAACATTACAGCACATCTTAATTTACAAATTATATAGTTTTGATTAAAGCTAAACTATATATAAATTGGCGAACTTACGCCAGGATGAGTAGTAGCTAATTCTACCATGTGTCAATTGTTTGGAACATTTTGTTAACTTAGTGTGTAAGGGCATAATAAATTAATGCTAGTCATAAAGAGCAGGACATAATGAGGATTGATTAATAGCGAGCTCGACGAGCTGGCCCGAAGGGCCTGCTCGCAAAGCGAGCTTTACGGTAACGCGAGTACCTGCTAAGTGATGGTTTCGAAAACTTTCGTCCAAAGTACCAAATTGGACACATCGCAACCTTTCGAATTTAAAGATAACGGTAAAAACTGAGGAATTCTGACTGAAAACGGATGTGTAGACTGGTCACCCGCGCACGTCTATGGGAACCATAATTGGACAGGGAACCAGAATAACGGAAGCTGTGTATAAAAAATGAAAATCGAAGGCGCCATTTTGTTTGAAATCTGATAAATAAAAACAATTTTTTGTCGAATTTTGTTGTGAAAACTATCTAGAATGAAAGAAAATGGTCTAACTAAGAAAATGAATCCGAACACCAATATCTTTTATTCAGTCGTTAACGCTGTACAGACGTTTAAAGTATTGTTTACGTGACGTCACAATGTAGCGCCAAACAGCGCGTGCAAAACAAACAAATCAAGTACGCTATTTTAATGTCGCAAACGTTTTAAGTTTTACATTTATTTCACTTAAAACAATCTTTATTTCGCTTGAAAAATTATAGAGTGAAATAAAATAAACAAAGTTTTATCAACGTTTTCAAAACTCGTTATTCGTTTCACGACAGGGACGGGGCCATATTTAACAGGCTGAGTACGTGTGACGTCACACCCACTCGTCACTGCATTTGAGATTATTTCATACTATTGGAAATCACGTAAAAAGTACATCGAGTTCGCTTTGAGGCTTTGCCTTTTTCATATTATATTATTTTGACACTTCATTACATATCGTTTCAACGTTCGCATGCAGGCAAAAGTGATAAAATCATTAAAATATATGCCAATGTTATTAAATAGTTGGTAATGTTTATTGTTTTAAACAATTACTGCTTCAATACCATTATAATATTGTCGATATTATAATGTTTTTAATTAAAAGGTGGGCTTGTAAATTTCATTATTTTATCTAAAATGATAATTTCAATATAAAGATACAGTGTGTAATAGAAGTGTACAACACAAAGAAGGCATGCAACTTTAGTTTCAGTTTTTATTAAACCAAGGCATATACTATGCAACTGGTTATAACAAACAAACAAACAGAAAAATAACAGAAAAAAACCACTTATATCACAATAAAAGAATACAATTATGACTAGCTAAATAAACAAAAAAAAGGAGATCATATTGTTCCCTTCAAGTACTGACTTCAATACAACAAGTATTTTACATTGTAACAAATGGGAACGGAGAATGAGAATTAATTAAGTATTAATTATCTAATTTTTAACATAATGTTTTTACAAAATAAAAATAATTTTAGTAGAATCTTTTTATCACAACTATTCATTAATCTGTCAAGTTTAAAAATATTGGGATGAATATAAAACCTGGAAAGAAGAGATTTACGGCTTATATGTCATTAATTAAAGTACGAATTTAACATTTAAATAAACTTGTAGTGAAATTCATCACCATGTAGCTTAATACGGACATAAGGAACAGAGCCTCTTATTATGATCAATTGTCAAATGCCTGCCTTTTTTCAATTGGTAATATGTGCAATATCATGTAGAATAAAATGTTTGATTTACCATATTTAAAGTATTGCCCTGTTTAAACAAGTCTTCGTGATACTCAAATTTTCATATGATAGCGTATTATTGGAATCCGCTTCTTAACATTTTGATCGATTTATCATAATCAAGCACTCTACTGTATACTTCCTTTTCCGGTTTGCGACCAAATACTATCGCAGGTATAATCAATGCTGTGTGTTTAAATCTCAAAACAGCGATGTTAATAGATGATGTTATGTCCATAATATTGTTTAAAGTCATACTGCATATGTTATTCTTCTGCTGAAAGAATATAGTTTTGATGTAACACACTGTTTTCACTGATTAATTGCATGTTGTTTACAATCAATGTCTGCATTAACATATATAGGCCTGTAGTTACGATTCAAGTTTTCTTGCGTATCGAGACTAACTTTTGATGTATGATTTTTATTTACTTCAGCCATGGGCAAATTTATGAAACCAGGGAAGGTTGTCCTGGTACTTGGAGGCAGATTTGCTGGCAGAAAGGCTGTTATTGTAAAGGTAAATTTGTGCATTTAATTTTCGCATGTCAATCTGTGTTATCAGCATCTATATTTTAGACAGTAATAAGCTGCAAATACGTTATAGGCCTGTTATAGTTTATTTTAGTCAAGCCGTATGTCTAATAGCTACTGCTCATAATTAAAGTCATAATAAGTTGATAAAATTTCTTTTACTTTCATTGCGATCATTAGTCCTACACTTAGTCAAAATATATTGACGTGCCAAAGCTTGATTCTGAGATATTTTCGTTTTGGGGCAGAATCTCGCTTTAACGTCAAAACCAAAAGGAGACCTTTCTGTGGTGAAACGTGGATTTCGATGTAAATGTGAAAATGCAGACAATTTAAACTAAGACTTTATTCAACAATACAATTTTAAGGAATTAACAGCACAAAAAGTGCCAGACTATCAACTTAGAATAAAGTAAACCACGTTAGTTTCATTTCACCGTCTCATTTGTGTAACAACGCCGCCATATTGTGATGTTGCTACAGTAATGTAACATGTACGCTAAAAATCGATATTGTTCGGTACCTTGCGTGAATGTTGTCATTTTTTTTGCGTGGCTAAAAAAATATGTAAAACTATTAAAAAGTGGAAATTTTTCTTAAATGATGTTATTATTAATTATATTTATTGCCACAATAAAATAAATCGCCAGGAAATTATCTTTAAATATTTTTGTAATTCATGATAGAAATCTTTAAAATGATGCGGGGTAACTTTTAATTTAGTCCTCTTTTTTACAAATATGTTTATTAAAGGTTAAGGATAAACAAAATACTATATTTCATTAAAATGTATATTGTCATCAATCTATGTTAGTATAGTTATGTTAGTCACAACTTGCTGTGTATTAAAAACAGCAACTCCTTGCCTATAGGAAAGTTTTGTTTTTCAAACATGCATTACGCTATGAAAGAATTCAAATGGTAAATTCTTGCGTTAATTTTTCATTCCTCAACTGTTTTCAGAAAAATAAAACTCGTTACTCCGAGCACCCATTTTTCGTTTGTCTGTATCTGAAAGAACCTGTGTACATGTACCATTTATCCGTGTAATAAAAGACTGTTATCATAGCATGCCGTAATGGCCTGGATATTTCGTGTTGTTTAAGCGATGTTCCAGAAAAGTTTTGCAGAAAAGTTTTGTCCCGGTATAGAAAATATATTCAACCTAATATTTATTTTTAAAATGTGTCAACTACATGTATTCCACAACGCCGACACCGGTACGCTGGCCAATATACACTTCGGAAATGTTGACACTATTAATAATTGATGCGCAGTCCTGTTTCTTCCTTACTTAATTTCTTTGTGTCAACTATAAATTTATAAGATTAAATTTTAAATAAATAAATTTGATTTTTTAAATTCGAGCCGTGATTCCTTTCCGGAATCAGTTAAACAATTTCCATGCTGACACGGTCCAAATTTTTTTTTTTTTTTTTTTTTTTTTTTTTTTTTTTTTTTTTTTTTTTTTTTTTTTTTTTTTTTTTTTGAGGCCCCAACTGGGTAACCCCGTTTATTTACCCCGTAATAGGTATGAGAGGGTCGGGGTCATCCCTCTGATACCTTACATGATATATACATAATATTTAAATCATCATCTATAATAATATTTTTTTATATAATTATAATATACATTATATTCAAACATTCAATCAATTTTCATATAATATGTATAACAATTATGTATGATAATGTATTATGCAACAGCTTCAAAACAAACAAAGAATATTGGTTTGGGTAAATTGATTTAGTGTAGCCTATTAGTTTATTAAAGTTCTTACAATTTGCCATCCTTCATTTACATGTTTGGTCAAATTTGTATTTTTGTAAATATTCCACGCCAATTTAAGACTATTTCTAAAACCAGGTATTGTAGGTAACACGATTTTTTCTCTTTGACAAATAAATATATCTTTTCAATTCTAAAAACAAAATATCATATTTAAAATCATTAACTTCAGAACCTAAAATAAATGATTTACAATTAAAATTATCATCCAAATTATCTATCTTGTCTTTCAGATATTGAAATAACAATTGAATTTTTGGACATTCCCAAAATAAATGCAACAGAGTTTCCTCTTGGCAATTGCAAAAAGTACACATTTTACTATTGACAATTTTCATTTTGAATAAAAGTGAGTTTGTTGCTAAAGTTCTATGAATTATTCTTGTCTGAAACCACTGAATATAGGAATCTTTGGTACATTTAAATACATAACTATATATTAAATTCCAATTTATATCAAAATTTGTAAAAAATGAGTTCCATTTTTCTTGACATGTTGGTACATCTTGATTTTTAACTAGAATATCATAAACATATTTCTTTTTGATATTTTGTGTAATTAAAATAGGTTTTATATAACAACTCATAATAGGGTATTGAACATTTATAAAATCTTTACAAATAGAAATGTTAAGCTTTTGTGTATATAATAATATTGCTTTTTTCAAACTATGATATTGTAAAAAATTTACTTGTTTTTGTGTCACCTGCTCTAAGTAAGTTAAATCTACAAAATCGCCTTGGGGATTAATAATATCATTTACAAATCTGATTCCTTTTTCATAAAAAATTTTGATATAAAAGTATCTATTTCCTGCTAACAAGTTATGATTGTAAAACAATGGCATTTGTAACACTTGTTCTAAACTGTCTATACAAAGTTTATCTGTAAAAAATCATATTAGTTTTTAAAACATCTATCCAAAAAGCATTTTTAATTTGATCAATTGTCAATTTACAAAACAATTTACCTGTGCTAAACACTTTATCAATATTGAATAAAGCCATCACTAGCTTATAACATTTACTGTTACTATTACTAACATATCTTTTAAACCATTTTATCTATACAGAATGTATATAACTATCAATATCAATCATATTTAGACCACCTTCCTGATATGTTTTAATAACTACTGATTGCTTTATCTTTGCTTTACTTTATAAAATTAGTCATTAAGTGTTTTCAAAAATGCCGAATTAGATGTCGGTAAACTTGTAAAGCAATGAGTGAATAAAGGAAGGAGTAATGACTTAACAACAGTAATTTTTCCTATAGGTGTTAACATTTTTTTTTCCAGTATCCTATACTATTTTTAACTTTTTGAAGTTTTTCATTAAAATTTAACTCTATCATTTTTTCTAAATCAACATCAAAATATCAAACCTAACAATTTAAACTGTGTATCACCCCATGTCAGTTTCCATTTTGTCTTAATAGATCTTGTACTGTATTTAAGAGAGCCTATCCAAATAACTTTAGTTTTATCAAAATTTACTTTCAATCCTGAAATTTCTGAAAACGTGTTTAATAACTTTAAAACAGTATTAAGGGAATTTTCTGATCCATCTAGCAAAAGTGAAGTATCATCAGCAAATTGTGTAATTTTATATTCTTCCCCATCTATATTTATACCTTTAACATCTTTACATTGTCTTATTTTTATTGCTAAAATCTCTGCACATAAAATGAAGATATAAGGTGAAATAGGATCGCCTTGTCTACAACCTCGTTTAACTTTGAAAAACTTTGATAAATATCCATTTAAAATAACACAAGTTTCAGTATTATATAAAAATAAAGATATCCATTTTTTAACATAGGACCAAATTGAAAAAGTTCTAGACATTTCTCTATAAATGTAAATGATAACGTATCAAATGCTTTTTCAAAATCTATCATCATTACTAGACCTGGTATATCATTATCCTCAGTATATTTCATAATATCATACAATAATCGAGTGTTCTCACCAATATATCTATTTTTAACAAATCCTGTCTGATCCTTTGAAACTAGAATATCTAAAACAAGTTTAAGTCTATTTGCTATGGAACCTGAAGCTAATTTATAAACTACATTTAATAAAGTTATTGGTCTCCAATTTTTAAAAATTGTTTTGGTTTTTTTTCTTTTGGAATGCATGTTATTGTTCCTAGCTTTTGATTTCTAGAAAAAAGAATTAACAGTATAAGCAAAGTTTATAGCTTTTACAACAAAATGTCCAATTCTATTCCAAAATATTTTAAAAAAATTTGCTGTAAATCCGTCACACCTGGGCTTTTATCATTTTTCATGTTTTTTAATGTAAAAGAAAACTTCATCATATGAAAGTAGACCTTCAAGATTCAATGCTTCATTTTGAGACAACCTGGTAACATTACAATTTTCTAATTCCAATATCAATCTTAGATTCTTCAGTTATATCAACATTTTTATATATAAATTTTCATAATAACTACATGTCTTTGTAAGAATATCTTTTTTGATCATATATAAAGGATCCATCATCCAGTTCTAGAAAAGGAATAGTTTTATCTGAACAATGTGTTTTTTTCTAAGTTTAAAAAATAACTAGTAGGCTTTTCTCCAGATTCAATCCATTGTGACCTTGACCTTATCATAGCACCTCTTATTTTTCTATTTCTTAATTCAGTCAATTCATTCTGTAAGTGTAAAAGTTTGTCTTTATTTTCAAATTGTCAGGTTTTGCTCTATAAGATTAATTTCTTCAATTAACTTTTTTTCATAAGTATTTCTTTCTTTGACCTTATAAGAGCTGTAAGATATAGTTTTACCTCTTATTTCCATCAAAAGAGTTTCTAAAAAAAGTTCATCATTTATAACAAAATTTACATCTTTGTTTTTTGGATCTAAAACATAGTCTATATTGTATACTGGTAAACAATATTGTAATTTTACTTCATCTATTTTTTTATTTATAATATCAAGGAATTCAATGTCATATAACAGAGCATTATTAAATTTCCATAAACCTTTTCCATGACTTACAGAACTAAAACAAAAATCTAAATAAATTATTGAATGGTCAGATTTATAACTAATGTCAATATCACATTTTCGTACATACTGATATAAACTATTTGATATAAGAAAAAAATCTAGTCTACCTTGTTGTATAGGGTTGGTTCGTCTCCATGTATATTTTTTCATATTACCATGCAGTTCTCTAAAGGGATCAATGAGGTCTTTTTCTTCAATAATACTTATTAAAAAATTTCTTGCCTTTACATTATTGTTTTTTGATTTATAGTTATAATAATCTAAGTCAGGATTTCGAACAAGGTTGTAATCTCCACAAATAATTAGAGAGTCATTATCATCAAAAGAATCTAAAGTATCAAAATGTTTTTAAAGAAACTAGGACTGTCTATGTTTGGCGCATAAAATTAACTAATGTGAAATTTATAGAATCAAGCATTATTTGTAAAATTATGAAATTTCCTGAATCATCAGTTTTAACAGAATTAATTTTTATATCTAAACCTTTTCTGCATAAAATAGCCACACCTTTGGCATTAGACCTACCATGGCTGTAAAAACATAAACCATTCCATTCAGAATAAATTTTCTTTTCAATTTCTTTTATAAAATGTGTTTCCTGTAGGCAGATAATATCAGCTTTTTTTGACTGAAATAAATCTAAAACATCTTTTCTCTTGATACTATCGTGTAAACCTCGACAATTGTAAGAGAAAATATTAAGACTACTCATAACTAATATTTACAATAATACATTCAACACTATATCTACAATATACATAGCTACACTTAAGTAAAGTAAATACAATATGTACGGTCCAAATTGAGAAGTTATTTTTAGACTGTATTACATGTATTTATTTTTCAATTTATAATTATAAATATACTTGATGATTTATTTCAAAGACGATAGTTTTATGCTTAAATTTCTTTCTATAATACATTTATGAAAGTTGTTTAAACGATGTTAAGAATTTAAATGTGTTACGGTCCCGAGTTTCCTCAGTACATTTTCCCGGCTTACCAATACGCTTTGAATTTACGCAAGATATGCCAACTTTTTAAGTTTTGAGTTGTGGCATTTAATTATTAGGAACTTTTTTTCTGTTTTTCTTTCTAAATTTACTGGAAGGTTAAAATCTTAATTTTCGTTCTTTATCAAAAACTCAAAAAAATATAGAAAAAAGAACTGAGGAGGCGCCGTGATTTATTACCGATTTTATAAGTTCGTTTTCCAAAGCAACACCTTTTATATTTGGGCAGTAACAATCTGTATCTATTATTGTTTAAAATGAGTAATAGTGTTGAATAACACTTAAATCTTATAAGATTGGACAAGAATCAAAGAAATCACAGACGCTTTGGGTGTGAAGCTCAAAACGCCTTTAAAATCCAAATAAAATGTATATGGAGCCACGTTTGAATTTGTCGAAAGATTTTGTAAATGGAGTAAAACGGCGATAATCTCGATGTTTATTTTGCCAGTTGCATTGTTTATATTACCGTTGAAGTTTAAAATTGACCATCATCTTGAAGATTTATATCTTTTGTGTCAAAGGATTTTGTGAAAATATTGGAAACAGAATAAAATACATGGTGTTTTTGACGGCAGGTGTGCGGATATTTTCCGGCGAACATTTTTATCTTGTGTATTATTATAGACGTTGAAATATATTTTTTTTTTCAAAACGGCTTATATTTAGTTTTTTATACATATATGATCAGTACATGTGCTGGTATTGACAAATATACACATTTTATTTGGATTTTAAAGCTCCACACCCAAAGTGTCTGTGAAAGAAATTAGCGGCGCAGCGTTTTGTTTATGTAACATTGTAAAATAACCGCGTTGATTCTTCAAATCTCACCTCGCCATGCATGTATTTTATAAAAAAAAATAATTTCTTAGCATAAAAGTCAATTGTATGGGATAAATATTTACTGTATACCAACATTATGAAAGTCTTTTGCAAAACAAAACAAAAAACAATAACAACAGCAAAATAAGGCGGGGCACCTGTTTCATGAAATAAATTTCCGAGTATTTTTTCTCTGCTACCCCGGTCATTTTAAAACAATTTTCATACCTTCGTTTGTGTGTGTCTGCTTCTTTCTAAAAAACATCTTCAGAAAGCTTTTTGGAGAAAACTATCCAGAATTATTGGCCTGCGTGAATAGATTTAAAAAAAGAAATTTACGTGGAATTTTGTTTTCGCACATACATGTTTAATGTCGAGGCACCGCGTTTGACGCTTATTCGTTTTATTATTGATAAAAATTATTTTGAACATTGAAAGTATCGTTTAATAGTTAATCAACCTGATTATAAATAACAGACTGTTAAATTCCTTAGAATGGTGTTTTCTCGTAGTCGCAAAGGCACTAGGAATCCGTACGTTGCTCTTTAAACATATAAACCTCATGTTTCTGCTCTTATCATATCCCTATTTCCATCATAATCGTGGAAAAAAAATTCTATAGATACCAGTGTTCCCACTAGAATTTAAATTTGAGGGTACATGTACCCCCTAGGTCATAATTTTGGGGGTACACAGAATATTAAGGGGGTACAAACTATAATTTAGACAAGCAAGTCAGTTAAACACATGCAGACAGTTTTAAGTGTTTTTTTTCATATATCTCGCATGTTAAACAAAACATTTTCCCATAGTCTTTGTCAAATCTAAGCCATGAAAATTCGGACAACCAGGAGTTCTGAAATCGTTTGCAATGTTTCTTTTTGGGGGGTTCAACACTATTTTCACTAGGGCCTGGTTCTTGATTTGCGCTAGAGGATTGAGTAAAGGTCGGCGATTTTTCGCTGGAATCGCTTTTATGGAACCATTCATTTAAATTGCGTTGCATTTTTTAATAACTTTTCCAGCGATTATTTATTATTTCAGACGGCTTATTTGTATTGCCCGGATGTAGACTTGTTACTGCGTTTAATATAGAGCGTCGCTAAGCGTCGTTTATAATTATGAACCAGTCCATGAGCTAAAAATAGCACAGCTGGGAAACCCGAGTTATGACCTCAGATTAAATTACGGTCGTATCGATTTTTACGGTCTTGTAAACAATTTCAGAGATTTATGAGTAGAATATTGATTTGTGATTCGAATTTGCGGATAATGTTTTGGCAGTTCAACTTCAATTTTTATACGTGCATGCACGCACCTAGTTGTAATTTCATGCGTGATTTTTGTAAATTATACGTGATTCACGTACATTTGTGCGTGAATGGGAACACTGAGATACCAATAGGTCCCATGTCTTATAATTACAGAGTATAGCTTTTCTATAAACGATAATAATGATTTTGATATTTCTAAGAACGCTCTGACAATAACGAATAAGTTGTGCATCTGCTCCAATAAAATAATATTTTTATCCTATCATAATTATTAATTTTTGCATAAATAAATGTCTTAAATATAACATTAAACTTGATATTTTACTGAGAGTGTTTCGTCGTTTCTCAGTAAGGCAGTACCGCATACACACCAGTGTAGTTATCAACAGTGTATTTGTCACGTGACATTAGCGGCGATGTCTTTATTTTGATGGTGCATGTGTATACTTTTCTATCAAAATCTTTATGTTAGGAAGATTTTCACAAATAAAACATGAAATTGGTGTAGAAATGAATAATCTTTAAAGGTATCGTAACAAATTTATTCAAATATGAATTCTAATACGATTTTACACGGTCCAAAGCTTGCGCTCAAAATCCCGGCGCAAATTTCACCACAGAAAAGGTACTTTTTATGTTGTACGTAGAGGCGAGATATTGCCCAGACACAAAAATAGCACAATATCTCGTCGCGGAGTACAATTAGTTGGACTAGTCCTACACTATGATGTTGCTTTGAGATATTTTTACTTCTTGTCAAAGGAACATCGTATCGTAATTGCTCCTAAACCCATAGCATGTTGCAGAATGATATAAAAGTGAGTCAGCATATAAATACATTAATTTCGAGCTATTAATGAATAAAAAAAATATCTTTTAACAAAATAAACTAAAAGGATCTACTGTAAATAGTTGAAAAATGCAACAATTAGAGAATTTTCAAAAGTAGCACTATTGAAAGCTCCTCGAATTTTAATAAAGCATAATCTTGACATTTTGTGTCATTGTAAATATTTGTTATGATACTTTAAAATTTGTAGAATTACGATGATGGAACCTCAGAGAAACCATATGGCCATGCTTTGGTCGCTGGTATTGAACGATACCCAAGACGAGTAATCCGAGGGATGGGTAAAAAGAAGATGAAGCAGAGGTCAAAGGTTAAGCCATTTGTCAGAGTTTACAACTTTAACCATCTTATGCCAACAAGGTAACTATTCTAGATACATTTAACATAAAATTATGAAATTCAAGTTAATTACTAGTTGGTCACTTGCAGAGATATAGGAAGTTAATGGTTAGTTATCGAGAAATGTCAGTTTAGTGGTTCCCCCTCCAAGATTATATGACCAAAATGTTACTTTTATGTATTAAAGTCAGGATTGAAAATAAAAGAAACTGTGGTCAAAATGAGCCTCTTCAGTTGTCAGTGAGAAACTGTGCAAACTTACATGTTGAACATACAGCAGGCTTTTACCTCACACACAAGATGATGTACTGGTTTTCTTACTTTTAAAATCGATTTTGGGAAAAATTATCGTAATATTGCTAATTTGGTAAGTAAAAAACATTGTGTAAGTTTTTTGGGGAAACTGCTTGATATTTTTTTTTTATTGGGAACTTTATGGAAAAAGGCCAATGCCTTTGTTAGATAAGGTTTAAATCACTCAGTGTTTTTTTTCACCAAAATATTCGGCGAAATTCGGCCCCATTCCCCCCTCAAAATAGTATGTTTTTTTCCCCTCTCAAAGCCGAAATTTCCCCCTCATATGGCAGCCAAAATTTGCCTGCAATGGATACCATTTTTTTGCATATAACTGCCGAAAAATGTTTTATATTAAGCCTGTAAGACTTACTGTTAAGCAAAGTTGTTTACAAATTGTTCCCGGGTATGTAAGGGGAGCTACTCCTGGCGTCCCAAGTTTAATATGCGACTCTTTCAATTCTGCTGTCAATATTTTTAGATCCGTATATTAAGAAAAAGCGACGTATTTTAAACTTGTGTTGCTCCCCTTTTCTACTCACTGGAAAGAAAACAATGTCAAACAAAAGTAAATCTTACAGTGGTAAGTGATGTATTGAAATATGCATTGAATTCGTTTTTGTTTCTACATTTGTGAAGAAATAAAAGTCCCCCTCCTTTTGCATTTTCCCCCCTCCAAACGGCACCGACCCCCTTCCCCAAAAAGTGGAAAAAAACACTGTCACTGCACTTTCAACAGCAACTGTGATACATATATAGCAAAAATATTTTTTTTCCCAGATATTCAGTTGATGTTGGATTTGACAAGGCAGCAGTCAACAAAGAGGCTTTCAAGGACCCAGCTAAGAAGCGTAAAGCAAAACGTGATGTAAAAGCAAAATTTGAAGAAAGGTGAGAATCAAGATTTTGGATTATTTAATGAAATTATAAACAACAATGTAGAGAAGAAATTGTTAATGACTGGGTTAGGTTATATATCAATATCAAAAGCGATACACTACAGGAATGTATATTGAAAAGTATTATATTCTTGTGAAGCAAATGTTGTGAGTTTGGGTTCACAATTTTCACTATTCAAGATCTTTAGCTCTAGCATTGATTTATCTTGGAATTATAGCCCTTTGTGTTATTAGAACATTTCTTGCAAGATCAGTTCCCACTTGTCTTTGCTTTGGGCGAGTTGAAATTTCTTTGTGACAATTGATGTAATGGTCATTGGTCTCTTACCACTGAATCGGAAGTCAATGGATGACAAATAATTTCCTTGAGCAAGAAACTTTACATTCATTGCTTAGTAATGGTTGGTTCCAGGAACGGATTTGAGAGTGTTTCAATAAGCTTATAGCTTCCAACACAAACTAAAATAAATTTGTATAAACTAAATAATTATAGTAAAGAGTTTGCCTTAATTATAGCCATCTTCTTAGGGAATAGACTTACTCCAAAATAAGAATACTTTAGGTTTTTACAGCTAATCAGTGGATACAAACAATCTTTTACAGTAACAGTTTCGAAAATGAATTCAAAACGTTGACAGTAGTGCAGTGTGAAGCTATAACAGTAAAAGTTTGTTTGTATCCAAGGATTAGCTTTGGAAAACGCACATTTGTCGAGTTTCGGATTACAACTATTTAACCTTGTATACTTTCTGGAACATGATTAGCAGGTTGAGCATTTGTCTAAATTTTACACCTTTTTCTATTTTCAGGTATAAGAGTGGCAAAAACAGATGGTTTTTCCAGAAATTACGCTTTTAAATGTACAAAGAAAAAAATAAAAATAAATGCCTCTAAGAAGAGTTGTTTTATACAAAGATGACCAGATATAATTTGTTTAAAACATATTTATTTAAGCTCGATTGTGAAACAAGTTCTTGCAACTTATATGAATCACTTTGAAGTTTGTTTTCTGGAACTAACCAGTACTGGTGTCACATGGAGAAACTTGGTTGTGACCCGATTAGGGCTTGAACCCAGGATCTCTGGGTGGGGATGCGGGCATCTTAACTACTCGTCCACCACACCCCTCCAGAAAAAAATGGCACATTGAAGCAAGATGCCAACAAATTCATGTTAATTTTCAAGAAAATTTTGAAAATGTATTTAAAGATGAAATAAAGGAAGTATTTTACACATTGCAAGCAGCACATAAACTCGGGGGGGGGGGGGGGTAAATTATACTAAATTTATACCAAAAAGGATCTAAGTAGGCCTTATCCCCATAAATAGCACTTTGTAAATCATGCAGTAGAAATACATCTATGGTGATAAATACTGCAAAACAGGTCAATCTCGAATAAGTGAATTTTTGAATATTTCTGCTTTTCTAAATAATACATTTTTAAGTTCAATTTTCTTGTAGTATTTTTGCCCATCTGAAAGCTTGTAAATGATTCAAATTTTAAGTCTGTAGATAGGGCAAACATGCCTTATAATATTGTACATGTAATAATAGATTTAGAAGGTGATGTGCTGCACAGTTCATATCATATGAAGAAAATGGCTCTGTAAATGAAATAATTTTTGGGCGTCCGTGGCCGAGTTCTTCAAACCACTTGCCCCTTACCACTGTGGGTTCGAATCCCGGCAGGGACTTGCTACTTTCTCGGCATAAGAATCGCACTAACGTGTTCTACTTTATCATAATTGACACTCCGCCCAAATTTGATGCCCATCGGAAAAGAAGCTGTTTCACCATGAACAGAATGTAATATGGTCATGTCACGTCGTGTAGGAACACCTCTAGTAACAGCAGCAGCACGGGACACATGGATGGTTCTACTCGGGTGCCTATTGTGACTGAAATAATGCACAGAGGGAGACATGATGAAGTCTTCCTCCACCAGTAAAAGCTAAAAAGTTGCCTTATGATATACTGAGCTGGTGCACCAAAGGAAAAAAAATGTTCTGTGCATGTGACATGGTGAAAATAAAACCTCACTGAATATAAAATGATTTGTGAAAAAGTGGTATTTTGTATCCATACTAAATAACTATAATTGTACTAATATAAGAAGGTGGCTCAACTGTATGGTCAATGAGTAACTTCTTGAAATTTGTAGAAGCGCACTGAAAAATGGTTTTTAAAATTATTTTGAAGGTTTTAAGACTTCATGGGTTTAAAAGGAAATTATAGTAAGATTTATTATGACCCCCACCCCTACCCGTTTTTCCCTTGAAGTTGCCAGTTGGTAGACGTACAATCAAAACACGTGGAATCGCAAGCATAAGCTTTTAGGAAGTTAACAACGCCCCATCCCAACCCCCCCCCCCCCCCAATAAAAAAAAAAAACAACAACAAGAACCCCCCCCCCCAAAAAAAAAACAAAACAACCAAACATTAACACAACAAATAACAACAACCCCATCATAAACAACAAAACCGAGAAATTATATAACATCTTCAAAGGGAAGAAACTGCTATTACATATTGAGATATATCATTTTGGAGTTACGTCCCTTATATACTGTTGCAGATTATTCGCCTTTCTACGCGCATTGCCGATTTAAATGCAAATAAATAACGTTATTATCTTGAATGGGTTAGTGTTAGCAGTATCCCCCGTAGACAGGCTCAAACAAACCGATTATGCTTTTTTCATGTTACTTTTGATGTTTTCTTTGCTTCCAAGGATTCCCCCAATTTTCAGATATTTTTTTTTTCACTAATGTCCAAAAACAACATAAATACATCGTGTACTGTTGAAAATTACCTAGCCACCAAATATTCATAATTATACAGCCTTGTAGGGCTACTGAAAGTAATGTTTCAGACAACATTTATGTCAGGATTCCTGATGATTAAAAAAGGTATAAATCATTAAATTGGTTAAAATTTATAACGAAAACAAGTCATTTGAATCAGTAAAATGTATTTTAACCACACCTGAATGTATTCTTGTTGAACTAAAATGTAGATCACATTCTTACATTTGAAAGTTTTCCTCTCTTAAATGACTTTCCTTGTTTTATAGCACTTTAAAAGTATGCATTAAAACTGCAGGAATTATATTTCAAAATGGTGATAAGATATAGAGCACAAATGATGTACGAGCAATTTATGAACATATAAAAAAACGAATTTAAAACCCTGAGGCCTTAGGTACTACATTATATTTTCCCCATGACAGCCTTTTTTCTTGAAACAAAAGCCAGAGAGTTTGTAAGGGTATAAAATATGGATAAGCGTTAAAAGTCACCAACCTTAAAGCCGTTTAAACTAGGGGAGCTCCCCAACTTACGTTTTGATTTATGATGGCTTACGATAAAGGTTAAGGAATTCTTTATGTAAGCAAATAAAGTGGAGATCGTGAGGGCTTTTAAAAGAAGCAACAACGTTTATGAGCCTTTTCTCTGAAAAAATAATGGTTTTCATTCCCTGTGTGTCAATTGTTAAGCTTATTAATGCCTCTCATCCTTGCCACCATGCGGTTTTACCCACACTAGTGTTTCACAACAACATCATCATCAACAACAACAGCAGCAGCAGCAGCAGCAGCAACAACAACCAAATACCCCACTAATAACAAAAAATGATAATGATAAAACAACAACAACAAAAACACCACAAAAAACCAACAAAACAAAAGAACTAAAAACCAACAACAACACACAAACCTAAAATTAAAAATAAAAACACAACGCAAAAAAAAAGAACTGCAACAACAACAAAATCAACAACGGACAAACAATAACAAAAGAAAAACAAAGAAAATAACAAGTAAAATGGTTTCCTGCGGTGAACATTTTAATGATATAAAGGTATTTCATTTAACTATTTTCAACATTATCATATGGGGGGAATAAATAAACGTTTGTGTCAGGAATATAGTTGACAATTGAATAAACGAGGTCTTTGGAAACTGGTGATCGTTGAAGACCGGAGAAGGTCGAACATAAAACAATTATTTCTTTTTAAGAAAACGATTAAATAGGCCTACCATTTTATGAACAATTCCGAGCAAAAAATATATAAAGTAACACAAGTTAACGCAGAAAATATCTCTATTTATTATGGCAGATGCCACTACGAATATTTTAATTTTGTAGGTTTTCAGTATAAACAATTTATTGTTTGTAAAATTTGAGATAGATATTAAAGAAACATTGATAATTTTCAAACACATCATTCAAGTTTTTCCACCTTAAACGATAAAATAATTATAGAAAATTAGAAATATCACGTAATAGTTTTTTGTTCTTAATTGATGTAATTCGGACTAATTCCCTACAGGTAAATCCGTAACGTACCGGCAAACGGTATTTAGCTAGGTTTTCGGAAAGGTCAATTAACCAATCATGTACGGTTTACAGATCACATGCTCCTCCATGTACCGAAACAGGTCACGTGCTCCTCCATGCCTCAAAAGTTAAACGCGTACCAATACCCTGCGGTCTCCAGACCGCAGGGTATGAAAGCATTAATTAACATGATGTTAAATCTTATGCTATTATTAAGAGCTGATCGACCGACTTAATAATAAAGATTATTATCTCTGATTCAGAAATAATGTAGAAAAAGATGTTCGTCACTTGCGTGGAAACTTATGTTTTGTTTTAAAACATGGGTGCTGATAGCAAACACATAAACACGTTTTTCAAATCTAATAGGACGTTAAGGTGTTTTAATTAAATGTGCTTGAATTAAAAGTTCCTTGATCTACAGTGTATAAATAAGTACATATAAGAGCAATATTTTCTTTGTTGAATTAAAAGTTCTTTGATTTACAGTGTTCATATATAAGGGCAATATTTTCTTTGTGAGAATAAAAGAGAGCTGGGGGAATTTCCCAACAGACAACAACACTTTAGAATATGGCGATGATAAATGATCTTCTCAAAACTGTTATAACCTTATTTAGGTTGCCGACTTTTAAAATGTCAACATAGTTGGTGTTCAATAAAACTTAAAGGTACATTATGCCTCAGTTTTCAGGAAAGGCAAACATGAGCTTTACAACATTTAAAAACTTTGAAAAAGAGCATATTAGAAGTTTATTTCCTGAAGAAAATACCGCTGAATGTAAAATTATCTGTCATAAAAGTAGCAAAATGTAAAAAAAACTTCCATTTAAAACACTAAATCACTTTATTTACTTATTGCCAAAACATAACAGATGCAAAAGATGGTTCAGGTATTTGGCCAATAAGTTAATTTTTGGAAACTATAACAGGATATACAAAAAAAACCATGAGAAATGAAAATAAAAACATTTCTTGGGCATAATGGCCTTTAAGGACATAATAAATTGATACCGTGACTTTACTACATTGTGAACTCATTGTTAAATATTTGTCGGAAAACATAGATGTATTGGTTTAAATAAAAAAATAAAGATTTGCATGGCATGTCAGTATATTTAATGCAGCATACCTCCAGATCTAGATTCATGCATGCTAGGTCATGAATAAAGTCAGCCATACCTGCTACACTTTCGCAATTGTGAACGATTTAACTGTTCGTTATATATTTAAGACAAAAATGCTTTCGTCAAAATATATAATTTCATGCCAGTAAATTGGGGGTATATTGCATTTCAAACCGCAGTTCACAAACAAGCCTAATCAATATGACCTTGCAAAACATCCAATTGCAAAATTGTGCCGTGTTCGTCGACCTTAAAAGTTTTATTTTATTTCAATATTTTACCCATTTATAAAAAATATAACTGACATGTTATTGCTTAAATTGACAGTTCATTTTTTCCATAACGTTTGCTTTGTAGCTGATGTTTAAATTTTTATTACTAGGCCGATACGTTGCCTTTAATGTGTTAGTGTTGTCCGTGGACAGGTGGCTTCAAGCCATTTGTTACTCAACGGTGTGGGTTCGAATCCCCAACAGGGGCTTTGGATTTCTTTCATGTGACGAAGCTATCCAGTTAGCTCACGGAATAATGTTGATTCTATTCAGGTGCCCGTTCGTGCCTGAAATAATGCGCGGAAGGGCCCCTGAGGTCTTCCTTCACCACTAAAAGCTGGAAAATAGTCAGATGACCTTTACTGTGTGAGTACGGCTTAAAACCCAACCTTAAAATGTCTGTAATGTGTTATATAAATGTTCAATACGTTAATGTCACTTCATGTGTAACTGTTATTCAAAACTAATTGTAGAAACAAGATATACATCTGAGACTTGGAGCTTTAGTAACTTAATGTCAGATGTGCTTAATTACGTTTAACATAACTTAATACAAAATGTATTTTCCAATTAATTCCCTACTTCAACATGACTCCACTGCATTGATTTATCGTAAAAATCTTCAATTTATATCTTATGTAACAATTAAACGTATGGTGGCTGATTTGTGCCATTCCTGTTTTCGTCCCGCGCCCCCGCTAATTAGCGTCTTTACGTTTGGCGGGGTCGCGGGGCGAAAACACGAATGGCACAAATTAGCCACCCTATAAACGATCTCTTTTATCCTAAGAATTGTCATTGTATTAGACGAATTTTGGTTTGTACTAATAAGGTTAGTCTGATATTGTTAAAGTCCCATTATATGCCACAGAATTGCTTTTATTTTCATTTCTCAAAGGCTTTTTAATTTTTGTGTACTTTTATACAAATGTAGTATCATCGCAGTTACTCATTGACCAATAACCCAAATCATCTTTACTTCATGTTGATTTTTGGACAATTAGTACTATTATAGAATTAGTTTTGTGTATGGAAGTCAAAATACTACATTATGTACATTTTCCCTTTTTTATGACAAATTATTTCACATTAATCGCTACTTTTGTCAGTTAACAAGCCTCTAACATTCTGTAATACCATTATTTGAACATTATACAATTCATGTTTGACCTTTCTAAATAAGTAAACAAATATTTGTTTTTGAGGCATAAGTTGCTTTTAAGTTTTATAATATCTTAGATACCTTCTAAAAGACATTTAGAATGTCAATCCTCAAGAGAACGAGTAAAGTGAACCAACACACTTACATACGGAAACGTTAAAAGGCCTCCATTTATTGCGATCACGAGATGTTAAACGACTATTTACGACTGATTTTTGTTTGATTTGATGAGATGTTTCAACACAAGTCAATTCATTGTATTCACAAAGTTCACAAAGACTAGACAAATTTTTTGTCATTCTTAATCACTTTTCTCAAAATGCTTGAAGATTGTTTTTGTCTAGGCGAAAAACACAAATGCTTTACAAAAGACGAAACGATATCTTTTCGCCTAGACAAAAACTTCAAGCATATCGAGAATCGGTTCGGTGAAATAAATGTGTGTTTAAAAAAAATCCTTGTCAATAAAATAAATTGATTTGTGTTAGAAACGTCTAACTAAAAGACGAGTAAAAATATCAGTCGGCTTAACACATCATTATCTCACTTTTTAGTGGCCCTTTTACGTTTCCGTACTTACATGTTATACTCCCATCACTAACAATCACGATAAGGTTACATTTCAAAGTCATCCCTGATTTACATGTTCTATTAAATTTCTCCTTTGGGATAAACCTGAGCATTTATCGGGATAACAAATGAGGAATTTAGATACATACCACAAATAACAACTGACATTACCTGAACACAGTATTATATCAAATATATTTTTTCTTATAAAATGTCGATGTTAAAGTATTCGCTTGACAAACGATTTAACCTTTTTGGAATAAATGTTTGAGTCTCAGTCACGATATGAAATTCCGATGAGAGTGTAACAATATTCCAATCACCATCATGCATTTAAGCGAATGATCTAAAAGCTGATGAATAATATAGGATTTCAGTAATACAATAAACCTTTGTGACCTAGTGGCCTACTGCCTCTTTTTTAAACTTTAGAAATCTTAATTTTATGGTCAAAATATTTTCTTGCCGATTACGAATAGAACCAAGCTTGTATTGATAGAGAAAACAACAAAATAAGAAACGAAAAGAACCAAAAACCAAACAACAACAACAACAACAACAAAATTAGAAAAAAAAAAAACAACAAAAAAACTAAACAAACAACACAAAAAAACAACAACAACAAACCCAAACAACAACAGAATATCTCTATTTATTTGTTTCAACTTTCAGGAAATGTATATGCGCCTTTTCCGATTTCATAATTTTCATCAAAACTAATTTAATAAAATTACCATGACCTTTATGCAAATAGAATTAAGAAAATCTTGTCAAGAATGTGCTATATCTAATTTATCAAACCTTCTAAATTGTTCCTGGCTAATAAGCATATTGTGTAACATTATATGAATGTCAATATTCTATAAGAAAATACGGACGGACAGACGGGTGGGGGGAAATAGCAAATATTTCTATAATGGAGTGTTTTGAATGGAAATTAATAATTATGTGTACATTTTATAACATATGCTAATTCTTTTTTTTTAAATGTTCATTTGCTCAATGCTAAATATTTTTGATATGTATAATTGTTAACACTATACCTATTTTTCTGGTACACGATATTTACTAAAATCACATTAAACACATTTCTGAAGCCTGCATTTGCACATTAGTGTTCTTTAAATCTGATCTTATAAAAAAAGAGTTCTGTAAAAGTAGGAGTGTCATTGATAAATTGCAACAGCCATCAGGCATTCCTAAATAGCTAACCAAAGAAAAAGGTCAATTTTCTGCGAAAAGCTGCGATTTAGAATAATATAAAGTTTTTGTTTTAATGGTAATAAATTTTTGTATGCTACTTTAAAAGTTTTGGGCTGTAAAATCTCCACAAAGAAAAGGATGTTGAATAGATCTACAAAGGAAACTCATTTGTCACAAAGAAGGGTGTTGAATGCCAAGGAAACATGCTCTTTCAATATTTCTTGTTTATAACTTGTTATATGTGTGCAACTCTTAAAGTTAAACAATGCAATAATAACTAAGAGTTATAAAAACAACAATTCATAATCATTTTCCAAACGTATGGAAAAAATAAAACATACCAAAAACAAAACAAAATTAAATCATAAACAACAGCAACTACTACAATAGCAGCAACAACAGCAGTAGCAAAAACAATAACAACATTAATTTAGTTATGCTTACAATTCCATGATCACATTTTTGGAAGAACGTTAAGAATTTCGGATACATATCAAGAATGGATTAATAGCGTATACACAATACGAGCAAAACTTTAGCATTGTGCATAAGGGTCATTACATATACTAATTAATTTCTTGGAATAATAAACTAAGAGCTTAAGGTGCCTGTCTCTTTCCCTAGGGATCTAGCACTGCTGTGGTCAGAACAAAGTTTACTCCATATGACACCAGTGCACTGGAAAGTTGTTAAAAAAAGCTGCAAACTATTCCCCATGGTAAAAACTAATAAAAATCTCCCTCACAAGTGGAGGTACGTAATAGTAGAAAGACAAAAAGATGCAATTACAAGACGAAGTCATTAATGCTTGAACATTCCGTCTATGTACCAATTAGCCTGCATAGAAAACAGCCATAAAATTAAATCGCCCATTTACTAATTTGCATTATAGGCCTTGTAGACATATCGCATAACGTTACTTGATATAAAAGTGACGCATTCTTTTTCCTGTTTTCCAAATGCCAGGAAGCATCGAAATAAATAAAGATCTGCAAAATGAGAGAAATAAGTAGTTTAGTTGCGACATTAACAATATGTTTTTATACAATACATATATATTATGCAATAATTTAATTTGTCATATTATATTATTTCATTTTATGTTAGTATTGCAATGAATGTGAAAACATGTGACACACTAATTGTCGACGTTTCTAGACGGCGACATATACGCTTGAAAAATGTGACATTTTCTAATCGTACACCTCGTGCTCTAAGCCATCCAAAAGCAGAAAATTTAATACCCGTGATAAAAAAATGGACTGATAATTATTTAAGTTTGATGCTTTTAGGTCACATGACTGTTAAGTGACATTCTAATTATTCCGATTTCTGATAACGTTGCGTTTCGCTCTCTGTATGCAGACTTAAAAGTTAGCAAACTATTACTCATATTTTATTGAATTTTGTATAAGCCAGAACTGTAGACGTGACATATGTTACACTTTCATTTCAGTTCGTAGATAATAATGATAAAGCCGAATCCGCAATTTTTGGTTTCGTTCATCTTGAGGGCTCTTCTTTTATTGATATTTCATACTCACAAAGGCAGGTTCCATTTGCTGTTTGGGAACTACAAAATTATTGTTGCATTTGCACTTGCATCTTAATGTTGTTAGATCTTTATAGTCCTCCGTGATCATTGAAACCAATTTCTTTTTGAAGTTTTGAATAAAGCTTCATCCATTGATGGTAGATGGGTAGGAGGTGTGATTTCATAATCTATAATTAACAGTGCAAATAAATCAAGCTGGCAATATTGATCTCCTGATTTTAGTTGTTATTTCTCTGAAGAAATTATATCATTGATTTTATAGGGATCTACCCTCTTAAGATGTTTAAACTGTAAGAAATTAATTTTTGAAGAGCACCCGCCCCTTTCAAGATGTTTATATTGTAAGCAATTTGATTTTGAAACTTTGTCTAGTCTTTATAGTCCATTTTAAATGTATTGCCATTTGCAGTAATTGTTATTATTACCCCTCACTTTTTTCGTAATGCTAATTTCCCATAGGCCTCTGGGAGTAATTTTTACTGTTAAGGCAAGTGTACCACGTGACTAAGAATTTTATACTGTTACACAGGTAACAGTATTTTTAACAGTATAAAATCTGGTCACGTGGTCTATTTTCTAAATAAAATGAAATAAAATGGCCGCCATTTTTTTCTCGATTCATTCTTATTTACGACGTTAAACCCCGATTTGACATCAATTTCTTCTCTGGAGTAACTATGACACCCATAAAATTTAGTTGTTCGCACCCTGGTGTGCTTTTAGTGTATAAAATATCTTTTTGTTGAATAGTCAAAAAGTGAATATCCGTTTTCAACGGAAGTACTTGCAATGGAAATAATATCATACTGGAACATGCAGACGATTTAAGCATGCCACAAAGGATTATTTAACAATTTCAATCAGTGAAACGTTACAGATATGGTGGATAGACATAGGATATCATCGTTACTTTGTCAAAAACCATTCTAAGAATATTCTGGAAACAGAAGGATCAGATTTCATAGATCATAACCGTGTAAATGGGTTAGTGTTTTGTTTTCTGAATAAAACCTAGCTTATTGTATGTTTATGATTTGTAGATATCATCACTTGCATAAAGAATAAAAGAAAAAGAAAACTTCTCAAGTAGGCCTTATATCACTTAAAACTTAAAAGGTAAAAGGACAGTTAAGTTATTGTTACTCTTGGTTTATTTTTGTTAAAGTTCAAGATTTAGTTGACAATTTCAGATCATCTCAGTATTTTTGTTCGGGGTAATAAAATAAATAACACATGGGTTTGTGAGTAAAATATTCGTAAAGTATCCGCCTCGGGTAACAGTATTTTCCTCGTGATGATATTTTTACTGTCACCCACAAACCAATGTGTTATTTATATATTGTTACGACATAATGTTTTATGGAAACACATTGTAAATATGATCGCTTACGCTCTATATCCAATGGTGTGATAACAACATCATTCTGAAACTTAAGCCAACCTATTTCAGGTCTTGTTATGCACAGACAATATATGATTGCACGTTCTTGTTTTAGTAGCAGATTTATGACGAAAGTGCATTAGATTGGTCTACAGTTAGAATAGAAGCATAGTTAAAGACGAAGAGATAAAACATGCGATACCTTAAGTTTAAACAGATCTGATTTGATGAACATTGCATTTTGGTATGATGTTAACATCGTGTTTGTGTGTGTATAGTTATCATTCTATCCAGTTCAATGTCATATACGTATGTGAACAAATGAAACAAGAAATTTAAGGATAAAATACATTTTACAGTTTGTTTGAATACTTTATCACCATTTGTTATATGATGTTTTTTATTGCACCATTTGATATATGCAGACTACTAATTCAGAAACATTTCTTTCTTTGAGTTATGGATTAAAGCAGAGATAGTATAAATCATATAGTCTTACTTGTTAATGAAAATTCCCGTTTACGTAAAGCATTGGCAAAATTTTTGCTCCAACGATGAGCTTTGATCCATACTCTGCGGTAGAAAACTGTTATTCTTTAAACACAAAGAATTAAATGGACTTTTATTAGCGGCATGGCCAAGTTGTTAACCTATCGTACTAGAATCTAATGAGCGCTAGCCGCATGGGTTCAGGGGCAAGTCGTTGTTTCCCTGAGCAAGAAACTTTACCCTCATTGCCCAGTAATAATAGGTTCCAGGAACGGATTCGAAAGTGTGTATTGTAAGTTTACAGCTTCCTACACTAAATTCTGTATAATATAAATGGACCTTAACCTACGTCATGGAAATGTGTGTCATTAGAACACGACATGCTTTATTCAAAATGTCTGGAGTAGTAATAAATCTAATTAATCACGTCAATTCCCTTGGATGTTGTATCTATAATACGATTAACACTTGAAAAGCGAAAAGCTATATCTCGTCTACTATGATAGCAGATGATAGATTTGTTGAGAACATATTAATACGGTGGTATAGAGGTGGCATTTTCTGTATTTTCATATTGTTACCACAACCTATTATGTTGTGGTCACGACCTATTATCTTGTGGATAACAAGTCGTAGCCACAAGATAATAAGTCGTGGACTCAAGATAATAAGTTATGGCCACAAGATAATATTTTGAGGCTGCAAAATAATATGTTGTGGCCTCAAGATAAAAAATATACTGCAAAAGTCATCTCTATGCCATCGTAGATTTAACATTTAATTTCGTTTTGTTTGTTGTATTTCATATACCAATATACAAGTTTATATGAACAACAGTTTAATAAATAATACATACTAAAAATTATAAGATATTTTACACAATGGAAGAATAAAGAAAAAAAAATTGACATATTTATTAACGGTAGGAATTTTATTTTCAAATATAAATTTACATTTTTTATACTGAAGTTACGGGATATAATAACAGTGTTTGTGACCGTTACAATACTTTTAAAAAATAATGCAAACATGAATATATTCCCTACAATTCTTTTAAACATTCCATTTATTACCATTTCCTTTGCAGTCTTTTCTGCTCACGATTTGCGTGTGTAAATCATACTCAATATTTCATAGCACAGATAAAATGTCAATGTTTGAAAAATAAACTGACAGGCATATTAGGACAATAAATTGTATTTATTTGTTTGATTTATGACTATATAAAACTTTGACAATTTAAGTATTTTTGTCAGACATTTGTTAGATAAATTGTATCGGTTGCGTGCTGACGAGATAAAACTTTTACATATTGTGTGACAAAAGTTGTAAATATGGAACAAATTTCTAAAACCATTACTAAAGAAAATGCGTGAAATTCTGTTAAACATGTTTTTGCAAAATTATGATATCAAAATGACGTGAACTATTTTGTAAAATACATCTGTTATTAACAAAATAGCAATGACTTGAATTGTATTTGTCCTATATTTGGAAAATAATTTCATATTGCCTGTGGCACAGTTTATAGTAACATTAATAACATATCTCAAATAATATAATAGTACCTTTACATAGTAACTAATTAGTTGTTGATATTTGATAACTTAAGAAATTATATTACCAGTATTTTGTACATGTACTTCAGATCATTCTATGTATAAAAGAAGTAACTTTGTTGAATTATTTAAATAATGACATCATTGATTTCCCGGTGAAATAGATGCTCAAAGGGCCGGGTGCCTTTCTTTCATCTGTATATTATGAATCCATGTCATTTATGCACATATCACGATAATAAACTATATCTTATCTTATCTTATAATCGATATAATTAGACTATAGATAAGACGTCACGTGATAATTCTGCCACTCTATATAAGATCACAAATTTCAAATTTAAGCGCATTTGAAATAAAAAAAATATTACGTATATCTTAGAATAAAACAACACTATTTAATAACACATATATAAATACAGTGCCACTTAATTAAAAATGATTTAACATCGCTGAATAGTGTTTCTACATCTATTTCGAACAAATTATATATGATAGGGATGATCAAAATAACGTAGACTTTCGTTGTAAGTGCTATATAAAACAAATTATAGAACATAGAGAGAAAGTATTAGCAAAAATAACAAATAACAAAATGGTCTCTATAGTCCACCCGGAGCACGCCGTTTTGTCAATTTTGTAACGTAGAAATAAATCAGATTTAATTCTAAATCAAAAATGTATCATAGTTTCTGTATATTGTTACTTAAAAATTCCAGAATGCTGTACTTCACATAAGGCAAACTTTTGTAATCTTCTTGACACCGATATAAGAAGATTTTTGTGAAAGAAAGGGAAATACTAAAACAGATACTGTAACGAGACCAACACATTACTCATGTTGACGAATTCCAGACTGTTGCTAAACAAGCTATAAAACTAAAATGCGATATTAGGTAATTACCATGATAAAACCTTAACAGACGTTTTACATTACGTTATTTGATACTAAATTGCTGCCTTTATTTTTCCTGTTGTTTCTTTTTTAATGTCAAACCACATTAATCTTATTTAAATTCACAGTCACAGACGGTTATTCATTACATGTGCTTGTAATAAATTTTATTTGACTAACTGATTACACTTTATATCTTATATAGATAATTCATTACATCTAGTTAAAAATCTTGTTTAATATCCTGTTACATTTTTCACCTTCAAGTAACCAATTTAAGTCCAAGACATTCAAATAATATCGTATCGTAATTATATTATAATAGTCATTTATATCATATAATATTGTAGCATATCGTATGGGAAAATATTGATTCTTGTCATATAGTATACTATCTCATGTCGTATCGTATCCTATAGTATCGTATATTATACTAATATATATCGTATTGTATCGTAGCATATCGTATAGCATAGTATTGATTCTTGTCATATAGTAATATATATCGTATTGTATCGTTGCATATCGTATGGTTATAGCATTGATTCTTGTCATACATAGTATACTATCGTATATTGTAATATATCACGTAATGTATCGAAGCATATTGTGAAGAACACCGAAAATTGTGAATGTGTTCAATTTCGTTTGAGTATGTTCTCTTAGTAAATAAAAACATATAACTTATTTAGTACTTCAAAAGCGGCTGGACTACACGTTGTCATACTCAACTTCAAGTTTGAAGACTTGGTTTGATAGAGCCTATGCCATTGCCATTGAGCCAGTTATATTTTGTAAGTAGTAATGTTACGTGTTATTTAGCTAGAACTTCAAAAGTTATGGGCTATATTCCTGTCATACTTAACTAGATTAGTGTTAAAACTTGATAGAAATTCTTTACATTTTCTGTTTGATATATAATTATTGTCACTTTCTTGTGATAAGTCATCTAAGACCGTCGCTAGACACGAACTAATCGTTTTCAGATATATGTATGACATATTTCGTGCAGGAAGAGCAATGTCCTATTGCAAAGAAAACTAATTACATTATGTTTGTGCGCGATATAGAAATAATGTATAGGAAGTTTTATAATTTACTTACTTATAAAAAAATTGAAGGGTTACTAATGATACTTACATATTGTCATTTCTGTGTGAATTTTACTGGAAATTCTCAGATATTCGGAAGCATACTTCGGGACCATTATGAGGTTTTAAAACTGTAATACAATGTATCAGAACTTATATATTAGAACATTCATTTTGAAAAGTGTTTTAGTTGTCTACTTAGCCCTTGTATGTCAAAAATTGTATGTATGCAAGATAGAACTCAAATAATGATTGAACCAATATATTTATCATCGTCTCATGTACAATGTTTAAACCTATTAATGCCAGGCTTTTGTAAAAGGTCGTGAAACTGACAAAGGTCATTGACGTTGTGAGATCTAGAATCATACTGAAAATTATTAAATGGTATCGTAACATTATCTGTATTAGTTCGTAAGATATAGTCATTTTTTCGATTTTGCCGTTTTGGGCTTTCTTTAGGGTTTCTTATTTTCTCTATTTCACATCATATACATTTCAAAGATATATTGCCACCAATGATCAAATAAGGCTATTGTGCCTGTCTAAGAATAGTCAAATTTCAATTAATTTTGCAACGCTTTTTTCCAATTTAAGGAAATACTATCAAATAATTAAACTTTCAATGTAATCTGAATATATTTCTTAATCATCTTTTGCATATTTATCTGTTCTAAGTACCCCAGCTGAGCTATGAAGGTTATTTAAATTGTTATGTTTTCATGTGGACTTTGGACCACAGCATAGTTCCTTTTAAGAAAGTTTTTTTCACTTTATTTATTTTTCTCACTTCGTATTTCCTAGATTTTATATTATACTTTATTGATTATAAAATACCACACTTAATTGACTTTTATGGTTATTGAAATTTTCCCATGAAATTAAGCCACTCTCATGTAAATATATTATTTTACTGAATTATTATACTCAGCTGTTAATAATGTTTTGGTTAAGAATAATAAATATGTTGTTTATTTTCAAAAAAATCATATAATCAAATAAAGAAAGATATTGAAATGATTTTCTAGATAAATTTTACATAAAAACAACATTCAACACATTTACCAGACAGGTATATGTTTCTTTGTCAAGAGAAACGACGCTCGGCAACGTTTATGGATTGATATTTTGAGCAATTATCTAAAAACATTTGCTATCACGAAACAGTATGACTATCCTTCACAAGTTACAATCAAATCACTCCAAACTAAGAAGAATGCCAGTGGGTAAAGCATAGTATACTTAAAGTAAAACAAACCCAAATTTATAAAGTTATTTGTCAAAAATAAAGCAATAAATCCTCAAAATGACTTATCAGATTGAAGTTTTGATTCAGATACTAAACCATTTTGAATACTGCTTTATGTTTTATGGTGACGAATTTCAAATTGCCTCGCTTTTTGATTTGGTCTGCATATAAAATTCACGTCTTTAATACCATGATAAAATTTGACGATCTTTGCTAACCATGTAAATGTGATATATATAGTTTTACTTACACACTATCTTTATAATTTTGGGTATGTTTTCCTGTAATTGCCGACTGCAGTAATTGTTATTGATACGACAAAATGATATATGGAATTACATTGCAGATATGACCGCTTACGCTCTATATCTATTGGTGTGATATAAAACATCAATCTGAAACTTAAGCCAACCTATTTCAGGTCTCATTATGATAGACATTATGTAATTGCACGTTTGAGTTTCTTAAGCATTTGTTTGTTTCAGATTTATGACAAAAGTGCATTAGATTGGTCTACAGTTAGAAAAGAGACATAGTTTTAAACGAAGAGATAAAACATGGGCTACCTTAAGTTTAAACAGATCTGATGTGATGAACATTGCATTTTGATATGATGTTAACATGGTGCGTGCGTGTCTAGTTATCATTCCATACAATATATCAATGTCACCTACGTATAAAGGAAACTTTATTTAAGGATAAAATACATTTTGCAGTTTGTTTGAATACTTTGTCACCATTTGTTATATGATGTTTTTATTGCATCATTTAATATATGCAGACTACTAATTCGGAAACATTTCTTACTTTGAATTATGGATTAAAGCAGAGATAGTATAAATTATATAGTCGCGATATCTTACTTGTTAATAAAAAATTCCCGTATACGTAAAGCATTGGCAAAGTTTTTGCTCCAACGATGAGCTTTGATCCATATTCTGCGGTAAAAGTGTTATTCTTTAAACACTAAGAATTAAATGGACTTTTATTAGGGGCATGGAGAAGTTGTTAACGCATCGTATTAGTAATCTAATGATCGTTAGCCGCATGGGTTCAAACTCCATCAGGGGCAAGCCGTTTTTTCCTTGTGCAAGAAACTTTACCCTTATTGCTCAGTACTAATTGGTTCCAGGAACGGATTCGAAAGTGTGTTTTGTAAGTTAATAGCTTTCTACAGAATCGAACTAAAATAAATTCTGTATAAACTAAATGGACTTAAACCTTTATCATGAGAAAGTGTGTCATTAGAACATGACATGCTTTATTCAAAATGTCTGGAGTAGTTATAAATTTGATTAATCACGTCAATTCCCTTGTCTGTTGTATCTATACATTCACACTTGAAAAGCGAAAAGATATATCTCGTCTAATATGATAGCAGATGATAGATTTGTTGAGAATATATTAATACGATGGCATAGAGGTGACATTTCCTGTATTTTCATCTTGTTACCACAACCTATTATGTTGTGGTAACAACTTATTATCTTGTGGATAACAAGTCGTAGCCACAAGATAATAAGTCTTGGACTCAAGATAATACGTTATGGCCACAATATAATATTTTGAGGCCGCAAGATAATAAGTTGTGGCATCAAGATAAAAATATACTGCAAATGTCACCACTATGCCATAGTAGATTTAACATTTTATTTTGTTTTGTTTGTTTGTTGTATTTCATATACCAATATACAAGTTTATATGTACAACAGTTTAAAAAATGATACATACTAACAAAAATAAGATATTTTACACAATGGAAGTATAAAGAATAATGTAAAACTTGACATATTTATTCTCAGTAGGAATTTCATTTTCAAATATGAATTTACTTTTTTTATACGGAAGTTACGGGATATAATAACAGTGTTATATCTATTATAACATTTGTGATCGTGACACTACTTTGAAGAAATAATACAAACACGTACTCGTACATTCCTTACAATTCTTTTAAACATTTTATATACAATTTCCCTTGCCGTCTTTTATATTCACGATTTGCGTGTGTAAATCATACTCAATATTTTACAGCACAGATAAAATGTCAATGTTTGAAAAATAAACTGATAGAAGTATAAAGTATATAAAGTCACTGTATATATGTATTTATGTATTTGATTTATGTCTTTATAAGACTTTGACATTTTAAGTATTTTTTTCTAGATATTTGTTATTTAAAATATATAGGTTGCGTGCTGGCCAGAACAAGTAATTTTACATATTGTGTGACAAAAGCTGTAAATATGAAACAAATGTCTAAAACCACTGAAGGCAGTGGGTGAAATTTTGTTTTTAAATTACATGTTTATCAAAATTACGATATTAAGAAATGACTTGAATTTTTTTGTAAAGTATATCTGTTTTAACAAAATAGCAATGACCTGAAATGTATTTGTCCTGTATTTGGAAAATAATTTCATATTGCCTGTGGCACAGTTTATAGTAACATAAATAACAGATCTGAAATAACATAATCGATATTACTAGACTATAGATAAGACGTCGACGTCACGTGATAATTTTTCGCTTTTGGCTTGCCACTCTATTAGGGGGTCACAAATTTACAATCAAAGTGCATTTGAAATAAAATTATTACATACATTTTAGATTAAAACACCACTATTTAATAAAACATACATAAATACAGTGTCACTTAACTAAAAATGATTTAACATCGCTGAATGTTGTTTCTACATCTATGTAGAGCAATTTATATATAATAGGGATGATCAAAATAACGTAGACTTTCGTTGTAAGTGCTATATAAAACAAATTATATAACATAGAGAAAAGGTTTTAGCAAAAATAATGACTACACACAAAACAAAATGGTCACAATATTCTACACGGAGCACGCCGTTTCGCCAATTTTGTAACGTAGAAATAAATCAGATTTAATTCTAAATAGAAAATGTATCATTGTTTCTGTTAAATGTTACTTAAAAATCCCAGGATGCTGCACTTTACATTTAAGCAAACTTTTGTAATCCTATTGACACTAATATAAGACAACCGACTTAAGAGAAGATTTATGTTAGAGAAAAGGAAATACTGAAACAGATACTGTAACGAGACAAACACATTACTCATGTTGACGAATTCCAGACTGTTGTTAAACAAGCTATAAAACTAAAATGCGATATTAGGTAATTGTCTTGATAAAACCTAACAGGCGTTATTTGATACCAAATTGCTGCCTTTATTTTTCCTGTTTTTTCCCTTCTAATTTTTTAAATGTCAAACCACATTATGCTTATTTAAATTAACTCCCACAGTCGATTATTCATTAAATGTTTTTGTAATAAATTTTACTTGACTTACTTAGATAAATGGTTACAATTAGTTAAAAATCTTAATATAATGTTACGTTTTTCAATTTAAAATAATCAATTAAAGTTCTCATCATTCAAATGATGTCGTATCGTAATTCTATTATAGTTATATATATCATATAATATTGTTGCATATCGTATCGGAAAATATTGATTTTTGTCGTATAGTATACTATTTCATGTCGTATCGTATCCTATAGTATCGAATATTATAGTAATATATATCGTATTGTATCGTAGCATATCGTATGGCATAGTATTGATTCTTGTCATAAAGTAATATGTATATATCGAATCTTACTGTTACATATCGAATCTTATTGTTACATTTCGAATGGTTATAACATTGATTCTTGTGATATAGTATAATATCGTATATTGTAATATATCACGTAATGTATCGAAGCATATTGTGAAGAACACCAACACGGCAAATTTGAAAATGTTGAATGTGTTCAATTTCGTTTGAGTATGTTATCTTAGTAAATAAAAACATATAACTTATCTAGAACTTCAAAAGCGGCTGGACTACACGTTGTCATACTCAACTACAATTTTGTTGGTTTGATAGAGCCTCTGCCATTGCAATTGAGCCAGTTGTATTTGTAAGTAGTAATGTTACGTGTTATTTATCTAGAACTTCAAAAGTTATGGGCTATATTCCTGTCAGACTAAACTAGATTATTGTTAAAACTTGATAGAAATTCTTTACATTTTCTGTTTGATATATGATTATTGTCACTTTCTTGTGATATTGTCATCTAAGACCGTCGCTAGACACGAACTGATCGTATTTCTGATGTTTGTATGACAGTTTTCGTGCAGGAAGAGCAATGTCCTATTGCAAGGAAAACTAATTACATTATGTTTGTGCGCGATATAGAAATAGTTTATAGGAAGTTTTATAATAATTTACTTAGAAAAAAAATATAGGTTTTAGAAACGATACTTACAGATTGTCATTTCTGTGTGAATTTTACTGGAAATTCTCAGATATTCAGAAGCATACTTCGGGCCCACTATGAGGTTTTAAAACTGTAGCATCAGAACTTAGATATTAGAACATTCATTTTGAAACGTGTTTCAGCTGTCTACTTACCCCTTGTCTTGTATGCAAGATAGAACTCAAATACAGATTAAACCAATATATTTATCACCGTCTCATGTACAATGTTTCGACCTATTGATGCAAGGCTTTTGTAAAAGGTCGTGAAAATGACAAAGGTCATTGGCATTGTGGGATCTAGAATCATGCTAAAAATGATTAAATGGTATGGAAACATTATCTGTATCAGTTCGTACAATGTAGTCATTTTTTTCAATTTTTCCATTTTGGGCTTTCTTTAGGGATTCTTATTTTCTCTATTTCACATCATTTACATTTCAAAGATATATTGCCATCAATGATCAAATAAGGTTACTGTGTCTGTCTAAGAATAGATAAATTACAATTAATTTTGCAACGCTTTTTTCCAATTTAAGGAAATACTATCAAACCATTCAACTTTCAATGTAATCTGAACATATTCCTTAATCATTTTTTGCATATTTATCTGTTCTAAGTGCTCCAGCTGAGCTATGAAGGTTATTTTTTGTTTTCATATGTACTTTGGATCACAGGAGAGTTCCTTTAAGGTATATTTTTCACTTTGTTTATTTTTCTCACTTCGTATTTCTTAGATTTTATATTATACTTTGTTGTTTATAAAATACCACACTAAATTGACTTTTATGGTTACTGAAATTTTCTCTTGACATTGAGCCACTCCTATGTAAATACATTACTTTAAAAAATAATATACTGCTATGTTATTAATGTTTTGGTTTAGAATAATGAATATGTTGTTTACTGTCCGAATAAATCATACAATCAAATAAAGAAATATATTGAATTGAATTTCTGGATAAATCTTACATAAAAACAACATTCAACACATTTCCCTGACAGATATATGTTACTTTATCAAGAGAAACGGCGATCGGTGACGTCTATGTTTTTTTTTTATTTTGAGCAATAATATAATAACATTTGCTTTCGCAAAACATTATGACTATCCTTTGGATGAATGCATTCGTGTTTCAAAAGAACAATCAAATTACTCCAAACTAAGACTGTGGTTAAAGTAAAACAAACCCAAATTTATAAAGATATGCTTAAAAATCAAACAATAAAGCTTTGAAATGAGTGTATAGATTGGAGTTTTTATTGAGTAACTAAATGTTTAGAGTTATGCAAATGATATATTTTACGATGTGGAATTTCAAATTGTCTCGCTCTGCACATCTACCATGAACACACTCAATCAAACTGCGTCTGCAATTTTCATATAATACCCTTTTCCTGATTTGGAGGGATCACAGCTTTTACAATATTTTTACAATTGACGCAAATTTATCGGAAATTCATATTTAAATTAAAAAAAGACTTTCCATTAAATCAGCAAAAATACAATGGTCTCCACAATTTTTGTGGTATTGATTTGAATTAAGCTCTTAACAAATAAAACAATATTGCTTTGCTTGTCAGCAGTCCCGAGTTAATAGAATATTTCGGGTTATTGCCTTTTTTTTATTGTCGATCACAAATTAGGTTTCTTTTGCTAAACTCAGGGAGCACATTGCGCTTCTTTTAGATTGATCCTTTTCGATCAAAATGTTTTAAAATGCAGCTGATATCCTAAAATGATCAAACATAGTTTTCATTGTTATAAAACTGCGCATTAAGAATTTAGCAAACAGCAATTGATATTGTTAGGGAAATTTTAAACTTAATTAGCCCTTATTTATGTAACAATCATAATGAATCACTGCTTTGCTTTCTGTCCTACAATTTCTTTTGACCATCATCAAAAATGTAGGATCGACAATGTTTGTGGAATATTAATATATATCACGAAAGACGATATTTGAATTTCAAGAAAGATATAAATTATCTCCGACTTTGACTCTCATTTGGAACTTATGTAATTTGTTTAACAGTTATGTAACAGTATTAATTATTAAGTAATACATCTAAGAATTAGGATGTTACATAATAATTGTATTTTACATTTTAAGGTCATCTTTAACATCTCAACCATATTGTTATTTAGAAAAAACATTCTACAAATATATCATGTGAACCAAAAGAAAAGACTTACACGTTATTTTTTCCACTGTAATATATTAAAAAAGTTAGCACAATAATTGTCGTTTTGAATTTTAATGGCGAATCAGAGGGTTTTGATCTGCAGTAAAAAGGATTATTTTTTAAACACACGAATTAAATGGACTTTAAGTGGAGATATGGCCGAGAGGTTGAGGCATTGTACTAGTTATCTAATTATGCAATCAGGGGCATGTCGTTGTTTCCTTGAGAAAGAAACTTTTCACTGATTGCCCAGTACTGGTTGGTTCCAGAAAAGGAGTCGAAAGTGTGTCTATAAGCTAATAGCTTCCTACAAAATCGAACTAAATTCTGTATAAACTAAATGGACTTAAACCTTCATCATGAGAAAGTGTGTCATTAGAACGAGACGTGCTTTATTAAGAATGTCTGGAGTAGTAATAACAGTAATTAATCACGTCAATTGCCTTGGATGTTGTATCTATACATTCACACTTGATCAGCGAAAAGCTATATCTCGTCTACTAGGATAGCAGATGACATATTTGTTGGGAACAAATCAATACGGTGGCATAGAGGTGACATTTGCTGTATTTTTATCTTGTCACCACAACCTATTTTGTTGTGTTCACGACTTATTATCTTGTGGATAACAAGTCGTAGCCACAAGATAATAAGCCATGGACTCAAAATAATAAGTTATGGCCACAAGTTTATAGTTTGATGCCGCAAGATAATATGTTGTGGCCTCAAGATAAAAATATACTGCAAATGTCAACTCTATGCCTACGTAGATTAAACATTTTATTTAGTTTGATTTGTTTGTATTTCATATACTTACAAACAAGTTTACATATACAACAGTTTGAAAATCAAAACATACATGTACTTATAGATATAATGTATTTTACACAATAAAAGAATGAAGAAAAATGTAAACTTGACATATTAATTTAGGAAGGAATTTCATTTTCAAACATAGAATTGACATTTTAGGTGCTGAAGTAACGGGATATAAAAAAATGTCATATTTATTAATGTATTTGTGATCGTTACAATACTTTTTAGAAATAATGCAAACGTGTATATATTCCTTACAATTCTTTTAAACATTCCATTTATTACCATTACCTTTGCTGTCTTTTCTGCTCACGATTTGCGTGTGTAATTCATACAGCATATATAGAATGTCAATGTTTGAAAAATAAACTGATAGGCATACTAGGACAATATTAAAATTGTATTTATTTGTTTGATTTATGATTATATAAAACTTTGACAATTTAAGTTTTTTTGTCAGACATTTGTTAGATAAATTGTATCGGTTGCGTGCTGGCGAGATAAAGCATTTTTACAGATTGTGTGACAAAAGTTGTAAATATGGAACACATGTCTAAAACCATGACTAAAGGCAATATGTAAAATTCTGTTTATCAAGATTACAATATCAAAACGACGTGAACAATTTTGTAAAATACATCTGTTATTGAAAATATATTTATGGCCTGATTTGTATTGTCTTCTGTTGTTCATTTTTCATATGTTTGAAAAAGAATATCATAACGTTAGTGGCACAGTTTACAGTAACATAAGTAACAGATCTGAATAATCTGGTCGATATTACTAGATTAGAGATAAGATACCACAGGACAAATTCTCTCTTTTGGCTTGTCACTTCATGAGGGGTCACAATCCAAGTGTATCTAAAATAAAAAAATATAACGTACATTGATGATTAAAAACAATGCTATTTCATAAACATATGCAAATACAATGTCACTGAACTAAAACAATCAAACACTGCTAAATGTTGTTTCTACATCTGTTTCGAACAATTTGCATATAATAGGGATGATCAAATTAACGTCGACTGTAATTAATTAGAAGTTGCCGTCACTGCTATATAAAACTAATAAATAGGAACACAGAGTATAAAAAATATTAGCAAAAATAATGACTACACAAAACAAAATGGTCACAATATTCTGCCCGGAGCACGCCGTTTTGTCAATTTTGTAACGTAGAAATAAATCAAATTTAATTCTTAATCAAAATTGTATCATAGTTTCCGTTTAATGTTACTTAAAAATCCCGGAATGCTGCTATGTACATTAGGCAAATTTTTGTACCCCTATTGACACTGATCTAAGACAACCGACTTAAGAGATTTATATTAGAAACAAGGGAAATACTGAAACATATACTGTAACGAGGCAAACACATAACTCATGTTTGCGTATTCCAGACTGTTGTTAAACAAGCTATAAAACTAAAATGCGATATAAGGTAATTGTCTTAATAAAACCTAACAGACGTATTACATTACATTATTTGATACTAAATTGCTGCCTTTATTTTTCTTGTTTTATTCTCACATTAATCTCATTTAGATTCACAGCCACAGACGGTTATTCATTACATGTGCTTGTAATAAAATTTATTTTACTTACTTATGACACTTTATTTCTTATTCAGATAACTCATTACATCTAGTTAAAAATCTTGTTTAATATAATGTTACGTTTTTCACCTTCAAGTAACCAATTTAAGTCCTAAACATTCAATAATATTGTATCGTAATTATATTATAGTTATTTATATCATATAATATTGAAGCATATCGTATGGGTAAATATCGATTCTTGTAATCATACAATATACTATTTCATGTCGTATCGTATCCTGTAGTATCGCATATTATAGTAATATATATCGTAGTGTATCGTTGCACATCGTTAGATTATAGCATTGATTCTTGTCATACATGTGAAGATATGGCATGAGTGTAGGTTTAATACTAAATTTATTGAACGAGTTGAATAAACTCATATTATGCGAGCCTCTGTCGAGCATAATATTGTTTTATTCAACGATAAATTTCAATTTCCTTTAGTATTGAATCTACACGAATATTATATTCTATTTTTCACTTATTCAAAAAGAGAACCATTTACAGTTAAAACGAGTCATTTTTCATTGAAACGCAGTGTAACGCTAACATTAGCGCGCTTTAACGCTATATTTATATTTAACGAAAGTGACATCACGTCCAAGTGTTATTACAATAGTGTAATATTGTTTTTTATTAAATGGTTTTATTACAATTCAATGGTTTTATTACACTCCTGTGCCGCGGTTTATGTGATAAATTATACTATTGTATATTGTAATATTACAGTTATGTAACAGTAATTATTATTAAGTAATACACGTGAGGAATAGGATCTTACATAATAATTATATTTAATATTTTAAGTTCATCTTTAACATCTGAAACATATTGTTATTCAGAAAAAATTTCTTCAACATGTTATGTGAACCTAAAAAAATACTTACACGTTATATTTTTAATTGCAATATATTAAAAATATTAGCAAAATAATTGTCATATTTAATTTTAATGGCGAAACAGTGGGTATTGATCTGCAGTAAAAAGTATTATTTTCTAAACACTATGAATTAAATGGACTTCACGTGGCAGTATGGCCGAGATGTAAAGGCACCGTACGAGTAATCTAATGATGCCATCAGGGGCAAGTCGTTGTTTCCTTGAGCAAGAAACTTTATGCTAATTGCCCAGTACTGGTTGGTTCCAGGAACGGAGTCGAAAGTGTGTCTATAAGCTTATTGCTTCCTACAAAATCGAACTAAATCAAATTCTGTATAAAAAGTAAATGGACCAAACATTTCATCATGAAAAAGTGTGTCATTAGAACGGGGCTTCCTTTTTAGAATGTCTGGAATAGTAATAACAGTAATTAGTCTCTTCAATTCCCTTGGATGTTGTATTTATACATTCATACTTGAACAACGAAAAGCTATATCTCGCCTACTAAGATAACAGGAGAACATACTAATACGGTGGCAGAGATGATATTTGCTGTATTTTTATCTCGTCGCCACGACCTAGAATGTTGTTGCCACGACTTATTATCTTTTAGTCATTTATGGTAGGAATCTCATTTTCAATCATAGAATTTACATTTTAGATAAGGAAGTTATGAGATATGATAACTTGTTACATAATTGCTTTCGTTATCGTTACAATACTTTGTAGAAGTGATACAAACATGTTTATATTCCTATTCTTTAAAACTTTCCATTTATAACAATTTACCTTGCTGTCTTTTATATTCTCGATCTGCGTGTGTAAATTATACTCAATATTTCACAGCACATATAAAATGTCAATGTTTGAAAAATAAACGGGCAACCATATTAGGACAGCATATTGTATTTATTTGTTTGATTTATGGCTTTAACAAACTTTGACAATTTAAGAATTTTTGTAAGACATTTGTTATCTAAATTGTATCTGTGGCATGCTGACGAGATAAATAACTTTTACATATTGTTTTACAAAAGTTGTAAATATGGAACAAATCTCTAAAACCATGACTGAAGGCAATATGTAAAATTCTGTTTTACATGTTTATCGAAATAACGATATTAAAATGACGTGAACTATTTTGTAAAGTACATCTGTTATTGTAAATATAGAAATGACCAGATTTGTACAGCCGTACAGCCCTTTTCCCTTTAATTCCCTTATGGGCCTGTTTTTGTTTATATTATTTCACATTACATGTCTCGCCCTTGTGTCCACTCCGGGTGCTTGTTTGGTGCCTACTGGGTGTCCTGCTTTGGTGTGTCCGGGGGCGGCGTCCTGTGAACGTTGCCTATGCCTTGTTGATCTTTGTTCTTGTTATTGTATTGTCTTCTGGTGTTTAGTCTTTTCTTATCTATGTTTGGAAGAGAATTACTTTTCGCCAGAAGCACAGGTTAAAGTAACTTAAGAAACAGATCTGAATAAACTGATCGATATAACTAGACTATAGATAAGATGTCAAAGGACACATTCTCTTCTGGCATGTCACTTCATGATGGGCCACAATCCAAGTGCGTTAGAAAAAAATATTATGTACATTCTAGATATGAAACAACAGTATTTCATAATCATATACAAATAAAATTACACTTTACTAGAAATAAAATTAAACGCCACTGAATATTGTTTATATATCTACCATGTAAAACATATTACACCTATGTACAATAAAACCGACTTAAAGGTGCAGAGGAGCAAAAATATTTAAGGAAAATCAAACATGACAAAATAAACTTATGTTTTAAGAAAAGTAAAACTATATAAGGGTCAAGAAAGAATTTACATGCTACGTGCAATTAAAAAAGACTGATTGAGCATTTATTTATCACCAAATTCCTACAGCATTAGAGCTTATTGTGCATAATTTGACTTCCATGAACAGGCTCAATCAAATCGAGCCTGCAACCTTTTCAAATTAGTTGCAATGAACTATTTTTAGGGATTCTGTTTTTCTCTATTCTTTTCGGTTATGTGGATCGTTAGTTCCGTTTACAATGTTAAAATTACATTCTGTGTTCACTTCACAATATTTTCTTTTTCAAAATACATTTTCGAAAAATGTTCATGAAAGTAAGCATGGATCTGGAGTTATGCTGCTTTAAATGTTAATTTATACTATGGTTCCTATTTAATTTTAACTTACTAAAAAGTCCAAGAATGCTGCACTTTACATTAGAAACTTTTGTAACCTTATTGACACTAATATAAGACAACTAACTTCGAGTAGATCTATGTATTGAATCAGATACCGTAACGAAACAAACACATAACTCATGTTGACGAACGAATTCCAGACAGTTGTTAAACAAGCTATAAAGCATTAGGTAATTGACAAGATAAAAGCTAGCAGACGTTTTACATGATGTTATTTGATACTATGTTGCTGCCTTTACTTTTCCTGTTTTTCTAATATGTCAGAACTTATTATTTGAATCTGAATTCACAGACACAGTTGATTATTCATAACATATATTTTTGCAATAATGTTTTTTTGAATACTGATTGCACTGTGTACTTATTCAGAAATATTATTAAAGCTAGTAAAAAAACATGACAAATATAAATTACGTTTTCTCTTTCAAGTAATCGATTGTAGCTTTAAACATTAAAATAATCGATTGAAGCTTTTAACATTCAAATAGTCGGTTGTAGCTTTAAACATTCAAATAATCGATTGTAGCTTTAAACATTCAAATAATCGATTATAGCTTTAAACATTTAAGTAATCGATTGTAGCTTTAAACATTAAAAAATCGATTGTAACTTTAAACATTCAAATAATCGATTGTAGCTTAAAACATTCAAATAATCGATGGTAGCTTCTAACATTCAAATAATTGATGGTAGCTTTAAATATTCTTATAATCGATTGTAGCTTCTAACATTCAAATAATCGATTGTAACTTCTAACATTCATCAAATAATCGATTGTAGCTTCTTACATTCATATAATCGAGTATAGCTTTAAACATTCAAATAATCGATTGTAGCTTAAAACATTCAAATAATCAGTTGTAGCTTTAAACATTAAAATAATCGATTGTAGCTTTAAACATTCAAATAGTCGGTGGTAGCTTTTTACATTCAAATAGTCGGTTGTAGCTTTAAACATTCAAATAATCGATTGTAGCTTTTAACATTCTTATAATCGATTGTAGCTTTTAACATTCAAATAATCCATTGTAGCTGTAAATATTCAAATAATCGATTGTAGCTTTAAACATTCAAATAATCGATTGTAGCTTTTAACATTCAAATAATCGATTGTAGCTTTTAACATGCAAATAATCGATTGCACCTTTAAACATTCAAATAATCAGTTGTAGCTTTAAACATTCAAATAGTCGATTGTAGCTTTAAACATTCAAATAATCGATTGTAGCTTTTAACATTCAAATAATCGATTGTAGCTTTAAACATTCAAATATCGATTGTAGCTGTAAACATTCAAATAATCGATTGTAGCTTTAAACATTCAAATAGTCGATTGTAGCTTCTAACATTCAAATAATCGATTGTAGCTTTAAACATTCAAATAATCGGCTGTACTTTTAAACACCAAAATAATCGGTTGTAGCTTTTAACATTCAAATAATCGATTGTAACTTTTAACATTCAAATAATATCGTATCGTTTATTATAGTAATATATATCGTATTGTATCGAAGCATATAGTATGGAACAGTATTAATTCCTATCATATAATAAATTAAATTATGTCGTATCATATCATATGATACCGTATATTAATGTAATATATATCGTATCGATCTTAGTATATCGTATGATATAGAATACATACCTGTCATATTTTAAAATATCGTATCGTATTTATTATGATAATATTTCATATTGTCGCGTATCGTATGGTAAAGCAGTAATTCTTGTCATAATTAATAAATACATATAACTTATCTAGACCTTAAAATGTGATCAGACTACTGTGATACTCAATAAGAACGTTGAAGGCTTGGTTTGATTGCGCCTGTTCCATTGCAATTGAGCCAAATATATTTATAAGTAATAATGTTACGTGATATTTATCTAGAACTTCAAAATTTATGAGCTATATTTATGTCATACTAAACTATATTATTTGGGAAAAATTGATGGTAATTCTTTACAATATCTCTTTTATATATAATTATTGTCACATTCTTGTGATATCGTCTTCTATGATCGTCGCTAGACATGAACTAATCTTATTTCAGATATTTGTGTGACAATTTTCGTGCATGAAGAGCAATGACCGAATGCAAACAAAACATAATTGCATTATGTTTGATGGAGATATAGAAAAATTTCTAAGAACTTTTATAATTTTGTTCGAAAATAATATGGGTTTAGAAATGATACCTACACATTGTCATTATGTGAATTTCTCAGATAATATTATATGGAATGTGGAGATATGACGTCTTTACTAGATAATTTTTAGAAAAATTGTTTCCAGTTCCGTCATGTCAAAAAACACTATAAAGTGACGTTTATGGTTATGGTTCCCATGAAATTAAGCCTCTCTCATGTAACTATATTATCTAACTAAATTTATAAACTCGTATACTTATAATGTTTTAATTTAGAGTAATAAATTTTTTGTTAACTGCCTAATAAATAAAACAGTCAAATAAAGAAATATATTGAATTGAATATCTGGATAAATCGTACATATTAACAACATTCAACACATTTTCCTGACAGTTATATGTTTCTTTATCAAGAGAAACGGCGCTCGGCATCGTTAATGGTTTTATATTTTGAGCAATAATCTAATTACATTTGCTATCGCAAAACAGTATGACTATCCTTTGTGAATGAATGTATTCGTGATTCTAAAGTAACAATCAAATCACTGCAAACTAAGAAGATTGCCAGAGTGTAAAGCACCGTGCGATGAAAACAAACCCAAATTTATAAAGATATGTTTTAAAAAACAAAACAATAAAGCTTTGAAATGAATAAATAATAATGATTGAAATTGATATTTAATAACTAAAGCCTTTGTAACAATGCAAATGTTAATTTTATGGCGTTGAATTTCAAATTGTGAAGCTTATTTGGCCTGCATATACAAGTCACGTCTGATATAGAACGTCATGATCAAAAATGACAACATTTGCTAAACCGGTAAATGTTCCATTTTATATGATTATGTTCTTTACTTATGCTTATATTGCTTGACAGCATCCCACGTTCAATTGTAGGAAATGTCCTGTGAATAACAGAACGACATGGTAACAGTAGCATGACTCTCCAAATAGAAATAGAAAAGATACATATACATTCCTTACATTAAATTTTAGTCTTGAAACGTATTAATGTCAAGGATTTATCTGAGGACGAAAAGGTTAAGCCTGTTAAAGTAATACATTCTGTGTTTGTACAATGAGTGTAGCAGACGTGAAAATGTAAGGAGCAAATTGTTGTCGCGTTCTTCTCGCTATTTTGAATCAGGTGCTTAATATTTCTTATATAAAGCAGCAAATGGCCTTGGTTTTTCAAATATAAAAATAATCAAGTTGAATCAAACTTTAACAACAATCAGACACTGTAAGTTCAAATAAATTCAAATCTGACAAATATATTTGAAAAATAACTACGCAGTAAATTAATATTGATGTTATATGTTTGTCAGTAAAACCGAATTAAATGACAAAACAAAGAATAAAGCCCTATTTCACAGCAATCAGACTATCTAGTTTTGAATAAATTCAAGTCTAAGAAATATATTTCAGACGTAACTGCGCAATTAATTTATATTGATTATACGTGTTTTTTCAATGAAACCCAATATAATTACAGCAACATTGATTTAGGTCCGATCTCACGGTTTAACTTAAAATTAGAAAAGAAGTAAATTTGTTATACTTGATACACGTAAAGAAGCAGTTGATCTCAATTTGCGCGTTTTCGAAGGAAATTTCGAAACCAATATTTTGCTTTTTGCTGATAACTCATAAAGACAATACAAATGATCAACTCGCTTTAATATAACAAATGATTTGGTCATTGAAAATCAAATTTACTGTAACCAAGATTAATGTTAATGTCAAAGTCATTTTTTTTCAGTGTCAGGTTAAGTTGAATTAGTAATTTATTTTGAGTGTTTGACAATTATAATAATAATTATGATTGACCAATAATTGATAATGAAAAATGTTCAGAATAAAAAATGAAAATTACTCCAATTATCAAAAGTCTTGTTCTTTTTACATGAAACAGATACATTCAAAACGATATTTATGAACGGCCACTGTGTGAGTTATTTTTGAATAAGAAAAAACAAAGCAAACAAAAAAACAACAACAACACAATTTATAGCAAAATGAAAAGTTATTTTACTTCTACCTGTTGACTCATAATTTATATTTGGATTGGCATAAGGTCATTTCTAAAGAAATGTTATTTCAAATAATATTTCAATAATCTTTCATAAGAAAAGTATATAGTGTGTTTATTACCGATTTTAGTAAATTGGACTTTAAATTGTAGTTGCTTTCAGTATTGAAGAACAAACATAATATTAAACTGATTAAAGCAAAGAAATACAGGCAAAAAAACCCAAGCATTGTTTTAAAGTAAATGGTAGGAAATTAAATTGACTACATAATGAAAAGGTAAATTCATTTTATATGTAAAAATCTGTTTGATTTATGTTATGTCTTTAAAACGTCAGCAATCCACAGATAGTTTGTCAAAAATACTCGTACTTTATTTGAATTGCATGGTTTGCATGCTGTTAAGATAAACAGTCTTTACTTTCAAACTATAAAACTGTCTATGGAAGTAATTATGCAAAAGAAAAAAGGAACGATTAAATCTGTTATCTTTTTAGTTAAATACTAAAGTTTAATGTAAGTATCTATTATGACTCACTTTCATTACTCATCGGATTATAAACGGATTACACAACATCAAATTGTGTTCTCCAATTTCATTGATTATAAATCTCATCCTAATTGAATTGTGTTCGACATTTGTGTAGATTCCAATAAGTTTGGATTAATCTTCAGGAATGAAACAGCAGTTTCATTTGCTAATACTTTTGTGTTAATAAAATACGTCGGATATAAAAGAATGTTTTATTGTCCACTACAAATCGGATTCCATTTGTTTTATTCATGGAATATTTTATAGAATTGATATTTTTGACTGACTTTTTCACAAATGTTATAATGTATTTAAGGTTGAAAAATCATATAAAGCCTAGGGCAAATAAAACCTTTTTTTATCCATCAAAAAATCTATTTGCAGAATAGAAAACCACTAACATTACATTAGGTTGGTTCTCAAATATAAGATAATGATTTGCTAATGCTACCAGTATAAACATATAATATCGGTCAGGACTTTACAGATAATTAATCATTAATTGTGTATTTGATACATCCCTACTCTTACCGTTTCTTTGAATAACAATACATGTAGATTTAACCACGAACATTGACATGTGCTCTTTTGTAACAAATATGTTGTGATTCTTATTTTATCCACTTATTTGATAATAAGAAAAAGACAAGTAGGGATTTATGCATTAATAACATGACATCACTTACATATAAAACGTCATTCATTTAAGACAGTGTGCATTTGTATACATTCAATAAGAAACATTTTAATGCAAACATCTTTAAGCATTTTTTTCAGTAAACTTATAAAATCTTCTTTATTATTACAGGTAAATAATGTCTGTTTAATGCATCTTAACATTTGATAAAACTCTTTAAGGACATTTATAATTTATTTTAAAGTAGTTAGAGCTGTAAAATATAAAACAAGTTGCAAATGCGGGAATACATTAGCCAAAGAATACTTCATTTGATACATATATAAGACGAATGGTCTAAAGATGTTTAACAATTTATGTCTGAATATCAGCTATCTATAAAATTTAATTTCCTGTTGTCTGTTCTTCGACTCGATTAACAATAAAGACATATCAAATTATTACATGATTAACAGTATAGACATATCACATTACAACATGTGATCCATAAGTGCCTGTGAATTGTCTCAAGATCTGAAATAAAAAAATAATGATTTTATTTTGCAGTTTACCAGTATTTTGTATTTCTACAAACAAATCGTTGATAGGTCTTTTTAAAACGGACCATCTTAATCTAAAATTGTTTTTCAATGTAAAGTTTTTTGCCCATATTCAGGTTATGTCTCAAAAGCAATAAATTTATGTCACAAAACTTTACCGACATATTACAACAGTACAGTTTCTAATTGATATGTTGACAAAATGATATAAAATGATATACTTGTATTTCAGGTTTTTAAGAACATAATTTTAAATGTTTGAATGATAAGTCGTTAACAAACGAATGCCTAATTTAATCTTAAACGATACATCAATTGATCTTAAGTCAATCTCTCACACAAATTTCATGTACATAAAAATTACAGCATCGTGGCAAACACAATGCAGTTCAATTCAGATCAAATCCAATATCCTTTGATAAGAAATATTTCATTTGTCAGTTAAACCACATTCCTTTAGTGGGCTCTATAATTTTATAATTCGTGTAAATTTACACAACGATGTAAAACCTCGGAAGTAAATGTTTCAAATACAAGACTTTAGTGCAAAATCCTTTTACAACATTGTATGTGATTAGTCCAGAAACCACTAAAACTGTTTTACTATATTTCTGTGAATGCCTTCTAAATTGTTTACGGAGAAACCTTTATGACAGTATCTTGAGAAATTAGACTTTTGTTTATATAAAATTTATCAAGATTACTGTTTTTGTGTGACAAATAGGCATCCTAAAAACATCGTTTGGCATATAAAGGGAGAAGAATTCCACACGTCACAGATATTTGAATGACCTCTTTCCTAGCAGAAAGAGCAACGACGGTTTGCAAGGAAATAATTATTGACAAAATATTTTGAGTGGTTTGAGATATTATTTCATCCTGGTAGTCATATAAAACTTTAACTTTTGGTTAATGTATATTGTAAGTGAAACAAAACAAAGACGTTTGCATTATCTAGCTTAGGTACCCAGATCTTCAGTCATGCAATGTGCTTTCGTATTCAATAATTATTATTTGTACCTGTCACTTCCACTAAAAAACCCATTGTGGCTTAGTTAAGGGGTTATCTTTAATGGTTGAGTCTATGCATCCTTCAGCTCTAGCAAATTGTGTGGTTTTAAGCCCTGTTGTTGCTTTGAAGATTGTAACACCCAGGTTTAACAAAAATTTTCTGTCCATTGTCGATGCCGAATCTCGTACAATTCTTATAGATGAAATACTGAAGTAAAATGATTTTTTTTAAATAATTATTTATACCTATCACTTCCACTTACAGGATCGAATTATTGAAAAATTAATTCGCATCAAGTTTTATGACAAAAATAAATATGGCAAAAAGCTTCAATTATGCATGAAATTATTATTTATCATGATATCTTGTAATGTATTTCTTCCATAAAACACAAATAATGGTCAACAATATACAAATGACGACACAATATCGCCATCTGATGGACCATTAAAGAGATGAGATAAGGTTGATTTGAACATAATTAAGAGAATATGGTACAAGAAATGTGTTCAACAAACATCATTTATATCAAAACAGAGCAATTATTAGCAATTGCTGAGGTATATTTTATGTCATGATAACTTTATAGATTATTTTGGAAATAAAAATCAGAGTGAAACTTGTTTAAAAACTTTTCACGCGATAATGATATTTCAATAGCTTATACAATGTTGATGATTCTATAAAATTCCAACTACAATTCAAGTTGTTCTCAGACTTTATTAAACAACCGATTATATATATATATATATATTATATATATATATATATATATATATATATATATATTATATATATATATATATATATATATATATATTGACATCATTTATGGGGAAGAGGACTTATAGCTGAAAGACTGTTATATGAAAGACTACTCAAGGCTGAAGTGAATCAGAGAAAATTAATAGTTTAAAATAATAGCTATGTTGTTCACTCAATGTCCGAGTTGGTAAAATTGTAACTTTTATGATATCATATTACTTTACTACATAAAGAGATAATCGAAGGTTAAAACATTTTCAAAAGTGGTAATTTAAAACATATACGAAATAAGAATATCTAATTAAGGTTTGACGATAGAATATCTTTGCCTTTTCTATGATTTATATACATTGCAGATACAATAGATTCGTCCTGTAACACCGTTTCTGTTTTGTACCATTAATATGTGCGTTAATCAGAACCAATTATTGTCACAATAGTTTCTGGAAAAAAGGTGCAGACATAGTGTTTCTTAAGTAATATTTAAAGAGACAATAAATCTAAATGTATTTGTTTTGCATGTCTAGTTTATAGTATAAAGCATAACTAGTTATGATATAACCAAGCTATAGACATATCGCAGGTTTCTAATAACTTGGATCGTCATAAACACCATCTTAAGCTTTATCATCTGGTACATGACAGGGTTATTTCTTATTGATCTGCTTTTATATCAGTATTGTTTTGTTTTGTTTCTTTAGCATTGAATCCAACTTATATATAAAAATTCTAAATAATACGGTATAATATGGTATAATTTACAATATTGTATTTTTTCAATGCTTCATCAACAAATTTTAATGGTGACATATGTATAATATAACTGTCGGTTTCCAGTGAACATTCAAATTAGTTTTACTATGTATTGAATTTTGAAAATTACTATCAAACAAAAGCAACAAAACATTAGGTTAAGAGAATGTTTACCAAAGTTACAACTTTACAATATATATTATACCAAATCTCGTGCTCATACATTTTCAAAGTAATTTAAGCTATTCATTGTGATAGCTATTCATAGATAATAAAACGTCATGCAAAAACTCTATTATCTTATTTCAGCACTTAAACTGAAAAATAAATCAGAATATCTGTAATTCTATAAAGCAATTAAATAATTAAACATCTTTGATGTAGAAATTCTTTTCAAAGTAAAAAATATACAATGTGATAATGTAATAAAATATCTTTAATGTTGTAATTCTATTCAAGAAAATGTAATGTGACTAATTTGAAATGGGACAAATTGCTACAAAAATATGTTCTTCTTTTATCGTCATAATTAATAGATAGTAAAGAAAGAATAACTCAGCCAGACAACTACATATAAATGAAATGCGATTTCGTAAAAAAGATATATATTGCATGTATGCACAACATTATAAAATGTTTTGTCCTTATCCAAACTATCATTTGTGAAACAAGTGTTATACGACACCAACAAAACATTTTGCACGTAACTGCTCATCTTTGAAGTTGACATTAACCATTAAATGCTGGTCATTCTCTGTATGTACATGCTATAATATTATTTTTAAAATTCTAAACCAATTCGTCGTTACAGAATTAAGCAAACATATTCATTCTGTACCACTTACATTATGTGTTCCTTTTTCAAAATGGAGAATAACGGAATCCCAAGAGAACGCTCGAAACGACAAAGTTTATATTGCCTTAAATTATTGAAATGCAAAATTCAAGATTGTGTAATCCTTGCATATCTAAATTTTAAAATTTTAAAACTGTGAAGCAATAAATGTTTCACTCAAAGCGTTTATTTCGTCCAGAATTTGAAGAAATGTTGCAATTTATAATATGTCTTGGGTTTTAAACAAATAACATTGTTTGATTGAAATTGTATTTCAATTTTCAACACATTGCTTCTTTTGTACTTGAGGCGTAAAACATACTGTAGTTAGAATTTTAATGATTATTTATTGATTCACACATTCTTGATCCAAAGGAGCTGTCTGCTGTTATTCCTTTAGGCTATAAAAGGATTATAAATTTATAAATTTGAAATGAAATAATGCCACAAACTTAAATTGAAATTAAAAAAATCGGTTCTTATTTTAATTGACTAGTCGACGATAACATTTCGGTTTTTAAGTTTGTTGTTACTTTTACATTAATTAAAAGTCGATATACCTTTAAAAGCATTAATTTGAAATTTTGGAATCAGTTTTAATTTGAATTGACTACTCGCAAATAATGTTTCGATTTCTACATTAAAAACCAATATGCATTAAAGACCACCCGCTAAGCTTAACAAGGAGAGCAGGGTTGGTCGCAGTTTCGATCCTCTGACAACCAGTAATATAAAAACACTTAAATAGCAATATTGAACTTCATATATCCCATTTTCACATTAATTCACTAGAATTAATAATCAGAGTTATTGTGAATTATTCTTCTTACGTTGTAGACAGTACACACATATTGGTGAAAATCGTATTTGCTTTTGGGCCATCTTAGACGTAGGCTTATTACATAACACAAAATTAGGAGCTATTGTCTTATATTCACGTTATTTGCCATGACGTATTCCAACGGACAAGTAATATAAGTAAGCGAAAGTAATGCAGAACCACTAGGAAATTAACGGACTCAAATTTGTAATTGATGTATCTTGTCAACACAATCTTATCTAACTTGTAAAGGGATATTATATACATAATTTTAATGAAATGAATGTCTGGTAATGGAAATTGCTTTCATCAATAAAGCATTACATATGACCTACTTGTTTTTGAAAAAAAAAGTACTTTGTAAATTACCGGTTTTTTTCCCTGCAAATATAGACAAAACAAGTGAAATAACAATAAAATCGGCTTTCTTTAGGGATTCTGTTTTTCACTATTTCAGTCCAATTGGACTTAAATTGGGATGCGTAAGTTATATTATTTTGTAATAAAGATGTAAATTAAAATTTAAATTCCTTAGATTTTATCAAATAAAAAAATTGAGATGTCGTTGCCATTCAAAATAACCATGTCTGCAGATTTTTAAGGTTGTTTTTATACAAAATTAATGTTGTTGTAAGATAAAGTAAAGTCTAATTTAAGTTAAGTACAGTTTTATGTTACATACGCATTGCATTAACTTAATTGGCTTTCTAATGAAACCCATAAAAAGACATCAGGAAAAGCATTTCATAATTATAGTAAATAAAAAGTCTATTTGCAGGGCTAAATTTTATTATCACACTTTATTCTTATATTAGACTTCTTTACCTATTAAACACCTTAGTTACTTAGCTGACAGAGATATTGAAGTAAAGTATAATTGTAGAACACTTTTACGATGCATATGCATTAGCTTAATTGTTTTAAGAAATATATTGCAGCTTATCAAATACAAAGAAAAAGAAAACAACTCCAGTTTCAAGGCTCTTGTCTTGTAACGAGACTATGATTATATTTCAACAAAACAGGAAAGAACTATTAAATAGTAATGCCATTCGAAAATATTTTCTTTATTACAATATATAATGATACTTGTAAAATGATAAAGTTGTAAATGAACAAGCTGTTGTTTGAAGAGATTGGGTGCAGACATGGAAACACTTGTTCCATAATTAAGATAACGGTAAAAACATTAAATATCGATGTCAAACAATTGATTTTCACATAATTTTATGTTATTAGACAAACAATAAATATGAGACTTTCTCTAACACGTTTTAAAACGTAATATTGTATCATATTTATGATTGAAAATGTAATTATATGTATCGTAAATGTATGATTAGAACTACATGCTAATAAAAACAACTCAAATTTTTTAAATGGTATTCTGTTGCTTGGCCTTGATCTCAACTTTTGCCATAATTAAGAAAATGCTAAATACATGTTTAGGCAAACATCTACATTTTATACCAAGAACCTTTATTTAGAATCATTTATTTATATACAGTTGTTTTATGTACGAATCACAGGCGTCTAGAATGTTGCTCTAAATATAGACATATTTACCAATACATATCTTTGTCTAATTGTTACTGAAAGTAAAATACTATTAACTTACACTTACTTTTAACCTTCATTTATATACATATCAATTGTACATCTATTAAGATGTTTTCCTTTTAGACCTTATAAGTAGAAAGTCCTGGATTAAATAATGGTATTCAGAGACAAGAACAAACAGACCGGCTTGATAGACGGCGTAATTGTATCGCTTCCAAAATTAGAGATTGTGCCATTTATATCATTGTCACTTAATAATGTTTAAATAAGAAACAGAAGAATGAAAGAAACATACTTTGGCCGAATCACTATCGTAATGATGTACTCGTCACACTTCAACTCTAACTTTCTTGAGAGCTTGTGAGTATTCTATTAATCAATGATATGATTCATTTTTGTTATGATTTTTACAGACAAATGGCAGAATTTGTTGCAAGTGTTTGTCGGAATAAAAACATTATATACTTCTCGTTATATGTGCTATGCCAAAAAATGACAATACTTGTACACAAAATGTTTATGTGATTTAAGGAGAATGGTTTAATTCTTAAAACTATTAAAATTGACCTGAAACTCGTTGTCGTAATTAGTTTCTTGTAACACTCCTTGCTTTACATTACAATAAGTGTTTCAATGGACGAACGATGCTATAATATTTTTATTGAACATGAATAATCTATATCTTTTACCCTAGAGATATTCAAGATTCAGAAGCTAGAATTACTTGGCTTTTTATTTTTTCAGATTGTTAATAGTCATGTTTTCATGATTGTTTGTAACAGTAATACCTGTCAGTTGAATATTTTTTTATAAACTATACTTTCTTATTTGGGATCAGATAGCGATAGTTTATTTTAATCACAATCTTAACGAAACTATAATTAATATACTACAAATTCCTTACGTTTACAGTCATTCATTAATTACAAATCTATCTCTTATTTCTTTTTTAAAAATATGTTTACTTGCTTTTTGAGTAATTATGTCAATAAAAGACAAGTTCATACTGAGTGACTGAATGGCATGTACATTTTTATCTTAAACCAAAACATGATATTGCTCCATTAGCATCATTATAACAAATAAATTCTAAATGAGAAACTAAGTAGAATGTCATTCGGTAAAACCACTCTAATTATGTAAAATGTACTTTTGTAAAATTCTCACTTTCATTTTGACCTTCTTTGGTTGTGCTTTAAGCATTTATGCAAAATTATGGAAATTACATTAGCATCATTAATCTAGGCAAAACAAAATTGTACACAAATAAGTTTGAACTTAAACAAGAGGTTACTAAACTAAATCTGGTTGAATTCTTTCTTTGTAAATTCTGATTATTTTATAGATACAGAAATATTACGAATGCTTATAATTGGCATTACACGCGGATTGCTGGCCAAGTTTGCAATGTTGATGTAAGGTTGTTTTTATTTTCTAACCTGACAGAATTGTTTTGTATTTAATGCCCATAATTGTAATCTATTATGTTACGTGCCCGGAAAAATTTAAGATAGCAAACGGCAAGCAGGTAGGATGATATCACAAGATATATTAACGAAATAATTCACTAAAGATATTTACTTACCATCATATAACATCAATAAAGTATAAATTATTTAACAATTTATATCAAGAATGGACGGGTTCTTGATGTATCTTTTACTTGACAGAATATTGCCCCAAATTTTTAAATGTCCATTCCTGAATTTATATGCATTTTGAAATTGAGTATAAGAACATGGTTAAAATAAAAACCAATTATTCACTTAAAAGCCATACGGAATGTGAAACATGAAAAAACAAACACAAGAGGAACAAGGAAAGACGGCGTTCAATGAATACAACGCCTACACGACCAGCAACCAAGGGACTACCAGCAAGGAACCTAGCAGGACACCAAACAAAACAAAACGGACAGGACGCAATGCAAGAAGAAAAATGATAGCCGTCGGGTGTTGGCGCTGTAAAAATGTAAAGTGGAATCACATTAGTCAAAGGAAATACTTAAATAAATACGAATACAAGACAAATGGTCTGAAGATGTTAAACAATTTCTGTCTGAATATCACCCAGCTATAAAATTTAATTTCCTGTTGTCTGTCATCGAACGATTAACAGTATAGACACATCACATAACAACATGTGATACACTTGTGCCATTTTTCATTTTCCTGTTTTCAGAATGTAAGAGAGAATTGTCTAAAGATCTGAAAACAAAAAGTAATGATTTTATTCGGCAGTCAACAGGCACCGATTGTTTTTACGAACAAGTTCTATATGTCTTTAAAGTTATTCATATAAAAACGGACCATCTTAATTTAACGTAAATTTGACTCCCCTTTCAGGTTATCACACAGATAGTCATATTACATCATGTCACAAAAGCATATAATTTATGACGGAATAATTTCAAGCTTTCTGGAAAAATGATATAGTTGTATCTTAGGTGTTTAAGAAAATACTTAGAAACGTATGAATGATAAGTCGTTAACAAACGAATGCCCAATTTGATTTAATAAGATGCATTAATTGGTTTGAAGGTAATTTCTCACATAAATGTCATTTACACAAACATAACAGCGTCGTGTCAATCGCAATACCGCGCAAATAGGATAAAATCTAATATATTTTGATTAAAAAAATACTTTGTCAGTAAACCACAGTCTGATAATTGGCACTATAATTTTACAATTTGTGTAACTTTACAAAACTAAATACGTCGGAAGTAAATGTTTCAAAAACAAGACTTTAGTGCAAAAACCTCTTACAACATTGTGCGTGATTAGTCCAGAACTCACTAAAACTCTTTTACTGTATTTGTGTGAAGGCCTTCTAAATTGTTTACGGAGAAACCCTATTTTGCAGTCTCTTGAGAAATTAGGGTTTTGTTTATATGAAATTTATCAAGATTACTGTCATTGTGTGACATATTGGCATTTTAAAACTTCGCTCAACATATAAAGGGAGAAGAATTCCACGTGTCAAAGATATTTGAATGACCTGTTTCCTAGCATAAAGAGCAACGACCGTTTTCAATGAAATAATCATTAACAAGATATCAGGAGTGTAATGTATGTATCTTTGAGATATTGATTCATCCTGGGTGTTATATAACTTGAACAGCATGTCTTTCAATGTTAGTACAAACACAACCAAGATATATACATGTACAATTTTTATGCTAAGATAGTCAAATACTCAGTCAAGCAAAATGACTTTTATTCTAAAATGATTTTTTTATATCTATCACTTCCATTCACAGGATCGAATTATTACAAAATTAATTCGCATCAAGTTTTATGACAAAAATAAGTATTACAAAAAGCTTTCATCTCATCTTTAATTACGCATTACATAAACCTTGATTATGCTATCTTTTGATGTATTTCTTCCATAAAACTCAAATTAAGGTCAATAATATACAATATCACTCAATATCTGATTCATCATTAAAGAGATATCGTTGATTTGAACAGAATTAAGGGAAAAATGGTACAAGACACCACGTGTTTCACAAAAATTTGTTATATAAAAACACTTTGGGCAATTAAAGATCAATATTAAGGTACATATCGTATAACATAATAAAAAAGATTTTGAAAAAAAAATCAGTGAAACTTGTATTAAAACTTTTTTCACGCGAGGATGAGATTTCAATAGCCTATAAAATGTCGATGATTCTATAAAATTCAAATACAATTCACTTTGTTCTCAGATTCTGTTAAACAATCAATTATATGCTGATATCACCTGTGATGAAGTAGAATTATAGCTTTGAGTCTGTTATATCAAAAACTACTTAAGGCTGAAGTTTATCAGAGAAAAGTAATAGACATGCTTTAAAGCTCATTGTCCGAGTTGGTAAAAATGTAACGTTAATGATATTATATTTCTTTACTATATAAAAAGTAATGGCTTACAGGAATTGTCCATCAAAATATTTAAAAGTAGTAGGGAAAACACTTCAAAGTCGAGCAACTACGTGAAAATACTTGTGTTGGTATCATGTAACACTTGTTTCACAAATGATAGCTGTAATTAAGGACAAAACATTTGGTAAATTTGTGCATACGTGCACTATATTTAATGTACGAAAACTAATTTCCTTTATAGGTAGTTGTCTGACTGAGTTATTTTATCATTACTATCTATTAATTATGACGATAAAGGATGAAAATATTTTTGGAGCAATTTGTCCCTTTTCAAATTAGTCACGTTGCATTTTCATGAATAGAATTACTACATGAAAGATATTTTATTACATAATAACATTGCATTTTTAATAGATTTACTACATCAAAGACGTTTTATCATTTAATCGCTTGATAGAATTACAGATATTCTGATTTATTTTTAAGTTTAAATGCTGAAATAAAATTATGGAGTTTTTGCATTACGTTTTATTACAACTATCACAATGAACAGCTTAAATTACTTTGAAAATTAATGTGTACGAGATTTTGGTATACTATATATACATTGTAACAGATTTTAATTTAAAAGTTGTTATTCTCTTAAACTAATGTCTTGTTGCCCTTGTTTTATAGCAATTTTCATAGTTTCAAATACCAAGTGAAAATTAATTTGAATGTTCATTGGAAACGACAGTTATATTGTACATATGTCATCATTAAAATTTGTTGTTGAAGCAATACAACAATTTTGTAAAATATTTCATATTATTTACATTGTTTAGTATAATTTACATTTAATGTTAAAGAAATGCAGAAAATATAATGATATATCAGAGCAGACGATTATGTAATAACCTTGTCTTGTGCGAGATAATAAAGCTTAGGATTGTGCTTATGAATTTCCTAACTATCAGAAACATGTGATATGTTTATAGCTTTGTTATATCATAACTAATTATACTTTATACTATAAACTAGACATGCAAAACAAACTCAGTAAGATTTATTGTCTCTTTAAAAATTACTTTAGAAACACTGTGTCTGCACTTTTGTTCAAAAAACTATTGTGACATTAATTAGTTCTGATTAACGTACATAATAATTGTAGTTTCAATGATGAAAACAAGAAAGAATTTATCGTAACTGCAACTTGCCCATAAGTTATAGCAAATATATAAAGGTCTAAGAAGAAACGCTCAAAAGCTAATATTCTTGACTTGTATATCATTTCCAGCTATGAAAATGTTTCGACCAAGGGATAATGAACGTTCCTTTGTCAAAAATGTACTTTATAAACAATACTTTTGCTTAATATTTGCATTAGATATTCATTATTGTTATATTTTCTAAAACATTATGTTGGATTTGGAGTGTAGGAGTAGAGATGCATTTTCAACGTGATATCCACCTATGAAACAACAACCAATTAAGTTAGCATACATTCGAGAAAACGAGCTTGCATCTTTGCTAGATTTATATCCGACAATAACGACACAACTCAATCCCAATTACATTTGTATATTGAACTCATTCAAAGGAAATGTCAAATAATGCAATATATTGAATTATGGACGAAATGGAGATTTAACTTTGCTAACAAATGCACGTAACCTAATTTATTTCTTCGTCTTCTCTTCTTTTCAATCAAACTATTTGCACTCATGGAATGCCATTCAACGGGCTATATATGTCATAATGTTTGTGGCCATTTTCTTATATATTATGTAAGGTCTTGCCCTCTTTATTAGAAGTTATTATATGAAATATTGGTATCATATATATTACAATATGTTATTTTGGCATTAATATTTACAAACTTATGATATCAATCACTTTTCTAAGAGCAGCTGCAAAATTTTATGTTATTGCTAAAAAAAGAAATAATGTGTTGAATAATAAGCAATCAAATGTGATTAAGTAAATATATAAAATAAAAGATGTTTGAACTTTTCATTTAAATTCAATCAACATTTTAATGTGTTTTCAGTACCTTGGCGTAAATTTGATGAACATCATTTTTTTATTTTTATCTTACGGAACAGTTTATTTCTTGGTACACTCTTTCATATATGTGTGTTTTCTTTTTTTTTTCTTTTTTTTTATTTCTTGTTTTCTTATCAAGATGAACTGTTAAATTATTTAAAATTCAGAATATCCGAATTCCCCCCCCCGCCCCCCCAGAAAACACACTGTAACAATTTACCATATTGTTTACATTATGAAAAAAAATTGTATTGTGCAAAATTATGTATGTTTACTGCTGGAAAACTAATATATTATACTCATTATATTAGAAAATCCTCATATTGTACGAACAAATTTGCTTGAGTGAATACAGATATCTGTCTGTCTGTCTTTTGATTTAAAATATTTGCAGACATTACATTGTTTATCAAAGGTTATTAAAGATTAATAGTTAGCGTCCATTGGCATAATAATTGGAAAACAAATTAGAAAACACACTTTAAACATGTGTTTAAGGTGTTTTAAATAATGCATCAATTGTGGGCACTAAATGCACTACAATAATAATTGAAGGGTTTTAATACACTGTAATATTGTCACTTCAAACTTCAATTTCCAGGTTTTCATTACCATACTTTAACCTTTATGTAAATACCAATTTACATACAGTTATTACATTGAATCATGCATTCAAATGTAAGTAACGTATCACTATAAAACGTTTCAATCCATGTCACATTATTGACTGAACATTAGGAAAACATGGCCAATTGTGACATTTAATGCTAGAAATTCTCTGTATGCACATGTTATAAAGTAATATTTAAAATTTGCAAACGAAGTCGTCATTTACAGAAATTATCAAACATATTTATTCTGTACCACTTACAATATGTGTGCATTTAATAAAAATAGAGAAAAATGAAATCACTAAAAAAGTTCTATACTGCCTTAAATCATTGAAATGCCAAATTCACGATTGTGTAATCATTGCATATTTTTATCTTAATACAAGGAAGCAATTATTGTTGTAATAAAAATGATTATTTCGTCCAAGACTCGAACAAACCTTTCAATTTACAATGTGTCTAGGATTATAAACAAATAATGTTGTGACAATGAAATTATATTTCAATTTTAAACATATTGCTTCATTTAAAACTTGTTCTTGAGGCGTAAAACATACTGTATTTGCAGTTCTCGAAAAAAAAAATCAAATTTAAATGATTTATTTATTGATTTGATACACAATTTGATTTCAAACGAAAATGTCTGCTGTCATTCCTTTAGGCTGACTGTTTTATAAATTTAAAATCGAATAATGCTAGAATTTGAAAATCCAAATTTAAGAATCATTTCTAATTTAAAATGACTACTTGATGATATCGTTTCGATTTCTACATAAAAACCGATATACTTCTACAAAACCAACAGGAAAGGCGTCGGATCGGTCGCAGTTTCGATCATCGGGCAAGGCGTAATATAAATAACACTCCTATGGAACCTGAACGTAACTAATATATCTTAATTGCAGTTTAATTTACTAGAAATAAAACTATCATAATTATTGTGAATTATTCTTCTTACGTTGTAGATAGTACACAAATATTACATAAAAATCGTATTTGCTTTGGGCAAAATAAGACGTAGGCTTATTACATGGCATAAATTTACCAGCTATTATCTTGTATCACGTTATTTGCCATGACGTATTGCCTAACGATAAGCAATATAAGTAAGCGAAAGTAATGCAGAACCATTGGGAAATTCACTTACTCAAGATTTGTAATTGATTTCATCAATAAAGCATCATATATGACCTACTTGTTTTTGAAAGCATGTCTTAGCTAAAGGACCGAGCTTATTCTGCAAATATAGAATAAAAAGTGAAATAACAGAAAAATAAATCACCGTGCAAGACGAAAGTAATAATAAAAACAATAATAACACAAAAGCAATTAAAGGAACTCCAATAAATTTTTTTTGGCATGACGGGACTGGAAATAATTTTTTCGAGATTAATATTCTATTGCACGAAGGCGTAGACGTGCAAAATTTCACACCATTCTTGCTCACTCCATTTTACAGAATTACTATTCTGATTGTGCAAAATGAACAAAGACTCAGAAAGCCGTGTTGGGCTTTCTTTAGGGATTTTGTTTTTCACTATTTCAGTCCAATTGGACTAAGGACAACACAAAAATGAGTTGATTCTATTATTAATAGGAAGAGAATTACGTATGCATTATGTATTGCAGATAAAGCGGAATCTAATAACAAGATTGGTAAATATAAAAAAGAATAAACATAAATTTCAATTTTAACAAACGATTTCACTTAATAATATATATCGTATATGTTTGATTGGCTCCACATGCAAATAAAAAACAACTCAAAACGTGTCACAATTTTTAAATGGTATTGTGTTTCCTCGCCTTAGATATCAGCTTTTGCATTTAGAAAATGCTAAATACATGTTTTGGCAGACATGCACATTTTATGCCGAGAACCTTTATTTAGAATAAGTGTATTTATATACACTTGTTATACCTCTCTTGCACATTTGCTTTATGTTCGAATCACAGGCGACTCAGTAATGAATGTTGTTCTGAATATAGACATATTTATCAATATACATCTTTGTTACTGAAAGTAAAATACTATTAACTTACACTTATTTGTAACCTTCATTTATATCACATATCAATAGTACATCTATTAAGTTGTTTTCCTTTTAGACCTTATTAAATGTAGAAAGTCCTTGATTAAATGATGGTATTCAAAGACAAGTACACACTGACCGGCTTGATAGACGGCGTAATTGTATCACTTCTGAAATAAGAGATTTCTACATTAACATCATTGTTACTTAATAATGTTTACTTAAGAAACAGAAGAATGGAACGTGTTTATAAATGAAACATACTTAGTGCGAATCACTATCGTACTGATGTACTTGTCGCACTATAATGCTGACCTTCTTCGGAGCTTAAATTGTGAGCATTTTGTTAAACAATTTTTGAAAGGATTTGATTTTTATAGACAGATGGCAGCATTTTTTGCAAATATTTAACGGAATTTCATATTTATATACTTCCTTTTATAAGTACTTCATACTTCATTACATTACATACTGTATTTTAGATGCCGAAATTGTCAAAACTTGTTTACAAAATTTTAATGTAACTTAAGGCGAATGGTTCCATTCTTAAAACTATCTAAATTGACCTGAAAATCGTAATAAGTTAATTGTAACACTTCTTGGTTTACAATACAATTCTTGTTTTAACGAACGTACGATGATAAAATCTGTTTTTGAACATGAATAATTTATAACTCCTACCCTAAGAATATTCAAGATTCAGAAGGTATCCAGAATACGTTAGAATAACTTGACATTTTTCTCAGATTGTTAATCGTCATGTTTTCATGTTTGTTTGAAACAATACCTTTCAGTTAGATAATTTTGATAAAAACACAGATTGTCTTTTTTTATTTGGGATCAGATAGCGATAGTTTATTTTAATGTAACCGACAGAAACCTTTGTAAAAAAAGTATTGGTGCAGACCATGTCTGTCACAGCATTTTAACACAACTGTGGAATCTGTCTCTATGAACTCAGTGCGCATGGGTGCCATTGACGCTGGTGACCTTAACATGAGAAACAGAGATAAACACTTTATTTTGTCATCACTGAGACACAAAATCAAAACCATTATTATATTTTTACAATAACAGGAACCTCATGAGACAAATCTAAATAACAAAATTTCAAAGAAATGTCTGAAGCTAGACTACGACAAATTTGGTTATTTTAGAATTACAAAAGACATTAAGAGCTCCTTAGCTTTTCAGATGTTGCCTATGCATAAATAGAGCACAATCAGAATAAAACGATTTGTAAAGAGTTTCAGAGAACACAAACGTAAATTTGTATACTCACTTAGACTAATAAAATTTTGTTAATGGATTGTAAATTCAAAAAATAATAACACCGTGTTGCCAATTCATAAGATGAACATGTGAACAAGCAGCAGAAAAGATACAGATTGTACGTTAAAATTGAATCCTGCTTCTTTATATTATTTCCTGGGTATTGTAATGTTCAGAATAGCATACATGTAAACATTGCTAACCTTAACTCGTGGATGCATAAATATGTTGCATGAACACTTCTGTAAAGTTTGCCGAAAAATAAACGTAAACAACTCTGAAGTAAAATACTCTTATTTCCCACAAACAAGCTTTTTTTCTGAAATTGTGTGTAACTAAAAATCGTAACATTTTTTGTGAGAGTAATTGATTGCTTTATGGATCACAGTTATATGACTATTACATACTTCTTATACAAGTCTTTCTATTATTAATATCCGTCCACTTGACTTGATCTTTTCTTTGATCCAGAATTAATGTATAAAACCACGTCAAAATGTAATGGTTTTTTTTCAAAATGATATTGAAACTATAATTATACTAAAAATTCTTTATGTTTACTGTCATTCATTAATTACAAGGCAATCTCAAAACATGTTTACATGCTTTTTGAGTAATTATGTTAAAAAAAGACAAGTACATACTGAGTGGCTTAATGGCAAGTACATGTTTATTTGAACTGCTCCATTAGCATCATTATAACAAAATAATTTTTAAATGAGAAACTAAGTAAAATGTAATTCTTTAAAATCACTATAATTATTGTTTAATTTACTTTTGTAAAATTGGGCACTTTTCATTACTGACCTTCTTTAATTGTGAATTTAAGAAATTTATTGCCAATATTTGGGAAATTACTTTGGGCCCAAATTATAACAAAATAAATTCTAAATGCAGAAACTTAAAAAAAGAATGTTTCACTATCAATCGTGCTTTAATGCACCTTTTTGTTAAAGTGTACAAAACGGACAGGGCGCAATGCAAAACACTCCGGGACGGGGTCGATTAAATTTTATACCTAATTTAATAGGAAAATGTAAATAGCATTAGGGGGCCATTATATAACATGCAAATCAGATCTTAAGCCATAGAATTAAATTTTAAAAAATATATATTTAGAAAACATTTCGGCTTTTCCAATTAACACTTGTATATCAAATTATATCCAAGTTGTATAAAATCAGATATTGTTAAAATCCACACATTTGTCATCGTCTCATTGACAGTCAATGCCTCAGTTTTTTTAAAGTGTCTGTCTAAGAAGAGATTAATTACAATTAATTTTGCAATGCATTTCGCCCAATTTCAGGAAATACTGCAAACAATTCAACTTTCATTTTAATCTGAATATATTTTTTAATAATCTTTTGCATATATTTCTGTTAAGTGCCCGAGTTGAGCTATGAAGATTATTCAAATTTTTATGTTTTCAGTCTTTTGTACCTCAATGGAGTTCCTTTAAAATTTTATCTCACTTTTTTATTTCTCTCGCGTCGTATTTAATTTCTAGATTTTATATTATTCTTTATTGTTTATAAAATACCAAAGTAAATTGACGTTTATGGTTATTGAAATTTTCCTATGATATTGGGCCAGTCACATGTAAATATATTATTTTACAAAATTAGTATACTCGGTTGTTATTAATGTTTTGGTTTAGAATAATGAAAATGTTGTTTACTGTCGAATAAATCATACAATCAATATAAAGAAATATATTGAATTAAATTTCTTGATAAATCTTACATAAAAAACATTCAACACATTTCCCTGACAGTTATATGTTGCTTTGTCAAGAGAAACGACAACGTTTATGGATTGATATTTTGAGCAATAATCTAATAACATTTGCTATCACAAAACAGTATGACTTTCCTTTACAAGGTACAATCAACACACTCCAAACTAAGAAGATTGCCAGTGTGTAAAGCACCGTGTGATTAAAGTAAAACAAACCAAAATTTATAAAGTTATTTGTAAAAAAAAAGCAATAATTTCTTGAACTGAGTAAATAAATAGATTGAAGTTTATATTTGATAACTAAAATCTTTGTAACATTGCCAATGTTATTTTTATGGCCTTGAATTTTAAATTGTCTCGCTTTTTTATTTGGTCTACACAAAAAATCCACGTCTATAACGTCACGATACAAGTTGACAATATTTGCTTACCCTGTAAATGTCCTTTTTTATATAATTATGCTACTATTGCTTGACAGCATCCCACATCCAATTGTAAGAAAAGTCCTCTGAATAACAGAACGATACGGTTTTAATAACATGACTCTTTCAATAGAATTGGAACAGACACGTGTGCTTTAAACACATTAACTTTTCGTCTTGAAGCTTATCAATGTCAGAGATTTAACAGATGACGAAAAGGTTAAGCCTGTAAAGTGATATATTTTTTGTTTATACAGTGTGTGTATCGGACGTGAAAATGTATGCTGAAATTTGTTTTTGCGTTATTCTCGTTATTTTGAATCACCAGCTTGTTAGGTCTTAAGATATAAAGCAGCAATTTGCCTTGGTAAGTTAGTTCGAGTATAATTTTTATTTACTTTTAAAATTATTCATGTATAGAAGTTTTAATGTACTAGGAAAATGAAAAGAACTGTAAAATTTCATCTTTAATCAACAGTAAATACTAAAGTTTTAAGAAAGCTATTTTTATTACTCCCTTTCGTTGTTCATCGAATTGGAAACGAATTCCACAACTGTTACATTGGAATATATTCTACAATATTTTCATCGGATTAGAAACAATTATTATAGTGTTTGACAATTGTATAGATTCTTGTAAGTATAGGATTAATCATTAGGAATGAAACAACATTGTTTTATCAGTCAGTGCTCTTGTATTAATTAAATATATATCGAATTTAAACGTCTCTTTTATTGTCGACTACAAATTGGATTCAATTTGTTTTATCCAGGGAATACATTATAACTATATTATACTTACTATCTAATATGTATTTAAGTTGAATAATTCATTAAAAGCATATGGCAATTAAAAAGATTTTTATCATCAAAGGTTCTTATTGCAGACAAGAATACCACACTGTTCTCAAATATACGATGACCATTGCTTACATTCTACCATCATAAACAAGTGTTAACAGTTATTAATCATTTACATATGGAAGACAAACATTTAAGACAGTCAGCATTTGTATACATTTACAATAAATCAAAAAACATTTTACTGCAACAAATCTTAAAGTATTTTTCAATCAACTATTAAAATCTTTTAAATTGTTACAGGTGAATCCTGTAAGTCAAATACATCTTAGCATATAGTTTTCTTGACCTGACGTATTTATAAGACTAACTTCCGGTGAATCTCTTTAAGGACGTACATAATTTATTTTAACGTAGGAAGAAAAATAGTACTTACCGGTATATAAGTAAACCCATCGGGAGTAAGCGTTGTAAAAAATATAATACCATTTGCAAATGCGGAAATACTTAAGTCAAAGGAAATTCTTAGATTGATTTGAATACACGACAAATGGTCTAATTTTAAAAGATGTTAAACAATTTCTGTCTGAATATCACCCAGCTTTAAAATATAATTTCCTGTTGTCTGTTCGTCGACATGATTAACAATATAGACATATCACATTAAAAATTATGTATAAAACTGGGGCCATCTTTTTTTTTCCTGTTTCGGGAAGGGTAAGAAAAAATTTGTTAAGGTCTGAAAGAAAAAATTAAATGTTTTTATTTGTATGAACCAACATAAATTTTTTTTCTACGAAAAAGTCATGTTTTTGAAGTTATTATATATTAAGACGGACCATCTTTAATTAAGATTTTTTTTTTCCCCAATGAAAAGGGGTTTCCCCCAAATTTCGGGTTTAAATTCCCATTTTGATAACCCTTCAAAAATAGGGTTCACAAAAAAACAAAAAAACCCCAATTTTTTTATGTGAAAACTTTGCCCAAATTTTATTACGCTTTTTCCAGCTTTAAATTTATTTTAAAAATGATATAAAATTTGATATTATTGAAACTGTATTTAGGTGTTCAAAAAAAATTTTTAAAAAAATTTTTAAATTTAATATGTCGTTACAACGAATGCCTAATTTAATCTTAAATGATACATCGATTGAATGAAGTCCATCTCTCACACACATTTCATGTACATAAAAACTACAGCGTCGTGTCAATCGCAATGCAGTTCAAATTGGATGAAATCCAATATCTTTTGATTAGAAAATTTTCTGAGAATTTGTCAGTTAAACCACATTCTGATAGTGGGCATTATAATTTTACAATTTGTGTAACTTTACACAACAACGTCGGAAGTAAATGTTTCAGATACAAGACTTTTATGCATAAACCTCTTACATCATTGTGGTGCATGATTAGTCCAGAAGTCACTGAAACTGTTTTACTATAATTCTGTGAATGCCTCCTAAATTGTTTACGGAGAAACCCTTTTTGACAGTCTTTTGAGATATTAGGGGTTTTTTTGTAAAGAAATTTAAACAAGATAAAATGTCCTTGTGAGACCCTAGTGGGTTTAAAAAAGTCCCCTCGAAAATTAAAAGGAAAAATTTTAAGGTTTTCAGATATTTTTGGGTGACCTGTTTCTTTGCCCTAAGAGGGAACGAAACCCCTTGCAATGAAATAATAATTGACAAGATATCAGGAGTTTAATGTATGTTTGTTTGAGATATTGATATATCCTGGCTGTTATATAACTTTAAAAGCAAACACAACAAAGATCTTGTACGATTCTAGAGCTAATGAAATACACAGTCATGTGAAATTATGTTTTTATTCAGAGATAAAAAATTATATCTTTTTAATTAACTTAGCAAAGGATCAAATTATTGCAAAATTAATTCGCACCATGTTTTATGAGAAAATAAGTATGACAAAAAGCTTTCATCACATCTTTAATTACGCATGAAATAAACTTTGATTACGACATCTTGTGATGTATTTCATCCATAAAACACAAATTAAGGTCAATAATATACAATCGACGACACAACATACCATCTAATTCATCATTAAAGAGATATGGTTGATTTGAACAAAATTACGAGAATATGGTACAAGGCATATGTTCCACAAAAATCATTTATATCAAAACAGGGCAAAAAAAGGTGTTATTTTGAAAAAAAGAAAAAGAATCAGAGTGAAACTTGTTTTAAAACTTTTCACGCGAGAATGAGATTTCAATAGCTTATAAAATGTCGATGATTCTATAAAATTCAAATACAATTCACATTGTTCTCATATTCTGTTAAATAACCGATTTTATGTTGATATCATTTAATGTGAAGTAGAATTATTACTAAAAGTATGTTATATCATAGAAATTTAAAGGCTGAAGTGAGTTAGAGAAAAAAAATAGTTTAAATACTAGATATGCTTTTCAAACTCATTGCTCGAGTAAGTGAAAATTTAACGTTTATGATATTATATTTTCTTACTACATTAAAAGATAATCGGAGGTTAATGTGTTACTGGAATCGTCCATCAACCAATTTACAAGAAGTTGGGATAAACGTCAATGTCGAGCAGTTACGTGCTAAATGTTTTGTTGGTATCATATAACACTAGTTTCACAAATGAAAGCTGTAATTAAGGACAAAACATTTTATAATTTTGTGCATACGTCCGATATACTTAATGCACAGAACATAAAACTACCTTATAGGTAGTTGAGTCTCGCTGAGTAATTTTATCATTACTATCTATTAGTAATGACGATAAAAAAAGAAAACTCGTTTTCGTAGCAATTTGTACTTTTCAAATTGGTCACATTGCATTTTCTTGAATAGAATTACTACATTAAAGATATTTTATTACATAATCATATTGTATTTTTCTTGAATAGAATTACTACATCAAAGATGTTTTATCATTTAATCGCTTTATAGAATTACAGATATTCTGATTTATTTTTAAGTTTAAGTGCTGAAATAAAATAATGGAGTTTTTGCATGACATTTTATTACAACTATCACGATGAACAGCTTAAATTACTTTGAAACGAGATTTGGTATACTATATATTGTAAAGTTGTAACTTTGATAAACATTCTCTTAAATTAATGTCTTGTTGCTTTTGTTTAACAGTAATTTTCATAGTTTCCAATACATAGTGAAATTAATTCGAATGTTTACTGGAAATCGACAATTATATTATATATATGTCATCATTAAAATTTGTTGATGAAGCATTGAAAAAATACAATATTGTAAATTATACCACATTATTCAAGATTTTTACGTATAAGTTAGATTCAATGCTAAAGAAAACAAAAAACTATTTTGATATACAAGAACAGCAGACCATTATGAAATAATCCTGTCTTGTGGCAGACAATAAAGCGTAAAATTGTATTTATGAGTTTCTAAATTATCAGAAACCTATAATATGTTAATAGCTTGGTTATATCATAACTAATTATACTTTATGCTATAAACTAGACATGCAAAACAAACACATTTAGATTTATTGTCTCTTTCAATATTACTTAAGAAACACTTTGTATGTACCTTTGTTCTAGACACTAAATTGACATTAATTGGTTCTGATAAGCGTACATAATTATGGTTAAAAATAACTAGTGCCTCTCAATGATGAAAACAAGAAAGAATTTATCGTATCTGCAACTTGTCCATAGGTTATAGAAAATATAGGAAGGTCAAAGAAACGCTCAAAAGCTAATATTCTCGACTTGTTTATCATTTCCAGATATGAACATGTTTTGACCAAGGGATAGTGAATGTTCTTTTGTCAAAAATATACTTAACAAAACAACACTTTAGCTTACATATATTCGTTACATATTCATTATTGTTATTTTTCTCAAACATTATGTTGGATTTGGGGTTGCTCCCCCCAGGAGTATGGATGCATTTTCAATGTGATAGCCACCTTTGCAAGCAACAACAATTAAGTTAACATAAAAATTCGAGAAACGAGCTTGCATATTTGATATATTTTCTAGATTTAAATCCGACAATAACGACATAACTCAAGTCAAATTAAAAGGAATTGTAAAATAACGCAATATATTGAATTATTGACAAAATGGAGATTTAATATTTCATAATGTTTATGGCTCTTTTGAAATATACATGTATTCTGTAAGGTCTTGACCTCTTTTATAGAAGTTATTACATGTATATGAACTATTGGTATTAAAGTTTCATATGTTATTATCGCATTAACATTCACAAACTATTATATTAATCATTTTTCGAAGAGCAGGTGCAAAGTTGTATGTTATTGCCAAGGAAAGAAATAATGAATTGTGTAATAATAAAAAATCAAACGTTATCTATTATTAGGTAAATATATAAAATAAAAGATGTTTGAACTTTGCATTGAAATTGAATCAACATATTAATGTGTTTCAGTACTTTGGCGACAATTTGATAAATATTTTTTCTTTTTTCTTAGGGAACAGATTATTTCTTGTTTATACAAACTATTGTTGCAGACATTACATTGTTTATCAAAGGTTATTAAAGATTAATAGTTAGCGTCCATTGGCATAATAATTGGAAAACAAATTAGAAAACTCACTTTAAACATGTGTTTAAGATGTTTTAAATAATGCATCAAACTTCAATTTCCAGGTTTTCATACCCATACTTTAACCTTTATGTAAATACCAATCTACATACAGTTATAACATTGAATCATGCATTCAAATGTAAGTAACGTATCACTACAAAACGTTTCAATCCCTGTCACATTATTGACTGAACATAAGGAAAACATGGCCAATTGTGACATTTAATGCTAGTAATTCTCTGTATGTACATGTTATAAAGAAACAAACGAAGTCGTCATTTACAGAAATTATCAAACATAATAATTCGATACCACTTACAATATGTGTGCATGTAACAAAAATAGAGAAAATGAAATTCCTCAAAAAGTTTATACTGTCTTAAATAATTGAAATGCCAAATTCAAGATTGTGTAATCATTGCATATTTTGATTTTGATACAAGGAAGCAATTATTGTTGTAATAAAAATGATTATTTCGCCCAAGACTCGAAGAACCTTTCAATTTACATTGTGTCTGGGATTATAAACAAATAATGTTGTCACAATGAAATTGTATTTCAATTTAAAATATATTGCTTCATTTAAAACTTGTTCTTGAGGCGTAAAACATATTCTATTTGCAGTTCTCGGAAAACAATCAAATTGGAATGATTTATTTATTGATTTGATTCACAATTTTATTTCAAACGAAAATGTCTGCTGTCATTCCTTTAGGCTGACTGTTTTATTAATTTAAAATCGAATAATGCTAGAATTTGAAAATCCAAATTTAAGAATCATTTCTAATTTAAAATGACTACTAGATGATATAGTTTCGATTTCTACATGAAAACCGATATACTTTTACAAACCCTCCCACTTAGCTCAACAGGAAAAGCGTCGGATCGGTCGCAGTTTCGATACTCGGGCAAGGTGTAATATAAATAACTCTTACATGGAACCTGAACCTAACTAATATATCTCATTTGCAGTTTAATTTACTAGAAATTAAAATATCAGAATTATTGTGAATTATTCTTCTTACTTTGTAGAGAGTACACAAATATTGCATAACAATCGTATTTGCTTTGGTCATATAAGACATAGGCTTGTTACATGGCACAACTTTACCAGCTATTGTCTTCTATCACGTTATTTGGCATGACGTATTGCCTAAGGACAAGTCATATAAGTAAGCGAAAGTAATGCAGAACCACTGGGAAATTAACTTACTCAAGATTTGTAATTTATGTATCTTCTCAACAAATTCTAATCTAACTTGTAAAGGGATATTATATTCATAATTTTAATGAAATGAATGTCTGGTAAAGGAAATTACTTTCATCAATAAAGCATCATATATGACCTACTTGTTTTTGAAGAAAAATGTATTCGGTAAATGACCGAGCTTATTCTGCAAATATAGATATAACAAGTGAAATAACAATAGATTAATCACAATGCAAGACGAAAGCGATAATAAAAACAATAATGACACAAAAGCAATTAAAGGAACTCCAATGATTTTTTTGCATGACGGGACTGGAAATATTTTTTTCGAGATTAATGTTCTATTGCATGTAGGCGTAGACGTATTACTATTCTGACTGTGCAAAATGAATAAAGACTCAGAAAGCCGTGCTGGGCTTTCTTTAGGGATTCTGTTTTTCACTATTTCAGTCCAATTGGACTAAGGACAACACAAAAATGGGTTGATTCTATCATTAATAGGTAGAGAATTACGTAGCATTATGTATTGCAGATAAAGCGGAATCTAATAACAAGATTGGTAAATATAAAAACAATAAACATAGATTTCAATTTTAACCAAACGATTTCACGTTATGAACTTTACAAATTCAACTTCACGAGTTAAATATTTCAGCTTGATGAATTCTGGATCTTGAATTTATACAATTAAAATTGCACAAGTTGGAATTTGTTAGTTATATTGTATTATAATATAGATGTATAAAAATTGAACACAATATATAACAATATTTTTGTTATAATAAAGACACATGTTCATTGTGGTTTGAAAGAAATATTGACAATAATCAAACGAAAAATACTAAGAAAAAAAAAACAATTTCAGTTTTGCCGTATTGGGCGTGTATTAAATTTTTTATCTGTCTATTATTATTAAATATTATTCATAATTATTGAAATCACCGTAATTATACTATTAAAAGTTACATTAAATTTTATTAAATAAGAAAATAAAAATGTCTTTGCCGATAAAAATAAACCAGTCTTCAGATTTTAAGGTTGTTTCTATATAAATCTTAATATATACAGTTGTTATATAAAGTGAAGTCTAATTTAACTTTAGTACCGCTTTATGTAACATACGTATTAATTTAATTGGATTTCGAATAAAACCCATAAAAAACAGCATGAGAAACATTTCATTAAAGTAAATTAAAAAGTCTATTTGCAGGGCTCAATCTTTATTATCACTCTTTATTTTTATATAAGACTTCTTTACATATAAAAAACCTTAGTTACTAAGCGGACAGAGATATTGAAGATATAATTGTAGAACACTTTTACGATGCATATGCATTAGATTAATTGTTTTTACAAATAAATTGCAGCTTATCAAATACAAAGAAAAAGAAAATAAATCCAGTTTCAAGGCTCTTGTCTTGAAATGAAACTATGATTATATTTCACAAAACAGGAAATACCTATTAAATGACAATACAATTCGCAAACAATTTCTTAATTAAAGTATATAATGATACTTGTAAAATGATGAAGTTGTAAGTAAACAGATTGTTGTTTTAAGAGATTGTGTGCAGAAATGGAAACACTTGTTATATAATTATGACAACGGTGCATGATGCAAAAAAATTTATTTTCACGTAGTAACTTTAATTCTTATGTGGCATGATCTAAAATTTTGTCCTCTAAATAAACAGGCTATTATTTCAAGAGATTGGGTGCAAAAATGTAAACACTTGTAAATAATTATGATATCGGGGAAAATATGCAAAACAATTTACTTTTGTACAAGAAATAATCTTACAATCATTTAAATGATCAACTTAGTAAGTAAGACATTAGATCTTATATAATTGTTATACAGTTTTATATTACGTACGCATTAGTTGAATTGGCTTTGGAAAAAAAATCATTAAATGTAATATAAAAAAATATAATCCATTTGCAAGGAAGGCTTGATTTTTTTTCAAATCACATTTGAATTTTACATTAGACTTCATTGCATGGTAAAGTCTAAGTTACTTAGCTGACAGATATATTAAAGTATAATTGGAGTACACTTTTATTATGCATATGCATTAGTGTAATTGTTTTTTTAGAAATATATTGCTACTTATCAAATACAAAGAAAATAGAAAGCAAATCCAATTTCAAGGCCTCTTGTCTTGAAATGAGAAAAAGATTATTTAACAGCTATTAAATAGCAATGCGCAGACAATTTCTTAAATAAAAGTACATAATGTTACTTGTCAAATGATGAAGTTGTAAATAAACAAGTTGTTGTTTAAAGAGATTGGGTGCAGAAATGTAAACACTTGTTACAAAATGAAGATAACAATGAAAACATTATATAATGCTGCAAAACAATTTATTTTCACACAAATTTATCTTATTACAAACAATAAATATGAGGTTTTCCCCTGACTAGTACGTAATATCATATCATATTATGATTTAAAATGTAATTATATATATCGTATATGTTTGATCGGAACTACATGCTAATAAAAAGAACTCAAAATGACACGTGCCACGATTTTTTAATGGTATTCTGTTGCTTGGCCTTAGATCTCAACTTTTGCTCTAATTTAGAAAATGCTAAATACATGTTTTGGCAAACATCTACATTTTGTACCAAGAACCTTTATTTAGAATCATTTTATTTATATACAGTTGTTACAACTCTCTTGCACATTTGTGTTATGTACGAATCACAAGCGACTCAATCTTGAATGTTGTTCTAAATATAGACATATTTATCAATGCATATCTTTGCCTAATTGTTACTGAAAGTAAAATACTATTAACTTACACTTACTGTTAACCTTCATTTATGTCACATATCAATGGTACATCTATAAAGATGTTTTTCTTTTAGACCTTATTTACTGTAGAAAGTCCTTGATTAAATAATGGCATTCAATGACAAATACACACTGACCGGCTTGATAGACGGCGTAATTGTAGCACTTCTAAAATAAGAAATTTCTACATTAAGATCATTGTTACTTAACAATGTTTACTTAAGAAACAGAATAATGAAACGTGTTTATAAAAGAAACATACTTAGTGCGAATCACTATCGTACTGATGTACTTGTTGCACTATAATGCTGACTGTCTTCGAAGCTTTAATTGTGAGCATTCTGTTAAACAATTTTTGAAAGGATTTGATTTTTACAGTCAAATGGCAGCATTTGTTGCAAAGGTTTGTCGGAATAACATCATTATATACTTCCCTTTATAAGAACTACATACTTCATTATTTTAGATGCCGAAAAATGTCAAAACATGTTTACAAAATGTTAATGTGATTAAAGGAGAATGGTTTTATTCTTAAAACTATTTAAATTGACCTGAAAATCGTTGTCGTAATTAGTTTATTGTAACACTCCTTGGTTTCCATTACAATTCTTGTTTTAACGAACGTACGATGATAGAATCTGTCTTTGAACATGAATAATTTATATCGTTTACCCTAGAGATATTCAAAATCCAGAAGATTTCAAGAATACGTTTGAATAACTTGACTTTTTTTCTCAGATTGTTAATCGTCATGTTTTCATGATTGTTTGAAAGCAATACTTTTCAGTTAGATAATTTTAATAAAACCATAAATTACTTTTTTATTTGGGATGAGATAGCAACAGTTTATTTTTATGTAACCGACAGAAACATTTGTAAAAAAATCACATATTTACTGGTGCAGACCATGTCTGTCACAGCATTGTAACACAAATGTGGCATCTATCTCTATGAACCCAGTGCCCTCGGGTGTCATTGACTCTGGTGACTTTAATATGCTAAACACAGATTAACACTTTTATTTTGTCATCACTTAGACACATAATCAAAACCATTATATATTTTTACAACAACAGTAACCCCATGAGACAAATCTAAATAACAGAATTTCAAAGAAATGTCTGAAGCTAGACTACGACAAATTTGGCTATTTGAGTATTACAAAAGTTTTATGCCATCCGACATTAAGAGCTCCTTAGCCTTTCAGATGTTGTCTGTGCATAAATAGAGCACAATCTGAATAAAACCATTTGTAAAGAGTTTCAGAGATCAGAAAACATAAATTTATATAATCACTTAGACAAATGGAAATTATTTTAATGGATTGTAAATTCAAAACATAGGAAAATCGTGTTGTCAATTCATGATATGTGAAAGATCAAGGAACATGCGAAATCGCAGCAGAAAAGAGGTAGATTGTACCTTCAATTTTATTCCTGATACAATCTACCTCTTTTCTGTTGCGATTTCGCATGTTCCTTGATCTTTCACATTATTTTCTGGGTATTATAATGTCCGGAAGAGCATACATGTAAACATAGCCCAGCTTAACTCGTGGATGCATACATCTGTTGCATGAACACTTATATAAAGTTTACCGAAAAATCATTTCCCGCAAACAAGGATTGTTCTGAAATTGTGTTTAACTAAAATTCATAAAATATTTTGTAGGAATAATTGCTTGCTTTACATATTAACTGTTACATATTTGTCATACAAGCATTTTTATCTCTTATAAACACCCTTTCAAATGACTCGATCTCGTCTTTGATCAAGAATGTAAAAACTACTGCAAAATTTAATGTTTATTTCAAATGTAACTATAATTATACTACACATTTCGTACGTTTACTCTCATTCATTAATTACAAAGCTATCTCTAATTTCTTTTCAAAACATGTTTACATGCTTTTTGAGTAATTATGTTAATAAAAGACAAGTTCATACTGAGTGGCTGAATGGCAAGTACATTTTTATCTGAACCAAAACAAGATATTGCTCCATTAGCATCATTATAACAAAATAAATTCTAAATGAGAAACTAAGTAGAAATGAAATTCTGTAAAATCACTATAATAATGCTAATGTACTTTTGGTTGTGATTTATGGAAATTACATCAGCATCGTTATTATAGCAAAATAAATTCTAAATATGAAACTAAGTAGAATTTGTCCTCATCGGTTTAAATCACTTTTTACCATGTTAATGCACTTTTTTAAAATTCGAATTATAATATGGACCTTATGTGGCTGTGATTTAAGCATTTGTGCAATATTATGGAAGTTACATGTAATAATTTATATACCGTTTATAAATGAGCAAAACGAAATTGTACAAGGAATAGCTGTGTATTTAAGCAAGAGGTTACTAAATCTGATTGAATTGTTTCTTGGTAAATTCTGTTTGTTTTACAAATGCCGAATTGGCATTACACAGGGATAACTTGTTAAGTTTGCAATGTTGATGTAACGTTGTTTTTTATTTTCTGAACTGACATATATGCTTCGAAATTAAAACCTAGAATTATAATTTATTCTGTTACATGCTCGGAAAATATTTACATAGCTAAAGGCAACAAAAGAGATATGTTTACCATCAACATAATATCAATAAGGTATAAACGTTTTAACAAATTATTTCAAGAATCGGCAGGTTCCTGATCTTTTACTTGACAGAATATTTCCCCAAATGTTTCAATGTCCATTCCGGGATTCATATGCATATTGAAAATGATTACCATTGTTTAAATGAAAACTAATTTTTTACTTAATAGCCATATGAAATATATTATATGAAAAATCAAGTGCAACAAGGAGGGGTGGCGTTCAATGAACGCAACCCCGCCACGACCCGGCAACCCAGGACCACCGGCAAGGAGCCAAGCAGGACACCAAACAAAAAGCAGGACAGGGCAAAAGTGCAAAGCACGGACTGGGTGTTTACTTTATTATAAATAATAGGAAATAAGAGAAACCGATTTTTAAAAAGTCTCATATGCAAACATTGCAAACAAGTAACAGCTCCACAAATTAATAACAGTCGACACCTTTAATCAGATAAGAATATACTATTGTAATGAAATTATATTGCAAACTAAAAGCTTTCTGACATTCTATCATAAATGGTATGTAAACATCTTCATTATCAAAACATAACTGCTACATAAATGATGATAAAGTCCGCTTCTGTGAATATAACAATAACGGTAATAGCATGAGGGACAAAGTTGTAATATTAAGATAACTGACGGGTTGTCCTCATTGCTGGAATACCAATATCAATGTTTAAGTGTTTCTGTGATTAACACGTATTACAGACATCTTATCATCTAATACTTATCTTTTTTTTGTTTTTGATCATCATGGTAAAATAAAAAAATTAACGTTTAACAATATAATAAAAATGTATTCAAAACAGTAAAAATATAGAATTTCCATAACAATCTGAAATTCTGAATGACTTGATTTTTAATTAAATATTACAATAAAAAAGTTGCTTTTGAAAACTTTTAAATAATAAAATAAAACATTAAAACCAGGGATTGATTTTTTTCTAAAACTATTGTTCCGACATCGATCTTTTTTCATTCACCAGTATAAAACAGCTGGATATTTCTTCTGTCTATTCATTTCTCTGAACTGTTAATTTTCGTCTTTAATGTTGCTTCGTCGAGTCCTTGTAATTGTCTTGTATTCGAAGATATTATGATGTACATACTTTAAAGTCATTAACCTTTATATATACATGTATACAAAATCATTTCTTTCCGCCTTTTGTAACAGTGACAAGTTAGTTATAAAGTAAAATATCGGGAAGTAAACAAAGAAAAAACTTTACATATTGCAAACAGCACTTGCAAAATGAGGTCAAAATATTAAGCAAAAGATAATTACTGCAAAATCAGTCCTCTTAGGATCTTAGTACATTTTTCTCTAGTTAACATTTTCTTGAAATATTTTGGTTCATTTGGAGGGATGCAGCTTTAATGACATAAATTCATTTAGTGTTTTACTAACTATATAAAGCGTTGAGCGTTAATAAATTTTATAATACAAGTATTTATTATTTAGATATCTCTCTAACAAAATGAAAAAGTAAGCACTTAATGACATAACGAATAACCTGTTCTTGTACTGTAAGCATTTAAATGACCAGACAATACCGGAAATCACCCAAAAGAAATTCTGGTTATAGCAAAGTGGTTCTTAAATGTAAATTATGATATAAATGTCCATCTATCTTGTCTTAGCGTCGATATCATGTACTTAACAAGCGGACAATAATTGAGACATAATGAATCCATTGTTACTTAATAATGTTTAAATTAGAAACAGAAGAATGGAACGTGTTTATAAAAGAAACAGACTTAGGTTAAATCACTATCTAATTGATGTACTTGTCGCAATATAATGCTGACTTTCTTGGGAGCTTAAATTGTGAGCATTCTATTAAACAATTACATGTTTCATTTTTGTAAGGATTTATACAGTGAAATGGCAGATTTGTGGAATAACATCATTACATACTTTTCGAACTTTCGTTTATAAGTTCTCAACAATTCATTATTTCAAATGCCGAAAAATGAAAATAACGAATATTTCATATTGTATACAAATTGTTTACGTAAATATAGGAATGGTTTCATTTACTGTTAAGATTCTTACAACTACTTTAATTGACCTGAAAATCGTTGTCGTAATTAGTTTATTGTAAGAGTCCTTTGTTTTACATTACAATTCTTGTTTTAACGAACGTACGATGATAGAATTTGTCTTTGAACATGAATAATTTATATCTTTTACCCTAGAGATATTCACGATTCAGAAGCTAGAATTACTTGACTTTTTTTCTCAGGTCGTTAATCGTCATATTTTCATGATTGTTAGTAACAACAATACCTTTAAGTTATATAATTTTGATAAAACCACATATTACTTTTTTATATTGGGGTCAGATAACGACAGTTTATTTTGATGTATCCAACAGAAACATTTGTAAAAAAATTACTGGTTGATAGACATGTCTGTCACAGCATTGTAACACAAATGTAGCATCTATCGATATGAACTTAGTGTCCGCGGGGGTCCATTGACCCTGGATATCTTAATATTCCAAACACAGATTAACACTTTTATTTTGTCTTCGCTTAGACACATAATCAAAACCATTTTATATTTTACAATAACAGTAACCTCAGGAGTCTGAAGCTAGATTTAAGCATTTGTGCAATATTATGGAAGTTACATGTTATAATTAATATACCGTTTAGTAAATTAAGCAAAACGAATTTGTACAAAGAATAGCTGTGTATTTAAGCAAGAGATTACTAAATCTGCTTGAATTGTTTCTTGGTAAATTCTGTTTATTTTATAAATGCAGAATTGGCATTGCACAGGAATATCTGGTTAAGTTTGCAATATTGATGTAACGTTGTTTTTATTTTCTAAACTGATTTCTAATTGCTTCGGAATAAAAACCTAGAATTATAATTTATTCTGTTACATGCTCGGAATATATATACATAGCTAAAGGCAACAGAAAGGAGGAAATCACTTGATATATAAACGAACAAATTCGCTAAATAGATAGGTTATCATCAACATAATATCAATAAGGTATCAACTTTTTAACAACTTATTTCAGGAATGGGCGGGTTCCTGATGTATCTTTTACTTGACAGAATATTTCCCCCAATTTGTCAATGTCCATTCCGGGATTCACATGCATATTAAAAATGATTAAAACAACATGGTTAAAATAAAAACAAATATTTCACTTGATAGCCATATGGAATATATTATAGCAACACGAAAGGGCGGCGTTCAATGAACGCAACCCCCACAAGGTCCAGCAACCAAGCACCACCGGCAAAAAGCCAAACAGGACACCAAACAAAAAGCAGGACAGGGCACAAGGCAAAGCACGGACGGGTTGTTTACATTAATAATACATAATAGGAAATAATAGAAAATGAGTTTTAAAAAAAATATCATATACCAGGTACGTATATTAATATACGTACCTGCATATACATGCAAAAAAAATAAGGACTGAATAAATAAATAAATGAATAACATCGGCTTGCTCTAACTAGAGAATTATATAACACTGTGATTGAAATTATATTGCAAACTAAAAGCTTTCTGACATTTTATCTTAAATGGTCTGTTAACATCTTCATTATCAAAACATAACTGTTACAGAAATGATGACAAAGTCCTCTACAGTCTGTGAATATAACAATAACGGTAATAGAATTAGCGACAAAACTGTAATATTAAGATAACTGGTGGATGGATTGTCCTCATTGCTGGAATACAAATATCAATTTGATTAACACAGACATATACATCAACTTATACTTCTCTTTCTTTTGTTTTTGATCATCATGTTAGAGTTAGAAATTTAACGTTTAACAATATATAATATAAAATGTTTTCAAAACAGTAAGAATATAGTATTTCCATAACAATCTGAAATTCTGAATGATTCGATTTTAAATTGAATATTACAATGAAAAAGTTGCTTTTATCAAATTTATATAAGAAAATAAAAATAAAAAACAGAGATGAAAGCTAATTTTTTAAAATTATTTTTCCGACATCGATTGTTTTCTAAACTGAATTAAGATTTTAAATTTACCACTAAAAATCAACCGTATTTCCTCTTTCCATACTTTTCTCTGAACTGTTAATTTTCGTCTTTTATGTTGCCTCGTCGAGTTCTATATTCGAAGATATTGTGTACATCTGTTGAAGTGATAAACCTTTACATGTACATGTATACAAGGCCATTTCTTTTCGCCTTCTGTAACAATAACAAGTGTGTTAAAAAGTAAAATAGCGGCAAGTGAACAAAAATAAAATTTACATATTGCGAACAGCACTTGCAATCCAAAAAGAGGTCAAAATAAGCAAAAATGGCCCTAACTATGATAATTACTACAAAATCAATCCTCTTAGGATATTAAAATATTTTTCTCATGTTAACATTTTCTTAAAATTGTTTGGCTCATCTGGAGGCATGCAGCTTTAATAACATAAAAAAATCGTTTAGTGTTTTACTAACTAAGTAAGTAACTAAGTAAGTGTTGAGCATTAATAAATTTTATAACACAAGTACTTATTATTAAGAACTCTCTCTAAATGACAAAGTAAGTACTTAATGACATAAAAATAATCTTTTCTTGTATTGTAAGCATTTAAATGACCAGACAATACCGGAAATCACCCAAAAGTAATGTAAGAAATTCTGGTTATAGCAAAGTGGTTCTTAAATGTAAATTATGTTATAAATGTCCATCTATCTTATTTAGTCTTTTTATCATGTACTTAACTAGGGGGACAATAATAGAGATATCATGACTTGTCTTATAATGTCGTTTTAATGTCAGATATTTCTTCAAATAGAGAAAATAAGAATTCCTGAAGAAAGGTCAAAACAACAAAAATGAAAATGTTGCAGGCTCGGTTTAAGCCGTGAGATGACAATAATGCTAAGATGATTGTTTAAATGACATTATCGGGCCTTTAGTTCTTAGCATTTCACTAACAACATGTCCCTCTTTTCCTTTCGCCGCAAATTTGTCCTCTCCCGTTTTTGGTTTGGTGCCCCCTGGGTGCCCTGCTTGTGTGTGTCGGGAGTTTTGTGAACGTCGCCTCATTAGCAGTTTAAGATTAATATCCTATCCGTATCGTTTTTGTTTGTTTGTTTGGTTTAACGGCGCACCAACACAAAGTCATATGGCGCCAAAACAGGAAAGATGAGTATTCAAAGAAAAAACAAAGAACATCAACAACACAAACTAGTCCTCAATTGTAAAGGGTTTACTGATAAATCAGTTTAAAAGTAAATGAAGACAGACATGCAATATAACATGTGCAAAAATGTGCACACGTTGATACACGGAACAAAACAATATATCACTAACAATTTATTACTGTTTTGCACACATCTGCTTGTTTTCTGCCAATTATATTCATGTTATTCAACAAATCTGAATTATGGTAATAATCTTTCCGTGATATTAGCACATTGTCTGGGCGAGGTTCTGCTTAACTAATTTGTCTGAATGCAGAATATTAAAGGCTGTAAAATGTACATTCATCATTCAGTCTATAATGCATAAGAAAATATAATTTACATAGCAAATCATATACTCCTTCTTTCTAAGCAATTTTTCAATACAAGAATCAAAACAGTGAAGTTTGCGCTAATGATTTATTATTTCTATATACAAAATAATTACACGTTTACTAAATGTATGTTATTTCTCCTGTACTGCTAGACTCCTCACCGATGGTCCTATTGATGGGGGATGCCTTCATTTAATGCTGCCGTTCCTTGATCTTGTTTTTCATATCTGTTTAAAATTTCAATAACATTTTCCGTCACACTTAAGATTTGTGCAGCTTTTAGACATACATGTTTTTTGAAATGAAGACAACAGCAACTTACAATTGCTACAATTGCACAGTAAAAGCGCCCAAGGCTATCATTTCGTAACAAATGAGGTTTCGTAGACACAGAGCAAAACAAATCATAACATCGTTTAAGATATATTGTTATATTAATGAAAATCAGTATATTCAATTGACTTACACGCACTATTTTGTTTTATTTTCCATGACGTAAATAATTTTTACCTCCAATAATAATAATAATAATAATAATAATAATAATAATAATAATAATAATAATTACAATATATATTAATAATGATGATGATGATGATGATAATAATAATACCAATTACAATATAATAATAATAATAATAATGATAATAATAATAAAAATAATAATAATAATAATAATAATAATAATAATATTTAAATGATTTTACATATTTTTACACAATGGTCAATGTTGTTGCCCTCCATTATTTGAACAAACTTAATGATGACGTTTACATAATTTATTGGTGTTTGCAAATAAAATACGCTGGCATAACAACATCAATATTCTATAAGATACTAATCACGAAAGGTCGATTTGATTTCCCCAAAATTGTATGTTACATTTAGGAACTGATTCATAATAAACATTATACAATGTAGATTGTACTGGTATCCTCACGTTACTACATTATTTAGACAGTTAATCAGACAGTAGAACAACGGCGAAAAATGTTGCAGGCTCGGTTTGATTTAAATATGATAAACAAGATCAACAAGGAAAGGCGGCGTTCAATGAACGCAACCCCAAGCCTGTTCATTGCCGATACTGGAAAGTGCTAGGTACTGTCCACACCCGTAGCACCAAGATGCGTTAAGCTAACCTCATGTGTTACAAACAAGACTCAACAAATCAGATAGCCTCGTATTTCAATGTTATTTTTATTACTTCTGATAGAACGAAATAGTTAAATGAATATATTGTTCAACAATTAATTAACATTCGCACTTTATTTATTATTATAATTACTCTTTATTCTCAGATACATAGCGAATCTTTATTTATATTTTCTACAATTCCAGATACCTCGTGAAACAACATGTCAAGGAAGTGTCAGTATCTAGACTAGAACAAATTATATCTAAGTGAATAACAACAGAATCTACTGTGATATATTGGCTGGTCTGGCATAAAGTACGTCAAAAACTATTAGGCATTGAACGTGGAACTATTGTGTACTATCACAATAAATCTATTTAAGAGAGTTTCGGATTTCAGAAGTACATAATAGACATAATGTTCTCTTAGAACAACGGCGATGAAGATCACGTTATAATCAATGTAAGAGTACAATCAAATTCAAATGATAAGACAAAGGTAAGATTAATAAGGGAGGGCAACGTTCACGTAACCCAACGCGGTAAAAAAGAAAATTAAGATTACATTGCGCACATTTTTTGTGTAGAACTGTACACACAGAATAAAAATAAATTACGTATTAAGCTAATATAAATTCAAGAAGTCAACTAGACTGAAATAAAAAAATATAATTAATACAATAATTAATATACAGAAAAATTGCTTTTTATTTGGTCAAAATCAATTCGTTTTCATCCTGATATTCTGTAAAATTTAAAGCATTTTTCGTTTAATATATGTGCTCAAATCTAAATGTCAAAGAACGCTCAAAGAAGACTGAAAATGTTAACATGATAAGTACAAATAAAACCTGTTAAAGTGTATAAAGCTATACATCTGATGCAAATATTATTGTTTGGATTGTACAAAGGAAATCTTCCAAAATGTTTGCATGAAATATAAGTGGTAGTAAATTGCCTTAAAGTGAGTGGCGCAGGCACAAAGTTATTGCTTAACGGATAAAACTCTACTTAAAATAGCAAAATGATATTTTGTTCGGGAACATTTTATTCTGTTTACGTACATTATTCATTTGTGTTAAATAACAGAGACATTCTAAGTCTTACTTTTTCAGGAAATAAATCATATAATAATGGAACCAATATAATTTTACTGTTGATAAATCTAATAAAGTATTTCAAAAGATATAGATTTATACCCTTTAAATAATAACATTTGTGCGTTAAGTTCCTACCTAGAAAATCCCTCGGTAGACGATATTTACATTTTTGTTCGTTATATAAAATGATATATAACGGATGACATATAGAAATTCGAATATCTTATAATGACATATAGGCTAAAGTGAGAGACAAAGTGAAGTTAAAGTTGAATATATTGTCATGGAACAAGACCATCTAACGTATAAGGATTCATACTGACGCTTTTTAAAGGGTTTCATATAATTAAAGTTTAGTAAATTGACAGTACTACGTCGCCTAGCACGCGTGTTTCCTTGCCCTTTCGTTCTACCTTATTATACCCTTCAAAATGACTATAAACTTAAACTCATAATTGGTATGACTCAAATTTTTATGCCAATCTAAATTCTGCTCGAGTTGAAATTTTACAAAATTATTATATTATTAAAAGACTTTTAAGCTCTATAATATAATGCTGAATAACACTCAAAGCATTGTAATAAGGATGTAGCTGTGGTTTATAGTATAATACAATTTGTAGGGGGAGCAAGTATTTTATCATATTGTTTTTTTTAATGATATCCTAAGAGAAGCATTAGTATACATGCAATTTCATCTATACAATGTCTGTATAAAACAACAACAACAGAAACATACCAGACTAATGAAAAAACATATAAAACAACAATAACAACAAAAAAAAAAAAAAAAGAAAAAAGTCAAAAAAAAAAAAAAAAAAAAAAAAAAAAAAAAAAAAAATAATAATAAATAAATAAAATAAAAAACAAAACAACTAAAAAATATATCAATATATCAAAAACAATTACAAAAGAACAGAAAGATATTTGCAAAAATAAGAACATGATAAAACTTTCAACTGTTTTAAATCTTGGTGATTATTGTAACTGGCAACCTATACTAAACAATACAGGAATTAAAATCTTTGCCGCACAATATTGTAATATTTTCAGACGTTTTACGATCAATATAACACTACAGACTTGTTATCCTGATGCTTCACTTCGCAAATCAATTTCAGTGTGATCATTAGAACTTATATGATACGAAATTTATAAAGGAAATTAGATAAGCTCACTGAGACAGAAATCATGTAAAATTTTAGATATGATTAAAAAAGAAATTACACTACACTTAATTTGAAAAATTGAAAATATTAATAAAAAGAGCAGCCCAATCAAGCAAGATCATGGTCAGACGGACATGCTTCACTCCCGTAATCTAGAATTTTACCGAGCCTGGGTGTTTTCTTAAAGATTCCGTTTCCTATATAATTGTGTAGATGCTAGGTATCCCTTTTCTACAAAATTCACCATGGTCTGATTCCTGTATATACACACCCCTTTCTCGGAAAATAAATTGAAAATAAGACTCAACATGAAACTTAAAGCCAACGACATAAATAAACAACAAAAGTTCTTTCAGGAAAAGGGCACATAAGTGTGGTCGATAGAAGTCGTAAACTTAAGTCTTAACTACAGAACTGATATCTGACATAAATCCTAATTATACACTTCGCATGTCAGTAAATTGCATATGTAACCATATCAAATGAAAGAGATTAATTGCCGCACGTCAGATGAAAGTGGTATTTATTGGGAGAGACGCGCAAATAATCAACTTTATAAGAAGGATTTCCATTCACTGCAGATTAAGTTATAATCACAATTTGATGTGTCTAACTGTATGTAAGAAGTTTAATGTATACCACTGTTTTGTCTGTAATTAAACCTCACCACATAATTTGGTTATACTTGAATCATTTTGTTGCATTGGTCAATCGGTCGGTTTGTCCGTAGCCAACATCAGCTATAAAAATCTCAAACCCCTTGAAGGCATTTCTTCAAGCCCACTTCACATTTTTGCACAAACAATGTTGCGTGATGATACCTATGCCTAAAGGTGAAGGTCATTCGTAAAAGTCAAAAGCCATACAATGTTGTCTCTGCTCTAAAAATCATATACTACTTGAAAGATTTTCTTCAACTGTACCCAAATATTTACCTTAATAGACTGTTGTGCAGACCAAAGGTCTAGGTCACCCTTGTAGGTCACATGTTTCACAATTTCGTGTCCGCTTAATAAATCCAATAATCAGTTAAGATTTTCTTTACACTTGGTTCCAATGTTCACTCCAACAAGACGATGTGCAGAAATGTTGTTTTCATTTTGCAGACATAAAAAGTCAGGTTCTTAAAGGTCAAACTCGGAACATTTTAAAATCTTTAAACAATGTAAAATGCACTACATATTATCCTGTGTCAAAGAGATCAGTTGGGTTATTCGTAACTTCCGTGGCAACTCTAGTTATAGTTCCTACACGTAAAAATAACAAATTAACCATAAAATCCCCTTTCTTATGTAATATTGTGGGTCTGGCGCTTTATGTCGTTTATATGATTCCATGTTCTTGATTTTTTATTAAATTTTCAAAAGTGTTTTACTAAATTTTACAATCGTAACTTTGATTTAATTTCTAAATTCAATAGTGATTTAAAAACTCTTCTGCGACAAGGGATTAGCCAGCCTGGTTTTACTAAAATCATTAAACGTTTTATTAAAAGAGGTTATGACCCTACTATTTTAAGACATACTGCATGTTTAGTGTTCAACCCTTTTACAGTTGGACACTACGCTTTCCTCTTTTGATTGCATCTGACGGACCAAGTGGGAGACTCTATGATGGATAGTTCGTAAAGCCCTTTGGGATTGAATTGTCTTAATGTTCGTCTTCTGCCTTGCTTCGTCGGGCCCTTGTAGGTGATTTTCTTGTTGCTCTGTCTTCCTTTAGGACATTGAGTACTTTTGTTATGGTCATTGGGTTTACTTTTATATGTTTCTACATGATCATTTTAGTGTTTTACTTATTTAACCTTTTGTAACCATGACAACTGTTAGAATTTCACTTGGCGGGGATTCATTTTATTTACACTGTCTCGTTTATAGGAACATGGTGGGGCTAAGAGCGAGGTTTGGTGCACCATTAACCGGTTTAAAACTCCCCAGCAGTCATTATTATGCTGCTGACCGTTCCAAGGCGGCGCCCCACTGTGTTCCTCAGATGTATGTCTATGTTGTTTCATACTGTTTTGGTGACACTTTTGCTTGTGTCCCTTGTTGTTTTCTCGTCTACGGTAAGTGTCTTCCCCATTGCCTCTAGTTTTTATTTCTTTGATTGCCCCCCCCCCCCTTCCCCCGGTCTCCTTCCCCTTTGTGGGCCTATTATCGAGGAGTTAGAGTCGATGACTTCTAATCCAGTTACATCTCTGGCGTGGGTTCGATCCCCGGGAGATGCTTTGGTAGTTTAGCGCGGAGGAAGGTAGTCTAGTACTGGTGTAACTCTCCAGGAACGATGGTTAGGAAACTACCCGCCTATATGACTGAAATACTGTTAGGAAAAGGCGTAAAATGAAACATACAAACAAACACACCCCTCTCTCGGAAAATAAATTGAAAATAAGACTCAACATTAAACTTAAAGCCAACGACATAAATAAATAACAAAACTTCTTTCAGGAAAAGGGCAAAATAAGTGTGCTCGACAGAAGTCGTAAACTTAAGTCTTAACTACAGAATTATATCGGACATAAATCCTAATCATACACTACGTGCGTCGGTAAATTGCATATGTAACCATATCAAATGATCAAATGAATGAGATTAATTGCCGCACGTCAGATGAAAGTGGTATTTATGGGGAGAGACGCGCAAAGAATCAAATTTATTAGCCGGATTTCTATGCACTGCAGGTTAAGTTATAATCACAATGCGATGTGTCTAACTGTATGTAAGAAGTTTAATGTATACCACTGTTTTGTCTGTAATTAAACCTCACCACATAATTTGGTTATACTTGAATCATTTTGTTGCATTGGTCAATCGGTCGGTTTGTCCGTAGCCAACATCAGCTATAAAAATCTCAAACCCCTTGAAGGCATTTCTTCAAGCCCAGCTCACATTTTTGCACAAACAATGTTGCGTGATGATACCTATGCCTAAAGGTGAAGGTCATTCGTAAAAGTCAAAAGCCATACAATGTTGTCTCTGCTCTAAAAATCATATACTATTTGAAAGATTTTCTTCAACTGTACCCAAATATTTACCTTAATAGACTGTTGTGCAGACCAAAGGTCTAGGTCACCCTTCGTGTCCGCTTAATAAATCCAATTATCCGTAAAGATTTTATTTACACTTGGTTCCAATGTTTACTCCAACAAGACGATATGCAGAAATGTTGTTTCAATTTTTCAGACATAAAAAGTAAAGTCCTTAAAGGTCAAACTCTGAACATTTTAAAGTCTTTAAACAATGTTAAATACACTACATACTATCCCGTGCCATAGAAATCAGGTGGGTTATTCGTAACTTCCGTGGCAACTCTAGTTATGGTTCTTACACGGTAAAACAACAAATTAACCATAAAATCCCTTTTCTAATGTAATATTGTGGGTCTGACGCTTTATGTAGTTTATATGATTGCGTGTCATTGATTTCATTAAATTATCGAAGACATTTTAATCTGTATTAATGATCCATCAGACACGAATTTGTGTTAGTTGCTAATGACATCTATACAAAGTTGAATATAGACAACTAGAGAATGAACGGTATTCGAAAGGAAGTTGCTGCAATTACGTTTCTTCACCACACCATAAATCTTTAACTGGAAAAAAATTCAGTTCTTATTTGTAATATCAACGAGAAATACCATTTCAGGACTAATATCCCTAACATTTGTTACACCATTTTGTGATACTGCCACTCTTTGAATAGATTCACAACCCATCTCAGTTTTGAATTAGTGTTTATTGTAAATCTGAAATATTAAACACAATTTGTTTTAGCTTGTTTTTTTTCCCGAACTTAATTCAGTAATAAATTCTAATATTTATAAAGGTTACCTTATTTCGAAAAACACGATGACGGTCAGGACTAATATTTTATACCTTAACAAAAACGAAATTTGTTCATTTCACCCCCCCCCCCCCCAAAAAAAAAAAAGAAAACGAAAAACAAAAAAAAACCCCAAAAAACAAAGAAAATAGAGAAAAACACATAATCCAAAAAACGGCAAAAATAGAAAATGTTGCACACTCGGTTTAATTGAGCCTTTTCATAGACAGTACTGGAAAATGCAAGCTACTGTTCATGTCCCCGCAATAAACTGTATTCTTTATTATTGCATTGACTCACACTCTCTGATGTGTGTTAATCCGAATAATATTCTGTGTGCGTCAATTAAATAAAACCTTACCAAGTAAAGGCAATTAATTGCACGACAAATTGGATTGGCATTTATGAGAAGAGACACAGCTGTGAATAAACTAGTCAAGTTATACTACTGGTAGGCAAATTGTCTAAATAAAATGTAAAAACTGTAATACTTGTGCAAATGAGCATATGCAACATTTGCGAATGTTTCAAAAATCAAAATGTAACCAGTTCATGATTAATGTTGAGTTCTGCTTAATCCGGTTCTAGGGAGCGTGGACAATAGCGTATCAAATAGATCCTGCAACATTTTCAGTTTTGCTGTGTTGAGTTTTCTTTAAGAATACTATTTTTTCTCTATTTTAATTGTATGTTTACAAAACATGCAATGCAATTATATTTATAGCATTTTTTATTAACCTTTACTAATTTGTTGAATATAATTCCTATCTGAATATGGTTAAAAAGTATTCTACAATGGACTATATTTTCAGCAATACAGTACGTTTTTTCACATTGGATTTATGGTCATCAAAGTATAAAGTGCTGAAAACCAGCTATTGTGATCACCCTATGTCCGGTCGTTAACATCCTTACTTAAACACAATCTAAACACCGGAGCAGCTTAAAATAGAATAAAAAACTCTAAATGACATTTCTATCTCAATCACTTGAACTGGAGGAAAGATTCTAAGGTGGGCAATTTCTAAATTCATTTATTGTGTCGCCTCTACGGAGTAGTGGCGACATATAGGGATCACTTCTCCGTCGTCTGTCTGTCCGTCTGTCCGTCCGTCCGTCACAAAACTTGTCCGGACTACTCCTCATAAACTACTGGTGCAATTTCATCCAAACTTTACAGAAATGATCAGTACCAAGTCTAGTTGTGCATATTGTCAGCATTTTCCGGTTCAATGATTTTTGTCAGAGTTATGGCCCTTTAATAATTTTTAATTTTAAAGTTTGTCCGGACTACTCCTCTTATACCACTAATGCAATTTCAATGAAACTTTACAGGATTGATCTGTAGCTCAAGTCCTTACGCATATTGCAAGGGTTTTTCGGTGGAATGATTTTTGGTCGAGTTATGGCCCTTTAATAAAAAGGTTTCTTTTTCTGTGTGTTGCCAGATACACAAAAGCTTGTCCGGACTACTCCTCATAAACTACAGGTGCAATTTCATCCAAACTTTACAGGAATGATCAGTACCAAGTCTAGTTGTGCATATTGTCAGCATTTTCCGGTTCAATGATTTTTGTTTGCGTTATGGCCCTTTAATAATTTTTTTTTTTAAAGTTTGTCCGGACTACTTCTCTTATACCACTAATGCAATTTCAATGCAACTTTACAGGATTGATCTGTAGCTCAAGTCCTTGCGCATATTGCACGGGTTTTCCGGTTCAATGATTTTTGGCTGAGTTATGACCCTTTGATAAAAAGGTGTTTGTTTTCTGTGTGTTGCCAGATACGCAAAAGCTTGTCCGGACTACTCCTCATAAACTACTGGTGCAATTTTATCCAAACTTTACAGGAATGATCAGTACCAAGTCTACTTGTGCACTGTCCGTCTGTCTGTCCGTCTGTCACAAAATTTGTCCCAACATGAAATTGGCCATCATGAGGCGACACATGTGATTACTGATCGCTCTTGTTTAAATTGTTTCGGCTTTGCTAAAAAAGATGACAATCAGAGCTATTGATAGAACAACAATAAAACGACACCCCTCATCCACATGGTAGATTTTGATAAAACTGTACAGTAATGGTCATAAGGCAGTGTTTAACTTAAATCGCTGAAGTGGTCTGTTGGACAAGATTGCCACCAGAGCTAAAATACTACTTATCTTAAAAAGTAATCTATTCAGTCGCGTAAGTCATGTAAGATTTGTGTCCAGATTTTTGGATGAAATGATTATCATGTGTATATTTACTTGAATTTCTAAAAGTGTTCCGGTTTTCTCACAAAAAAACTTGCTACCAAAGCTATATGTATGAAATGTATTGAACGACATAGCTTCTTCAAAGAGAAAGTCTGGATATTTTTCGTAACTTGTACACACGTATGTACACTTTACGACAAATATCTCTTACGCTTTGCTGACATTCCCCCGGTCGTAATAACGCTTGAACGGACACATGAACTGTAACTTATTTGACATCAAATGATCGACATAACAAATTTTATCTTTTTTATTACTCATAAGTAAATTGAAATACGCATGTACTCAACTTTAAGAATGACGTTAAGTTATTTCTGTGTATAGACATGTATGTGTAATTCTGTGTATAGTTTATTCATGTATGTGCATAGACTGTCCAAGTATATGTATTGCCTGTCTATGTATGTGTATAGCCTCTCCATATATGTTTATATGTATACATGTATGTGTATGTTATGTGTAGGCTCTGGATGTATATATTTCTCTTCATGTTTGTCCAAGAATGTATATTTCTTTATATATTCTGTCCATGTCTGTGCATTTTGTCCAAGTGATTTCTGTGTAAAGTATGTCCATGTATGTTTAATTTTGCGTAAAACTTTCTATGTATTTGTACAGTGTGTTCGTGTATATGTATTTCTGTGTATAAACTGCTCATTTATGTGTACTGTCTGTCCATGAATGTGTATTGTCTGTCCGCATATGTGTAAAATAACAAGAATAAAGATCAACAAGGCAAAGGCAACGTTCACAGGACGCTGCCCCCGGACACACCCAAGTAGGACACCCAGAAGGCACCAAACAAAAACCTGGATTGGACACAAGGGCGAAAAGAGTGGGACATGTAATGTGAAAAAATATAATTAACGGGCCCATAAGGGAATTAAAGGGATAAGGGCTGTATGGGTGAAAAGTAAGTCTGTCAATATTTGTGTATAGTCTGTCCATATTTGTGTATAGTCTGTCCATAATTGTGTATAATCTGTCCATGTTGTGTAAAGTCTGTCAGTGTGTTTGTATGTATGTCCATGTTTGTGTATAGTCTGTCAATATTTGTGTGTAGTCTGTCCATGTTTGTGTATTGTCTGTCCATGTTTGTGTATGTCTGTCCATGTTTATGTAAAGTGTGTCAATGTTTGTGTATAGTCTGTCCATGTTTGTGTATGTATGTCCATGTTTGTGTATAGTGTGTCCATGTTTGTGTATGTCTGTCAATGTTTGTGTATAGTCTGTCCATGTTTGTGTATGTCTGTCAATGTGTGTGTATAGTCTGTCAGTTTTTATGCCCCCACAATGTGGGAGCATATAGCGTTGCACTTGTCCGTCCGTCCGTCCGTCAGTCCGTCCGTCAGTCCGTCCGTACGTCCCGAAATCTTGTGAACGCAACTCCTCTTAAACCGGATGGCAGATTTTGCTTAAACTTACAGGGATGAACAACCTTAATGTGTAGATGGCAGTAAAGGAAGGAATTTTTGCTGCGACCAAATTTAACAGAATTATGGCCCTTTGTTGATTTTTTCACTAGATACTATGTAGAAATTTTGTGAACGCAACTCCTCTTAAACCGGATGGCAGATTTTGCCTAAACTTACAGGGATGAACAACCTTAATGTGTATATGGTAGTAAAGGAAGGAATTTTTGCTGCGACCAAATTTAACAGAATTATGGCCCTTTGTTGATTTTTTCACTATATACTATGTAGAAATTTTGTGAACGCAACTCCTCTTAAACCGGATGGCAGATTTTGCTTAAACTTCCAGGGATGAACAACCTGAATGTGTAGATGGTAGTAAAGGAAGGAATTTTTGCTGCGACCAAATTTTACAGAATTATGGTCCTTTGTTGATTTTTTCACTATATACTATGTAGAAATTTTGTGATCGCAACTCCTCTTAAACCGGACGGCAGATTTTGCTTAAACTTCCAGGGATGAACAACCTTAATGTGTAGATGGCAGTTAAGGAAGGAATTTTTGCTGTAACCAAATTTAACAGAATTATGGCCCTTTGTTGATTTTTTCATTATATACTATGTAGAAATTTTGTGAACGCAACTCCTCTTAAACCGGATGGCAGGTTTTGCTTAGACTTCCAGGGATTAACAACCTTAATGTGTAGATGGTAGTAAAGGAAGGAATTTTTGCCGCGACCAAATTTAACAGAATTATGGCCCTTTGTTGATTTTTAGTTTTCAACTTGTGGCACATGTAGTCCAAAAAATATTTGACATTGACAGAACAGTGGCGTGTGGGGGCATCCGTGTCCTATGGACACATTTCTAGTTGTATATAGTCTGTCCATGTTTGTGTATGTATGTCCATGTTTGTGTGTAGTCTGTTCATGTTTGTGTATGTCTGTCCATGTTTGTGTATAATATGCCCATGTTTGTCAATATTTGTTTGTGTATAGTCTGTCCATGTTTGTGTATTGTTTGTCAATGTTTGTGTATGTGTGTCCATGTTTGTTTATGTCTGTCCAGTTTTGTGTATGTATGTGTACATGTTTGTGTATGCCTGTCCATGTTTGTGTTTAGTCTGTCCATGTATGTGTATTGTGTGTTCATGTATGTACATTTCTGTGTTCAGAATGTCCATGTATTTGTATTTCCGATTAGTATTTTCTGCTTTTGCATTCAGTCTGTATGTATCATTTGTACGTTATTGTCCGTTTAGTCTTTGTTAGTACTGTTCAGTCATTAAGTATAATCAGTCTGTGTATGGAGTAGCGGGGGATCGAACTCGCGACCCCTTGATTCTTAGACAGTAGGTGTTACCACTGCACTACAGCGCCCGCTCTGATTTATTATGGCTCATCTTGAGGCATGTAGCTTTAAACAACTCTCCAAATCGCACAAGCTTCATGTTGGTTTAATGCGATTTGAATAATTTGTAAATAAACAAAACCATTTAACTTCTGTAAATATTCTAAGTTTGTAGATGTGTCAGAATGTTATCTAAATATTTGATTACTTTTTAAATATGTCTTATTATTTTTATTTATTCGGATGTTTTTGAAATTATTAAAACCAGACTCGTGTTTGAAGAGGCTCTTCAAATGTTTCAGAAAAGCGGAATATTTCCTGAGATAACTGTTCTCAAAACACGATAAAAATACAATCAATAAAACTATTGGCATGTTATTGAAAAGATTCTGTTATGTATGGTGATGTTGTATATTGATTTTGGATTCAATAAGAAACTGCAATGCCACTTAGTATCGAATGTTATGCAAAACTCCAGCCTGATTTCTTGAAGGCGTCAGGATGCCAATCGATAAGTAATAAATTTCTTGAAACACATATCATTTCTTTCGTTTTATAAAAAACATGTTACAAATAATCATTTATGTGCGCCCAATAATTATTTTGTTTTTGTTTCAATGTGCAAATACATGTTAGAAATTAAATGATATATCCGCAGGAGTACCTCCCACGATCAGTTCAGCTGTATTGTTGGGAATTGGATCATAATATCCAGTCGATCCTAATTTCATTACAAAGGAAATGATTCTGTGTGTTTAAGCGAGTGTGTAATGCCTATCAAAAGTAAGTGAACAAGGGAAAATCAAAATAAGTTTCTATTTTGCCAGAATATCTTTTAATTTTAAAATTTACTTCACAAAAAACGGTAAATAACTCTCATGATTCAATGAAATTTCTGTAAATATCCATATGTATTTACTTGTAACGTTTAAGTTTTATTCAATTTTATCCTGATCATTTTTCAAAACATCCAACTATTGCTCAGCAGTTTACATCATGAAGGAATTAATTATCTATTTATTGACCTTGCAGACAATTCAACTTTGTCATGGTTGGATCAAAATTAATCAATATAGAAAAAGTTCAACTACATCATAAAAGAAAAAAAAGTTATTTTATTATTTTTCTAATAATTTCATTTTTTTATTGAAATGTTTCAATGGCGATTGCAAGCTAAAATATTGATTAGAAAATCATATAATAGTGCCTTAGTAATAAAGATGTGATTTGACAATTTGAAGCGTCGGGATGCGTGCTATAGATTTTGACTTTGATTAATGTAAGTATATTTTAACGTGTGTGAACATTTTCAATTAAATAAACATCGCTCGGAACGAAACATGTAATAATTTATTTTATTTGGTGGCACAAGAAGCTCATTCTCCTAACATTAATATGCATATTGTGGCATAATAATCAAGAAAGTTACGTTATAAAAATTTTCAAATAAATCATTGCATAACAAAATTATTTAGTGTCAGTTTGTACATTTAAGTTAATTTTTGTTTAAGCAACGAATTTGTAATGTTTTAAAAATAACGCCGATTGTGAATTTGTTAACATCAAGTATGGCAGAAATTTACATATTAATGAAATATGGAACATAATAACTCACACAAATGTTGGAAGAACTAAATTTCACATTGCATTTTGAAATAAATTAAGGGATTCAAATGTCCGAATTTAACTCACTTTCTTAGAACTGTTCCACTAAAATCATTAGTTGTATGTTGTATAAAAGTAATAAAACGTGTTATAATTATATTTCTGTTTACAATGATATTTGAACATTTACTTACTGTGACTTTAGCTGTTACCAGGAAGCGGCTCGATGTTGGTGGGACGGGGGCAGGGTTTTCTGAAATGTGTCACAATAAATTAATCTAAAATGAGCTTGCTCAATCAAACACATTTTGTGACTTCCCCTGTCCAAAAATCTTCAAAAAATGTTTGCTTATTTTAATTCGGATAAAACACATTTGCTTAAATCATCAGGTAGGATTTACACCTTGTGCACTTTTTCATATTTTATTTATATGAAGAGAGAAATATGAATATTAAATATCTATTTAGAGACAAATTCAGGAAATTAAATTATTGTAACGGTTGAGCACAGATCTAGCGCAATACCTTATGACAAAAACGCCTGGGAATAGAATCTTTGGTCTGGCTAAATGGACTTGAGAGCTTTATTTTCTTTGTGAGCGGAGGGTCGCGAGTTCGAATTTTAGCTGCGACGTATTTGCATCTTTCTATCACGCACTAAAACTGTTAGAAAATAGTTATGATTTTGCTATTACAAATTTACTGATATAATTATGTTACAGTATGATTTATTGTAAATTACTTGTGCTATTTTTGCGGTATTGTGAATTAAGTGTGTTTTTACATAGTAAATCAAATATAATTAACTGATGTACCATGTGTGAGATTTGTGTCAGTTAAGACTATAAATATGTAGTTAATCAACATTTTTTATGAAATTTTACGCCCATACGATACAATTAAATCTTAATAACCGCCAATTATGAAGATGAAATTGGAGCAATATTTCACTGAAAAATATTGTTAAAAATTAATGAAATTTATAGTTAGGCTAATAATTAGCTTGAGATCAATAAATAAATATTATTTTTACTAGTATATTCATTGCAATTTTTGTCCTTGTAAATCATGTTGATTTAATTTCATTTATACCAACCATTTTGTTCTGCAGATAACCAAAAAAGGCTTAGTTTTTGTCCAATCTTTTAGTTATGAGTTGTTAAATAAACGCCTTGCCTTTTACGCAGTCTAGTTTTTGTTTGGTGTCCTGCTGGGCTTCTTGCAGATGGTCCTGGGTAACTGCGTCTTGGGGTTGCCTGCATTGCACTTGTTGATCTTGTTTTTCATATTTCATAGAAAAATATAAAAATTCACCCCTTAAGCATTGGAAATTGAATTGCTACTAACGTCAACAAAATGGTTTTTTACAAATGATATTGTAGGTTGTTTTTGTCAGTTTTAATTCATACTAGCGCACTGTAACGGAACATGATTATTATTTATTCCAAAGGGTAAATTGCACAATTTGTAAAAAGCAAATTTCTTTTTGTTATCAAAGATTACACCTCAATTGTGCGTTTAATAAATGGAATCTTTAAAGCTTTGCTAAATGATGCATTGTACATTTGCATTTGCATTAGGAATCTCAATTGCTATGTATGTGTTTAAGTTTGGTGTTTCATAATTTATTCCCAGACGCAGTAATATTCCATTTATGTGTTATTTTTTTCATCGAGCCTTTTATGCCAGTAATTATAGGAAGGTCTTTACCTAGACCACACATAATAATGTGCATTTAAATTAGAAACGAATCTCGCGTCATACACCCACTCGTCTGATATTCAGTGCATCAACGACGTCCAGGCTGTGATAATATTTTATGCAATAGAATTTGTTTTGTTTGGTTTTACGGCGCACGAACACAATTTAGTCATGACGCCGAAACAAAAAACTTGACAATGGCTTATCTCGCGTGTTTCAAACGGTAATGAACTCGAGAGGTTAAAACCCACCTCATCTGTTAGAGCTAAGAAATAAATAGACTCCTCAGTAATTCGAACCCATTTAATCGCCTCTTACGATCACGCAATTCTAAACGTTGGCTGGTAAGAAATCATTTTATACTATCTTATACAGCTTTTCTTCACGTTAGCTTTCTACGATTGAGCAACAACCCTATGACACTTCTGGTTCGATTCTTATTTATTGATTCTAAAGATTCTTCCGAAAGCTATCTAAACATTTGACAATTGTTCAATTGTGTTTTATTATGTTTCATGTGGATGTTTTCCAAAACATTAAAAGAGTTTCGATTGTGAAATGGCACTAAAAATGACACTTAGAACATAAACGCGGAAATAATGATGTCTCAGATAATAGATCTTTATCAAATATGAAAATATCACCAATAAAGCTGCTTGCATGTTACTTAAAGAGTCCTTATATCACTGTGAAACATTGATTTTAGATTCAATATGATATGCGTAGCAATGCAATTTGATATCATTAAAGAAAAACGAAAAAATCTTCAAAAAAAAAAAAATACGTCCAAAGTATATTATTTCATGTTAAAAATTATTTATATCGATTCATAAACATTTTATGTAATCGTAAATATTTGTTTTGTTCAACAAGCAAACTCCTTTTTCTAGAAAGGCAGCGATTGTTTTCTGTGATTCGTACAGTAAGGTAACCTGACAAAGTCACTGTGAGTGAAAAGATATGTAAAATGCAGAAAACGTTTTGAATAATTTAATTGAAAGTGAATTTGTCTATATAATGGAAGGTCCGTTCTACAATTATAACCTTGAAAGTATAAAGTTATTCGACATAATAACATACCACGAATAACTGTATGTGGAAGTCGTTGGCAAGTGTAAGATACATGATCCGATATTACATATATTTATAAAGCAGATAATAATTTTGTTCTAGAACAAAATATAATAGGTCATATTATAAATATTCATTTTAAGCCACTTGGAACTACATGTGTATCAACATTTTTTTTCAGACAACTTCTTATAAGAATATCCAAATGATACATTTCTATCCACTTTTATTAAGACCTTTACGTCAGTGATCTTCTTTTTATTGACATCAATCTTTAAATGTTAATATCACGTTGCTACAAGCATGATTTCTATCAGGTTTCTTTATATTTCGCCATATCCTGAAATATGGCATTACAAGTATTAATGTTACAGATATTTAAAGGTCTATTATGTCCCGCAACATGCATTTGTTTTATTCTTAAACACTTTTTGTTTTTGGTTTACTTTAAATCTATAGGTCACAAAACTGTACTCATTGGCCAATAGTTGAACCAGGTTTTCTTCAGTTGCTTTTTGGAAATAAGTACAGTACTGTGATGTGAAAACTGCTACTTTGTTTACATTAACTACTATAATGCCAAAGTTTTTTACATTTAGCTTTAAATAACAAGCCTTTAAACATGCTCTAAACTATTATTCAAGCATTATAATATTCATGGTTTTTCTTTCTAAAGAAGACACAATATTCGTTTTCTGATGTATAATGTGCCTTTAAAGGAAATTAAAATATTGCAGTTTGAATAAACTGAACACAACTGAATATACTTATAAGAACAATGATCTAATTCCAATTAAAACACAGCTGCAAGTGCTTGTATTTTGTCAATGTACCAATTGAGTGACCCTCCCACCATTCTTCCTGACCAAAACAAGCAACGGAATTAAGTTAATACATCAATATATAGAATATGTAAGAAAAGTATCTTCTTTAAATTTATAAAAATTTGAATTGATCATTTTTGATGAGTCACCATTTTTTTTTGAGACTGTATTATTGATTCTTTTTTCTTTGCGCGATAAATGCATGTACATTTCACCATATCAATAGAATAAATATCGTACAGATTGTTTTTGTGTTTCAGCATTTCAAGCTCATCGTAATAAAACAAAGAAAATAAATGGTTTTGCACAGGAGATCATTACCAATAATACATAAATGAATAGTTCCCTAACAATAAATCTGTATTCGGTGCAGTTGGGAAATTACAAAGTTCGTTTTTGTGGATAAAGAGTTATGTAAACTTAAAAAATCATGCTCAGTATTTGTTATTTCCCCAGAGCATTTGTAACTATCGAGTGAGGCATACATTTACACAACAATGAAATATATAACATAATATCTTTCGTAAGGCCAAACAAATCATTATTCTACAATGTTGTTTGGAGCAGAGGATCAAGGATTCAAATCTAAATCCTATGCTGTGATATTTCTTAAACTTGTTACAATTACTATTGCAGAGTGTATGATATGTGCGACATCAATAGTAGTTCTTTTTCCTTTTGTTCAATAAATCTGAAACATTTGGCGTTGAGTATTGCATTTTATTCAATGGGGCGGGGACACTTTCGAGTGTGGCTGTTTTACATGAACATCTTTCACCTTTGGTAAGGTTTGTACTCATATTTTCAATTGTATATTTGATGACAGTCATGAGAGGAATCTTCACATTATGTATATAACATTTGCCTCATTTGCCTTCATTTTCTGAGATGATTTTGGGATTATATATTCCGCGTTGCCTTTTCTGCCAAGTTTAATAGGAAATATTTACAAAAAAACACAGATATTGCTCTTAATTTCATTTTATTCTGTCATTTTTCGCTTACTAGGATTTGAATGGCAACATTTTGTTCCATGTAAATTGGGCCCTGGAAATAATAGTTAAAGACTAATTATGTTTCTGAATATCGAAACAAATGAAAATTTGATTATTCACAGTGCACGTCAAAATAGAATTCTAACTTATTCTTCTATGAACAATTTATGCATTTTCGGGTAGATTTATTGGAAAAATGTAGTATATCAATGATATTTATGAAAAGTAATGTACATGAGATATTAATAAATCGTGATAAATGCCAATAATAAAGATGAAATTGGAGCATTATGTTTGTTAAAAAAATATTATCTATTTTTAGAAATGTAATAAAATTCAGTTAGGTGTCAGTTTATAAATTAAATATTCGGAAAACTAGGCTAATTGTTGCAATTCAATCCTTCCTAATCTTGAACATTTAATTTCACCTCGGCACACTCTGTGCAGATAATACATCAAAAGGTGTTGTATTGGCATTTGATTGAATAGACACATTTGTATCATTCTTGAACGCAGCAAATGGTTTATGATCCATACAGCTTCTGCAATAAAACATAACGATTTATAATTGACATTTCCGTCTGAAAATGAAATGATATTCCAACGAAGTAACACAAGCTATTTTAAACGTTCATAGAAACTTTAAAATAACAGGCGAAAGTGTGGCCGTGGAATGTGGCCGTGGAGTGTGACTGGAGTGTGGCCGTGGAGTGTGGCCGTGGAGTGATTAGAAATTAGTTACATGTACGAGAGTTAATAACTCATCATCTTGTATCACTTCTTATCGTGTATTTTTCTCATTTCTAACATTTCCATACATTAGAGAAACATAAATCAGATCAAATAAAATGCATGTTATATTATAAAATGTTATTTTTCAAGGTATTTTATCCATCATTAATACAAAAATGCATTTGTAAAATTGACTACATAATTTTTACTATAAGCTGAAAACATAAGAGCCTGCTCTTAATTAAGTTGCAGCAAAATATTCGGCTAAATGTAACACATTTTTGCTAGTGTCACAAAATAGATACATGTGGCAGTGGTAGTGACAATCAAATGCTACATGTATTTTGTCAAATTAGCATTTACCCCAAGCTACGTGTTGCAATTTCTAAAATTTAGTATTCCAGGTATCAGTTATTTACCACTGAACAAACCGTTATAAATGCAAAATATAACATTGAATTAATTTATATAAAATCGACAGACTGGGAGAAAACAAGCAGAAATGTCGAAGAAAAGATCTACGATTTTGTCAAGTCATGCTTGAATAATGTGGTATATTTATATGCAATCTTCTCTGCCGGAATTGTCCGCTTGTTGTATTTATGTGTCAAAAACATATCCCAATACAATATACACATTCCACTACAAATTTAATTTTCTCATAGCGTCTGTGATCTATTTGTCATTTAATATCTAAACTGATTATTGTAAATAAAACTCGACAAATATTTGAATAATGTTATTGAGAATCTTTTAAAAGTATGAATATGAAATTATCGACATACATGTGACACGCTAGTTTTCTTATATGATAAAACGTCTACAATGTCGAGTCATTGATCGTTCCATCTTGGCCTAATTGAGCTATATTTTGCCATTTTTAAGTCATTGTGACGCACTGTAATTTGAATACATTGACAAGCTGATAATGGCATAGTGTAATTTTCATAATTTTAACGCCACACATATATTCTTCATTACTTGGATGCAATCAACACTGAAATGAAAGCGAGAAACAAAAAGGTATAAGATTGCAAACTCGGTTTCATTGAGTTAGTTGAAGAAACTCAACCGATGTCATTATACCCTAAAAAACATTAAACTTGAAATTCTTATATAAATCACGTAAGCACTCAAAAGACAAAAATCTGCAAAGTATAATATGGAAATATTTAAGAATTAAATTGAATTTGGCTTTTTGTGTGCGATTTCTAGCTCGATTTTAGAGAAAAGGATTTCAATGGTGTTTATTTTTGGGTCACCTTGCACAACAATAATAATGGTTATTCTGGGAAAACGGGGTGGCGGAATGTACGTGGCGACTTTTTCAAGCTGCAGCATATCACTTAATACCTGCTAGTCAGAAATGTTCACCGTTATAGAATTGTGTCTGTTTTCTTGGAAAAGAGTGTTTTACTTAAGCTGGTGTTTAGGTTGCTTGCACTTCTCAGTACTGTCAACGAACAGGCTCAATCAAAAAGAGTTTACAATGTTTTCAATTTCGTCGTTTTGGAGCGTTCTTCTGTGATTCCTTTTTTCTTTGAAAACACATTTATATGCAATGCATATGGGGCTATAATAAAAAAGAGCGAAAAAGAATCCATAAATAAAGTCATAAAAAAAACAACTCATATTGAAAATATTTTATCTTGTTTTTTTACACACAGATACTGAATCATTAAAGTATATTTCAGAAAATGTCAGCAAAGCCAATTATATCATTAATAAGTAATTTATATAAGGAATCGAGACTCCGAGTCGTTTAATTTCTTAGCTGCAAATCTTCCCAAAGGTATTGATTGTTTGCTAAACAAATTATATCGAATTGCAATTTCTGCGTTTGCTGATAAAATAAATGTTCCACGTGCGTTCGTTTTTAAGTAGATAATTATACAATATTATTTTCTGAAATTTTTGAACTAGCTCGATTGAAGTGTAAAATGACATTTTTGAAAAATTACTTTCACTAGCTCAATGCTTTATCAATAACTGTTAAGTTTTAACCAAATCAATACAAACGTACTCAGTAAACATGTGTACGTCTTGTATTATTCGGCTGAGAAGCAGCCAAGTTTTATTCATATGATATTGAACACAATGCATGATTAACTGCGCAATGACACAGTTAATTATACGAGTCCTTGATAAAAATACGAGGCTTGTTCAAAAAGGTAATTGGACTGCAGCTCTTCTGTTTACATTTCTTAATCTACGTATACAATTTGACATGAGAAAAATATCCGTGCATATCCTGTTTATACATTGATATAAGCATTTAAATATGTTTACATATTACAATTATGTGAATATTTCAAATGACGGATACATAAAAACATTTACATACATCAACTTAACACTTCGGTACCCATTTTGTTGCAAAACATTTTTACCTTAAATAATATGTTCGTCAAAAGGAACGACACTGTTTTATTATTTTCGTATACAAAACATTGATTGTACAATTGAATGGTTTCTTGTAGTGAGGATGGTTTATCGAGACTCAATTTCGTGGAACCAGACTAAAATTAATCATGCGTAAAACACATGGTCATCTGAAGGTAAGACATAACTCACCAGTATAAGAGACGTTACATTGCATTGCATTGTCATAAAACATATGTTTTTTCTCTATCTATCCATCTATTTATCTTTATGAACTATACAGCCAATCCGTTTTGAAAAAAGTCATTTTGTTATTTTAAAATTTTGTACTTTTGAGATGGTTGTGACAGTGCTGTGCACATTTTAGAAATAAAATTGAGCCGTTCGCTACAACCATTGTATATTAGTAATTAAATGGTTCGAGTCTTTCTTTCTTCAGGATTTTTGTATAACTGTACCAACAACTTGTGTGCAAAATATCAGATCATATCCCAGTCATAATTTTATTGCGCAAATTGACATCAAAGTGAAAAGCTTTGCAATGACTTTATTAAACATGTATATACTTAAATCAATTCAAAATGGGAAAAACTATTGTTCTCGGTTATAAAATGATCATCGATTTTTATGTGACTATTTTTTCCATTTATCCTGATGAAAGAATTTCATATTTCATATTTCATGACTTTATGCTATGAGACCACAGTGGAGTTCCTTAAACACAGTTAAATCAAACAACAACTGTTCGACAGTGTCAGGATCACATGTGATGCGTTTTCGGCTTGTTTTCGAAGAGTTTCAAATGTTTACAAATACATATGTTTAGCTTCATTAAAAATTAGACATTCCTTCTTGTCATATTTTACTAGTTAACCACCAAGCACGATATATTATAACTGAATCTAAGCACATCATTTGTGTTCTATCTGTGAAAATTAGCAGTCAATTTTTTCTCCCTCTTGTTTCATATTTGCCCTGTCATTGAATTAGACTAAGTGTAATAAAAAGTAATGCATAATCACACATAAATTCAGTGGAAAAAAAAATCATTACTTTACTTAAATAAGTATTTAAGAGGACAATGAATGTATTTATTTCAATAAAGTATTTTACAACATTAATTCTTTAAATCACTAAAGCGGGTATCAAAGTACCAGGTAAACACTTTAAAAATGACAGTTTTTCTTAAAGTGACATTATGCCCATCCAACTATTTGGTGAGTAAAAAGAAAAAGTGTTTTTTCATTTTGCTATAATTCCCTTTAATTTTTAATTCTTTGGCATGCATGAAAAAAAAATGGTAGAAAAATTTTGTAAAAAATCTTTTTAAAAACACCCGTTAAATTAATTTTTAAAAAAAGGGCGTTTTATATTTAGGCAAAGTTTCCCCCTCAACATTCATAAAATAAAAGTTGGGAAACTCATTATAAAGCAAAATTTTTAAAAAAAAATCATTTTCTACACTTACAAAAAAAATTTAAAATAAAGCCCACGTTCTGAAAATTTAAAAAAAACAAAATTCCAATAATTCAGTACTACAAGGGCGTTTGCAAACCTTTAATCATAGAATATTATTAAAAAGCTTGAAAATTCCAAGCGAGCACTGATGTCAAATTAAGTTAAGTAGCTAACTCCGTTTGATGTATTCCATCGTGAGAGATATAAAACTGTGATTGATTGGTCCAGTTTTAATCAGTTTGCAACATTTGAACTATTTCTATATAGAGTGTAAAAGGATTAAGTGTATAAAGCTTTTTCTAGTGAAATATTTTCTAATATTCGAAAGTGGTAAAACTATGATGCTTCCTTAATTGTACGTAAAATTAATAAAGTGTTCGCCGGAACTTTTTTTACAAAATACTATGAGGCAGTTTTAAGCAGAGTTTTAACGGTTTAGAAAGAGATGCGTGCACGCGCCATATGCCTTTGGAGGTAATATTACACATACAAACATTCTTTGATACAGACATTTTTGGAAATATTCTTTTCCAAAACAAAAACAATAAAAATTATTTATTTTGTAAAATGAAATCAGAGGAGATATAGCTCTATACGCGTGAAATAAAAAAAAATCCATAGTTCTTGGGTAATTACAAGGTAACATTTAGCACACAGCTTACATTCACAAGTGACATTTATGGACTTCAAATCCAAAAATATGGCGTGGCCCTCGCCTTGCAGACTACAAGTGAGTCCGCTAATGTAAAAGATAGCAGCATGCGACATTACCCATGCTCCTTATACTGATTTAAGATTAAAATGTTATATTATTCTCAAAAGGAAAACTCCTTTATTTCTACAAACATCTGACAATCCCAATCTGCAATAGTGAAATGTATAAAGTTTATTATGAGTTTGCATGATATATTTTATTACTATGTAAATTGCTGTCATTTTGTATGGAAATAAATTAACCGAAACATAAAAATACTCAGAATTATGTTTTAAAGTATCATTTATCATAAATGAAATTGGCCTTTTAATTTCCCAGATGGCATATCAGCTTTTTTATTGAATATACCTAAAATGTCTTGGTGAGAACGCATTTACATGCAGTCACAAAATCCGTATTACAATTATAACACTTATCCGTTGTAAAAATAATCTTGAGAAAGAGTGACTCTCGGAGTATTAATCACATCAAAATTATATGAAATTTACAGACTCGGTTTGATTCTGTCTGTACATGAAGTAAAATGAAAAAGTGCAACATCCCTCCCGCCCCCTAGCACCGGTTTGAACGGTTCTCAATTCTAAACACTTAAAAATGCTTTAACCAATGGTCAATCATTGGTCAATGAGTAACTTCTTGGAATCTGTAAGAGGAAATCAACAATTGAAGTCGTTTGATATATGAAAACAAAGAAGCATTCCCGAAGTATAAGTGGCCTTTAACATTCATACTTCGTGTGTATTCTTCAAATCCAAGCAGTCCACCATCCCGTTACAAACTTCTTATATTGATGTTTCGATTTAAGTTGTAAATAGAGCTATCATTTGACTTGAAGCCTTTTCACATGTTTTATTGCAATTTTGTTTCTTTAAAGCAAGTAATGTATTATTTGTGATTTATTTCCAGATAATATAAACATCATTTAAACTAAGGAGAAAGTTGTTTCCGTTTTCCACTATAGAAATATCTCGTGTAGCGCCATTCAAGATATAAAACTGATTTCATGTTTTTGATAACATCCGGAAAAACAGCCAAATATACGTCATTTGTAATCGATTAAACAGACCGTAACTTCCTGAAAACCCGTCAGTTACATAGGAAGTAAAAACCTCATATTTTTCAAAGTGCGATATCTTTTGTTAAGTTTGTTAATAATCGCGTTGTAATTTAAGATGAAGAGGTTTAAGTAAACATTAAGTAGGCGACATCAATATTTATAGGTCAATCATACTTATAGTGTATCGAATATAAAAATCGAATAAAAGTCGTGATTTATGAATTGTCGTCTTTAAATATTCTGAAATTATTCCGTTAGGTTAGTTATAAATATTTCAAACTAAGTTTTAACAGTTTCAGTGTCAAAACATCAAGACAAAATAATAGGAATCAAAAGTAAAACAAACTGTTACGATTTACGATCAGCCTTCAAGAATGAATATAATTATTAAACTTTCTAATAAACAAAAACTTAAACGTATTAACGAAATAAGTCAAGTCGAGTATCAAAGCTAGGTATTTACTGGCGGCAAAGTAATACAAGTCATCAATAAATCTCCATTTGAATTATTTAACATTGTTTTTGTATTTATTTGTAAAGACGATGAAAATGTATGAGAATCAGGTTATTTGCAAAACGTTTAAAACATATCTGATGTTGTTTTTCAGGAAAATGAAAAAATAGTAAAATAAAAAGCTACATTTTCAGGAGTTCCTTTTTCCTTTATAATACGAGTATTTATCACACGTGGTAAAAATGTATTATCCATTGTCAAAAATATTAAAAAGTTCATAAAGGGTCGACAGATGATTGTGTATTACTAGAAGTATGATAATCACAAAATACGAAGTGAGAGTATAGTCATAATATCAAAATAGATATATTCAAACTAAAATTCATTAACTGCTCGCAATATTCCAAATAACCCAAGAGTTAAGTTTTTTTTTTAAATTTCAAGGAAATAAAATAAAAATAACGGTATTCTTTGAAAACATGCCCTGAGAAATATATTACAATTTGGGAAATAGTACATCATTTCACATAATAATGAAAGATTTTGGATTCCAGTTCGTTTTTTTTCAACATCTATTAATGTTTGTTTTTCCGATAAAAGTTTCTAAAGCTATGAAATTTTACCAATGCGTTTATTCAACGGGAAAGACATTATTTTGGCAGTAATGGTGATGACTTAAGAACCACTTGGCAAATGATAAACACAAATTATGATATTGTTCTGAACTATTTGAACTTCTCTTTATGACGTCATAATCTAAATGGAGAAATAACAAATATTTGAAGGATATTTCGATAACGTAGGATAAATGGGATGAACCAGCTTTGTAGTTTTAGAACAAACCGGCCTTCTGAGTAGATCCAACGACATTCCGTACGCTCGCTGGATAGCTATCTTGCACATAAGAACACCTCTCACGGAACCCTGCCTGGTGGTTTAAAAACATAATGGTTAAGTAAATCGAAAAGGATATCAATATTTCAAGATAAGAAAAATACAGCCTTTGATTTAAATAGCACAGTTACTGTTAAATAAGTTGCTGTAAATACTAAAATAGTTAGATAAATATAAAATGAAATCAATACTATTTTAAATTGCATTGAATTTATATCATACCGTCACTGTTTAGTTTTTAGATTAGTTTTTAGAAAATCCGACATGACTATGTTTCAGAAAGCTACGAGTTGTGAAAGACTTACGGTCGAGGGTGTTTCTGTTGGACAGTTTTATTTTCCTTATTTATAAGCTATATCTATATGCGATACTTTAAAGCATTTATCTTCATATTCCATATTCATTTAATTTATTAATAAGATATTGTCCTTAAAGAACATGAAAAAACTTGTTTCATTCTAGATATTTACAGATACTATGCTCTTTAAAACATTAAAAAGGAGCAAATATTAGTTGTATATCAACATTATTGTTTTTAATTTAATTAGATATAAAAATAAAATAAAAATAGCAATATCAAAAATTAAAAGAAAATCATTATCTAGCCCGCTGTCGTTTTTCTCGAAAAGTAAGAAAATATAGCCTTCCAATAACTAGATGAGGTCGACATATTTTTCTCATGTCGCTATATTCTACCGTATTTTCAACTGGCAACCATACAGTCTATGTAACCAAGTGCTATTTTTAAGGTTTTTGCTATTTTTCAAGAAAGGTAACTGTGTCGGCCTTGTTTGATTTTAATCTTTACTTTTGTGTGATTATGTCCCCTTGACCACATTTGCTATTTGCTCAACCATAACGTTTCCCTCCTAAAGTTAGGGTCACTTGAGGTCATTCTTTGTGTTAAAGAAGTTGTTGGTCATTGTGACATGTAGATGTGTTGATTTTATATTATTAATAAGGATTTGGATTGAGGAATTGGTATTTGTATGTTTTATTCATTTGTTCTTAAAAGTTCTAATGTCAACTAAATGAAGACTTATAGTAATTAAATACAGTTGTGGATTTGATAAAAGTTATTTTGATAAATTTGTATTGTTCTTGAGTGTTAGAATTCAAGATGGCAGCATATGTTCTTATCTAATTATAGTTATTCCTAGAAATCACTGTTTCTATTTGTATTGCACTGATGTTTGTAAATTACAGTTTACAGCATAATTAACAACACAGTGAGACAGGTGTGAGTGACAGAGGTATATTTACAGAGTCTGATCCACAATTGGTATGTTATATTTATATGTCATTGTTTATATATTTTTGGAGCTACATGTATATTTTTAAGTTGAGCACATAATGTATATTGTTTTATAAGTAAATGATTAAGTGGTCACTAGATGCAGGTACAATATGATGTAATACATTTAAAGATGTATTTTATGTGTACATGATTTATTTACATGAGATAAAATGAATGGTCTATCCATATAGACTGATCTGTTGATTAAGTATATTTAAGGTACTGTAGTGTATACAAGTCATACAAATGTATAAAACTATATATTTCATGATAGTATGGGATGTTTGGTATTTATACTTTCAGGGCTTGATAGATGTGATATAGATGTGATGTAGATGTGATGTAACTGTGATGTGTATGTTGTATGATGTATGACATATGATGTTTGATGTTGAGATGTACCGAATTGGAATTATATATAAAGCTAGTGTCCACTACAAATTAAATTGATGAACCAGTAACCCTCAGTTTGTTCTTTACTTATACAAGGCAAAAAGACATCGGGGTCACATCTATCCATGTCATTAGCTAATAGTTATTGTGTTCACAGCAGGCACTTGCCTTAAAGGCATATTATGTCTCAGAAATTAATGTACTTTTCCTTCTTTTTGATTATATAATGGTTTTAGATATTGTAAGATGTGCAGAAAGTAGCCAAGCTTGTAAAATAATTTGTAATCAAAGTAGCATAATGTAAACAGAGTAGTATTTTGACTTCCAAGACAAGAACTCTATAATTGCACTTATTGCCAAAAAAAAAATAAAAAAATAAATAAATCAATACATAAGTATATGAACAGAAACAAAAGATGATACATAGGTTTATTAATATCAAATGAGTAACGTTCTTGAAACTAAGTCAGGCCACACATTAATAAAGCTTTTGACAAATAAAAATAATCGCATTTCTTAGGCGTTATGGGAATTTAAAACTTGGATAAAACGAATTTTTATTTGAGTGTTATATATTTTATGATCATCGTTCTGGGAATCAAAGGATATTAAAACCGCCTGAAGATTTGAAAAAAAAACTATCCGTAAAGCATGTTTTATATTTGGTAAAGCGTTGCTGCGTTTGTAAAGTGTCACAGAGGCACTTTGTTATAATTATTTCCATTATTGTGAATGTGTACAATCTAAATGCACAAATGCAGAGGAAGGATATCGTATATCAAAATTAACTGGATTACTGCGATAACTTGTGCACTGCAGATTCTTTTGTTATTGTGATTGATTACATTTGCAATTATCCTGTTATGTTTTGTTATGTTTTGTTTTGTTTTGCGACTGTTGTAACATATCCTATAATGTGAAGTTCCTGCAAACGCGTTCAATTATTCAAAGTGGAAATGTTTTCCAAATATATCATGTGTTATTTGATTAGTGAACTTTGAGAAAAGGAAATGGCATCAAGCGGACAGCATGGTCGTTTAAGGGTCGTCTTTTCTGCATAAAATCGACTAAACTTATATTTTTAGCAGTTATCGAAATCCAATGAAATTAAATTTGAGAAGATAAAATGGTCTAAGCAAGTTCGTACAAATTCGTTAGTTTTAGAAATATAACATACTATTTAACAGTATGTTAATAAACTTACGTTCAACATTTTTTTCGCAATACTCCTATTTGCTATCTTGAAAATGTCTGTGCTGGTTTTAAACCAAATTATAGATAATTAAAACTAGTTCCAGAAATTTCTATAAAACTAAAAAGGAATTAATCTAATAAACTATAAAAATCCGTCCCTGATATGAAATTGGTTCATTATGTGCTTCATTATGAAGGTTCATTAATTTCCCGTTCCCTGAATTGCATCACAATGACGCCAGTTGATTATACAAAAATAACATAAAATTCTCTGTATTTGTTTTGACTGAGAAATCTGATTTCTTTGGAGTTCAGAATAATCGTTACAAATCTTCGTTTTAAAGGTTTGTTTCTTTTTGTAATCGTCATTGCAAACAATTTTGAGCCATTTTTAATGTATGACCTGGGAGTGGTCAGGGTCGCTATGTTTTTGTAATTTCTTATGCTTTACTCAATTTCCGAGACTGCAATTCATATAGTACATTTGTAATTTCTTTCTTAAGAATGCCAGAGTATATAACTTCCCATTGTTCTAGAATTTCAGTCGAAGTATGTTACAAAGTATTTGAGTAGAAAAGGAAAATGTGCTTTTTAAAATATTAGAATAAAACGCAAAAAAAGAGAGCAACGTTTATGGAATGCAGCGTCCACAAAAAATATACAAAAGCGGCACCCAAAGGTGACTATCACGACTGCTTTATCAGTGATTATAAAACATATATTTTGATCACATACGCTTTTGATAATATTTGAACTTATTCTTTATTGTCAACAAAAAGCTTAAAGTGTCATGTTTTGAAATAATGTACTGAGATAAGTTTACAATAAACATAGTTTTCGTCCAAGGCATTTAGAAAAGATTCATTTGATTTGGCACTATAATTGTATATTAAGAAGTAACTTCCATATCGATTATTTCAAAAATGAAGTCTGGTAAAAGCTCTATTTTAAATAAGGTGCTCATACAAATGTTTGAGCAGTCGATCGCATTCACCCTGTGCGTACCGTCTCTCATGAAAAGAGAACTATAAAGACAAATAACACTTCTCAAGCATTTTTACTAAATCTCAAATAGATAAATTCATATCGCTACATGCACTGTCTGAAGACGATAAATTTAGTTCTTACTTTAAACTTTAAAGCCTTTTCTGCCATTTATAAATAAACTGATTGTCAATAATCATTTTTTGGCCCATGTTATGATGCAAATATTGAAATTTCTAAGTCAAATTATGGGAAACAAAACTTTATTTTACTCTAAATGAAACAGACCTAGGAAACATATATTAATTTGATTTTTATAAAATAGGATTATAAATGAAGAGACGTGCTATATTCGACAGTTTATGATGATTTTCACAATATCGCTTACTTTTTCAAGGACGCTATTTTTCCTTGAAAATGTTATATTTTATGAGAAAAATAAATGATTTAAATTTACAAGTTTGTGTCATAACACAAATTGGTGATAACAGAAGTATAAAAGTGGGTTTTATATTTACTTTCGTTTTTTTCCTTTATATGATATACTGTTTTATTATAAATTTCGATTAAGCTAGTTCAGATGTATCGTAAAATATCCAGAAGATACTCTAATTATTATGTTATTTTTTATCTTGATGTTAACAGAGAATTCTAAGTGATGACTGTTTTATTTGTATGTCGTCAACTGTAAGTATTTCCCATCCCTTTAAATAACATTAATTTAACTAATGTATGTCAATCTTTAATTTACCCATAGTTACCTTTTCTGCTGTCTTAAAGTTTTCGTTTCCCGTTTTGTTTTGACCACGTTCATGTATGTAATTTTCCAAATAACAAACTATTTACCTATTTATTTAATTTGGTTTGTTTAGTTTAACGGCGCGCCTACATAGTATATTTCATCTGGTTCCAATGTCATGTATACATTTAATTTTGACAAATTTGAAGTAATGCTATTTAAATTTCAGTTTAGACTCGTTCAATCTCAATTCATTATAAACACATGCACACAGTTTCTCAGGTTACTGTATATTTAGGCTATCATTGGCCGCCCAAACAGTGGCCTACATTTGGCTCATATTAATATATTTGGGTAAAACTCCGTGGAAAGTGCAAAGAGGTAAATAATCACCACCGTGTGCTTCAAAATTAAACCTTTAGGGCATGACTTCTGACATGTCCGGATACCGTACTGGACAGCGTAAGCTACTTTTTGTGCCTTAATGGACGGATGGACCCCCATTAAGCATAGAATGCATGCATACATTTGCTGTGAAGGATATATTTGATAAGTCATTTCATAGTCTTTAGTCTTTATTTGTTGTCATGAAAACTACAAAAAACAGTCAATTTTATTGATTGTTACAAATTTGGTTACCTAAACTGAGATTTTGCGCCTTAAAATTCATGCAGAAAGTTTATATGCACGCACGGTTATTAAGAATATAAAGATACAATTAAGTCGTAGTTATAAATAGTGCTTGATATATGCAAGACATTCCTAAAATGTTATGTTAATGAGCGTTTTATAGCTGAAAATGCATCTGTTCCTTCCGTGGCAGCTTAATACTATGTAAATTGTAAAGTAATGTAAAATAATTTAATTGTCTAGCTCAATGCTTTTCCGCCTTAGTATTAACGCAGAAAACACTATATTCTACGAAAGACCGATGGGGACATTTCAACGTCATGAATTCCCGATTTAATCTCCGTGAAATCACAATTTAACTTCGTGAATTCACGTTTTCAAAATACGGAATTCACAAATGCACAATTTCAACTTCATGAATTCACGATTCCAATTTCACGAATTCAACTTTGCGAATTCACATTTTGAATTTTATGGTTTCAACGAAATATAGATTTCATCACGAAATTAAAAACGTGAAACAAGTTGTAATTACGAATTCGTGAATTCTGTTTCATTTTATATTTGTGAAATAATAAAGTTAAAAATTGTGGATTTGTGAAGATGAATCCTAGAATTCAAGAAATTGAAACGTCTCCATCGGTCTTTCGCAATATGAAGTGATCCTAAAATATAAGTCAAAAAGTTTGCTTTCGGGGATTTCATATAAATCACCCTTTCTGTATATTCAAACGAGAGAAATGTTATTTATTAGGAAGCTTCCACGATGTAACAAAATACACAATCACATTATGTAAATATTGTATTTCATCGTATATTCTAAAAGCTTTTATATTTTTATATTTCATTATCTTTTACAATTTTGAAGAAGCAACGCATTTGCATGACCATTTGTGATGACGATTACATTTTCCTTGATATGCAAAAAGTCCAAAGTATGAATATCATTGTGGGAAAAGATTTGTTTGAATTTTTAATTAAAATGACAACAGTCAGATTATTATATGAAAAAGCTTAAATCAATTGTGTCTGGTCCGGCACACAAACGTTTTCAAGAATGTATTTGAAATTACAAATTAAGGGAATGCATCATTTTGAATACATGTTGACGCCATTTACATCATTTTACTTGTTTGCCAGAACAGAATGTATTTAAAAAAAAATAATGCTTACAAATGAGTAGTCGGCATAAATGTGTATATAATCGGCTAGGAATATTTCTCTCATATCATATGTCAATGTTAGTGAAGAAAGCAATTTCCTTGTTGAACAATTTACCTCATAATTTAATGTAAGAAGACTTAATTTTAAGTGGTGATATTCAAATGTCCTTTGTAAAGGGGTCATGTTTCACCAATGTTTTGTTAACTTCTTAGCAGATAGGCCTAGACAAATAAATTTGAGAATTATTCACTACGATTACAACTTAAGGTCAGACAGAATTCCTACTTTCTCGATTTTTTTATTTGGTAGTTATCTAGTTATGAGGTTGAAAGTGGGCACATGATAACTTAATTGCTATGTATCCCATTAGCCAGTATGTTCCAAAGTGTGTTGATGGTTTTCAAAAGCTATAATAAATACTTTTAAGTATCTTAGTTATTTTGTGTCTTTGATAAGTGCTGTTTTTATTACTTCTGGTTAACAATAATTTAGTATATTCATGCCAATGCACTACAAATTCTTTCATGTGATGAAGGTATCCAGTTTGCTGACGGAACGTCGATGGTCCTTTTCAGGTGTACGCAAAATATCATTGAGTAATAGCGTAAAAACTCAAGTCAACTTTCGGAGACTCTTTTTGAAATTAAAAATAACCTTTACAACATTTCTCCAGTACATTATTGTGGAAAATTAAGTCCAACACTATGAAATAAAAATATATGCTGTTCAATTGTTGTAATGTACTTTTTTTAATTTCTGGCTTTAATTTGTTTTGGTTGTATCACTTATCTGGTTTGAGAAAGTATGGTTCCATTTGTATCAATAACAATCTATCAAAGTTGTAAGCATCATAGTCTGAGGATATGACGGCAAAATTTTATCATAGAACTGTATTTCAGGATCTCAAATGGAATCAGGTTTTATAATTCCACATAAATGTTTTAGAAACGAATATAAAGTTATATTCTATATGCTAGTATTACAGAACAATGTCTCCAGATTTATCCTTATGCTCATGAAAATTTTGAAAAATATTTAAAAATAAATTATTGTGAAGTTAAAAAAGAAAGAAATTTTTACACATTGCACACGGCATTAACAAACATTGTAAATAACAAAAAAGACGGTAAAGAAAGGCAAAATAATGCCCTTACTGCGTAAAACATGCAGTAGAAATACGGAATAAATACACCAAATTCTTAATAAGTCCTATATTGCTTGTAAAATTCTACTTGAATCTTGAATCGTTTTATATTTTAGCAAATATTTCAATATTCTTTTCTCAAGTCTGATTTTCTTGAAATATTTGGTTTCATCTGGATGCATGTACCATTAAAGGCATATTGCACTAGTTTAACAGTATTCAAATGAAGGATTAAGCTGAATATTCTAACATGATTCAAGAGCAAGATAACAAACCATTTAAAATCTTGCAATAAAATATCATACAAACATCAAAAAAGGGAATGACTAAAAAGTATTTTACACAGGAATTTATTTGAACGTATAATATCTAGTAAATTGACATCATTTTCTTTTCTAGACTAGTATGATATTTTATTGCAAGAAATTGAGCAATTTAAAATCATTTTAGTTCAGTTTAAGGGGGAGTTTTATGGTCAATTATTTCTACTCTCATTCATTTTATTTCATCAAAAATGAAATGGAACAATTATACTCTTCAATTTGTTTTCCCATATGTGACACAAACGTTTTGAAAACTTGACAATTGCGATAAATCGAATAATAGCTTTAAAGTACACATTGTGTGTTGTTGTTTTTGTTTTGTTTTACAACACTGTTAAAATAAAAATTAATTTACAAATGTATATAAAACAAATTGTTAATTCGTGTAGTTTATAAAAAAAGCATTTCGGATGAAAATAAATAAAATTACAAAATGCTTTGCATGCTTGTGTGAAAAATATGTAATGCACTTTTGATGTTTCATCGGCTTAATTGGCTAATACTTGCTTACATGCTTATAACATTTACGTAGCAAACATGATTTCTTACTTAATATACATTTTCTCTTGTGATATTTTAAGAAAAGTCCATTAGTTATGGCGTGTTACACGATTTCCGATTTGACAATTAAATTCAAGAAAGAGGTGTTTTAGTCCATGAAGTTTATCAAAAAATTAACTGTAAGTTAACTAACTGAATTACTCCTACACATAAATGTTTTGTATAGGAAAATAACGTACAACAAAACATACTTCATGTTTTGCTCATTATAAACCGAATAATTCGTAAAATCATTAATACCAAGGCGGTCTGACTAGAAAAGTATCATATGACATTAAAAACTGTCAAAGCATGCGTAATTACTTAAGTACATGGATAAATTGTTTAGAATTGTATAGGATACTTCCACAAACAATTTTAAAATAAAAATGATTATCTGTTTAGGTCATTTAAGATGTCATTGGTACATTGATTATGAAAATAAACTTAAAGTACAAAAAAAAAAAAACAATAAATAAATACATGTAAAATAAATAAATAATATTTGATATATAAATTGTTATTATTCCTTTTGGGCCAATTGTATAATGCAGCCAATAAATGCTGTTTCGTGCTGGAAATGTATATTTTTGAGGCCCGTTATGCTTTATAAGTAATATCATTTTTATTTCTCAAAAACTTTTTTTTTATTCTGTTACAGTTTCCATAGCAATTACTCATTTAACACATAGGTGTCTTTTTCTTATCCTATAAGCATTTGGTATATTTGATGTAAATGGAAGTCAAAATACTACTTTGTTAACATTATTTTCTACATTTTTTTCTACATTTATGGCACATTACTGTACGTTCGGTGCTTGTTTGTTTGTTTGTTTCATTTTACGCCTTTTTCCAACAGTATTTCAGTTATATAGGCTCGTAGTTTCCTAACCATCGTTCCTGGAGAGTTATTCAAGTACTAAACAGACTACCTTCCTCCGCGCTAAACTACCAAAGCATCTCCCGGGGATCAAACCCACGCCAGAGAGGTAACTGGATTAGAAGTCATCGACTCTAACCCCTCCACCACGGAGGCGGTCTACGTTCAGTCCATTTCTTTAGTCTAACATGCCCAAAATCTATTATCAAAACATCATTAAACACATTCTTGACATGTCTAAAGAAATACAAAATATGAAATTCTGAAGCATATTGTGCCAAAATTCTAAGACATAATGCGCATTTAAAGGCAGCATAACGTTGATACCAATTTGCAATTAATTTTATTTGAATTTCAAACATTTGAATGTAGTGCTTGGAAGAAGTAAGGTTCACTTATTTTAATAATATGGAAATTGCCTTCATACTCGGTGGAACAAAATGACCCAATTTCATACAAAATGCTCAGCATTATGTTTTAAAGAATCACATTCAGCTAATGAAATTGGTCTTGTGATTTCCCAAATGACATAGTATCATTTTTATCAAATATGCTCTATCACTTTTAAGAAACATTTACATGCAGCAAATTAATGAAACGAAATCCACATCATTAGACAGTATAAAACTTTTTTAAAATTTGCTTTTTTCTATTTATGTCGACTCTGTAGTTATGTTATGAAATAAAATCATTATGTCTAATTTACATTATTTTCATTTTAAAAACAGCTCCTTGTTCATTTATTAAAAAAAAGCAAACCCATGTCGTTTCGAGAGATTCTTATTAAAAGCAATTGCAATATTTCAGCAACTTACCGATGCATGTCGCTTTTTAAAATGTCGCTTTTTAAATATTTATCTAACAATTACAAAATCTAAGCTAAGTGATTATTATGTAGCTTCAAACAAAATTATTCAAAATAAAATCAAACGAAAACTTAAATCGGATTACATTGCGCTACTGGCATCTAATTATATAAAATAATATATTTTGCAAAGCTATTAAATGCACTTATGTAGATGGATTTATTCAAAATGATATATTGAAACAGTACAAATGTCATAAAATGTTACAATCATCTCTCAAATAGATAAAGTCTTTGAAATTTAAGCACTACTCTAAAGTATAAGTCCTAAAATATAAGTCAAAAAGTTTGCTTTCGGGGATTTCATATAAATCACCCTTTCTGTATATTCAAACGAGAGAAATGTTATTTATTAGGAAGCTTCCACGATGTAACAAAATACACAATCACATTATGTAAATATTGTATTTCATCGTATATTCTAAAAGCTTTTATATTTTTATATTTCATTATTTTTTACAGTTTTGAAGAAGCAACGCATTTGCATGACCATTTGTGATGACGATTACATTTTCCTTGATATGCAAAAAGTCCAAAGTATGAATATCATTGTGGGAAAGGATTTGTTTGAATTTTTAATTAAAATGACAACAGTCAGATTATTATATGAAAAAGCTTAAAGACGTTTTCGGTAGTTTTCTGTGCGCATCGTTATGCGCATCCAAGAAAGATAATCACGGATAATTACTCTTCAAATGAAGGTAAAGTTGAATAGTATTCGGATAAGTGTTTAAATTTCGGCTATAAGCAAATAATGAGTAAATAATACAGAATAGATATTTCTAAATGTTCAAAAGGAGATTGGTTCAAAAGAATAAGAATGTCGTTTAGACAACATCACATAAAGTATTTCTCCAAGCATTAGTACGACAGCGTTGATGATAATTCTGCGCGCGTTACCCCTCCCACTAGTGGTATAGTGACAAAAGTGCGTCGCGACTTGATTACTGGCAGACAACTGGGCAAAGAAGTTTAAAATGATATATTTTAAAAGTGTTGAATAAAAAACAAAATTAATATCCAAGAAATGTTGAGAATTTCATTATTTTCTTTGTAAATTTCTGAATACTTGCTTACTGTTCGGGCATGTTAGTCGAGTGAAAAAAATAATATGGCCCTAGATATGTTTTAAAAAAAATATTCAGTATCATTTACTTAATATAACATCAAAAGAAAAGAAATTCTTATTACAACATGTTTTATATTTGACAGTACATTTAGTATAACGCTGATATTGCTTAAGAAAGCGTACGTGGTAATTTTGACAGTTGGCATATGCGGTAACCATGGACACTGCCCGTTTACAAAAAACTAACACTTCAACATATATATTTTATTTCTATTTTTGAATCCACAATCAAATGTTACTTGATATATCAATAATGTAGCAAATTCTGTAAAAGAAATTTCTTGATAGCTTTAATTTTTTACAGAAAATTTTCATGTTTATTTTTCTCATTTTTTGTTTAGTTAAAAAGCATGAAAACTCATTTTTTAAAGAAATATGTCCAAATTATCGTTTGTTTTTATACAGAACCCTAAGATAAAGCAAGCTTTGTATAAAATTATGTTTATTGTGAGTGTAATAAGCTATTTTATACATTATTATAATACAGTTTGGATATTTTGACAATTTTGAGATATACGGTTACCATGGAAACTGCCATTTTTCAAAAAATCCAACACGCCAACATATATTTTTCTTTTTCTTTTTGAATTTGTCATTAAATTTTACACAATATACAAAAAAATTAGAAAATTCTATGAAACACTTTTTTCAATATCTCTAATTATTCTGAGAATTCATGTTCATTTTTCTCATTTTTTGTTCGGTTGAGGAACATGGAAAACTCATTTTTTAAAGAAATATGTTCAGATTATCATTTGTTTCATACAGAATCATTAGATAAGGTTATCTTTGCATAAAACAATGCTCGTTGTGTGTTTTAAGCTATCTTATACATTTTCTATTCGTTATAACACAGTTAGGCTATTTTGACAGTTTTTAGATATACGAATACCATGGAAACTGCCATTTTACAAGAAATCCAACACGTCAACATATATTTTTCTTTGTATTTTTAAATCCGTCATTAAATTTTACTCATCATACAAAAAAATTAGAAAATTCTATGAAAGGATTATTTTTTCATAAAACTGTAGAAAATGTCTTTAAATCAATTGTGTCTGGTCCGGCACACAAACGTTTTCAAGAATGTATTTGAAATTACAAATTAAGGGAATGCATCATTTTGAATACATGTTGACGCCATTTACATCATTTTACTTGTTTGCCAGAACAGAATGTATTTAAAAAAAATAATGCTTACAAATGAGTAGTCGGCATAAATGTGTATATAATCGGCTAGGAATATTTCTCTCATATCATATGTCAATGTTAGTGAAGAAAGCAATTTCCTTGTTGAACAATTTACCTCATAATTTAATGTAAGAAGACTTAATTTTAAGTGGTGATATTCAAATGTCCTTTGTAAAGGGGTCATGTTTCACCAATGTTTTGTTAACTTCTTAGCAAATAGGCCTAGACAAATAAATTTGAGAATTATTCACTACGATTACAACTTAAGGTCAGACAGAATTCCTACTTTCTCGATTTTTTATTTGGTAGTTATCTAGTTATGAGGTTGAAAGTGGGGCACATGATAACTTAATTGCTATGTATCCCATTAGCCAGTATGTTCCAAAGTGTGTTGATGGTTTTCAAAAGCTATAATAAATACTTTTAAGTATCTTAGTTATTTTGTGTCTTTGATAAGTGCTGTTTTTATTACTTCTGGTTAACAATAATTTAGTATCATGCCAATGCACTACAAATTCTTTCATGTGATGAAGGTATCCAGTTTGCTGACGGAACGTCGATGGTCCTTTTCAGGTGTACGCAAAATATCATTGAGTAATAGCGTAAAAACTCAAGTCAACTTTCGGAGACTCTTTTTGAAATTAAAAATAACCTTTACAACATTTCTCCAGTACATTATTGTGGAAAATTAAGTCCAACACTATGAAATAAAAATATATGCTGTTCAATTGTTGTAATGTACTTTTTTTAATTTCTGGCTTTAATTTGTTTTGGTTGTATCACTTATCTGGTTGAGAAAGTATGGTTCCATTTGTATCAATAACAATCTATCAAAGTTGTAAGCATCATAGTCTGAGGATATGACGGCAAAATTTATCATAGAACTGTATTTCAGGATCTCAAATGGAATCAGGTTTTATAATTCCACATAAATGTTTTAGAAACGAATATAAAGTTATATTCTATATGCTAGTATTACAGAACAATGTCTCCAGATTTATCCTTATGCTCATGAAAATTTTGAAAAATATTTAAAAATAAATTATTGTGAAGTTAAAAAAGAAAGAAATTTTTACACATTGCACACGGCATTAACAAACATTGTAAATAACAAAAAAGACGGTAAAGAAAGGCAAATAATGCCCTTACTGCGTATGACATGCAGTAGAAATACGGAATAAATACACCAAATTCTTAATAAGTCCTATATTGCTTGTAAAATTCTACTTGAATCTTGAATCGTTTTATATTTTAGCAAATATTTCAATATTCTTTTCTCAAGTCTGATTTTCTTGAAATATTTGGTTCATCTGGATGCATGTACCATTAAAGGCATATTGCACTAGTTTAAACAGTATTCAAATGAAAGATTAGGCTGAATATTCCAACATGATTCAAGAGCAAGATAACAAACCATTTAAAGTCTTGCAATAAAATATTATACAAACCTCAAAATAGGGAATGACTAAAAAGTACTTTACACAGGAACTTAGTTGAACGTATAATATCTAGTAAATTGACATCATTTTCTTTTTAGGACTTGTATGATATTTCATTGTAAGTATTTGAGCAATTTAAAATCATTTTAGCTCAGCTTTAGGGGAGTTTTATGGTAAATTATTTCTTCTCTCATTCATTTTATTTCATCAAAAATGAAATGGAACAATTATACTCTTCAATTTGTTTTCCCATATGTGACACAAACGTTTTGAAAACTTGACAATTGCGAGAAATCGAAAAATAGCTTTAAAGTACACATGGTGTGTTGTTGTTTTTGTTTTGTTTTACAACACCGTTAGAGTAATTTACAAATGTATATAAAACAAATTGTTACTTCGTGTAGTTTATATAAAAAGCATTTCAGGTGAAAATAAATAAAATTACAAAATGCTTTGCATGCTTGTGTGAAAAATATGTAATGCACTTTTGATGTTTCATCGGCTTAATTGGCTAATACTTGCTTACATGCTTATAACATTTACGTAGCAAACATGATTTCTTACTTAATATACATTTTCTCTTGTGTTATTTTAAGAAAAGTCCATTAATTATGGCGTTTTACACGATTTCCGATTTGACAATTAAATTCAAGTAAGAGGTGTTTTAGTCCATGAAGTTTATCAAAAAATTAACTGTAAGTTAACTAACTGAATTACTCCTACACATAAATGTTTTGTATAGGAAAATAACGTACAACAAAACATACTTCATGTTTTGCTCATTATAAACCGAATAATTCGTAAAATCATTAATACCAAGGCGGTCTGACTAGAAAAGTATCATATGACATTAAAAACTGTCAAAGCATGCGTAATTACTTAAGTACATTGGATAAATTGTTTAGAATTGTATAGGATACTTCCACAAACAATTTTAAAATAAAAATGATTATCTGTTTAGGTCATTTAAGATGTCATTGGTACATTGATTTATGAAAATAAACTTAAAGTACAAAAAAAAAAAAAACAATAAATATATACATGTAAAATAAATAAATAATATTTGATATATATAAATTGTTATTATTCCTTTTGGGCCAATTGTATAATGCAGCCAATAAATGCTGTTTCGTGCTGGAAATGTATATTTTTGAGGCCCGTTATGCTTTATAAGTAATATCATTTTTATTTCTCAAAAACTTTTTTTTTATTCTGTTACAGTTTCCATAGCAATTACTCATTTAACACATAGGTGTCTTTTTCTTATCCTATAAGCATTTGGGTATATTTGATGTAAATGGAAGTCAAAATACTACTTTGTTAACATTATTTTCTACATTTTTTTCTACATTTATGGCACATTACTGTACGTTCGGTGCTTGTTTGTTTGTTTGTTTCATTTTAACGCCTTTTTGCCCGCCAACAGTATTTCAGTTTATATAGGCTCGTAGTTTCCTAACCATCGTTCCTGGAGAGTTATTCAAAGTACTAACAGACTACTTCCTCCGCGCTAAACTACCAAAAGCATCTCCCGGGGATCAAACCCACGCCAGAGAGGTAACTGGATTAGAAGTCATCGACTCTAACCCCTCCACCACGGAGGCGGTCTACGTTCAGTTCCATTTCTTTAGTCCTAACATGCCCAAAATCTATTATCAAAACATCATTAAACACATTCTTGACATGTCTAAAGAATACAAAATATGAAATTCTGAAGCATATTGTGCCAAAATTCTAAGACATAATGCGCATTTTAAAGGGCAGCATAACGTTGATACCAATTTGCAATTAATTTTATTTGAATTTCAAACATTTGAATGTAGTGCTTGGAAGAAGTAAGGTTCACTTATTTTAATAATATGGAAATTGCCTTCATACTCGGTGGAACAAAATGACCCAATTTCATACAAAATGCTCAGCATTATGTTTTAAAGAATCAAATTCAGCTAATGAAATTGGTCTTGTGATTTCCCAAATGACATAGTATCATTTTTATCAAATATGCTCTATACTTCTTTTTTTAAGAAACATTTACATGCAGCAAATTAATGAAACGAAATCCACATCATTAGACAGTATAAAACTCTTTAAAATTGCTTTTTTCTATTTATGTCGACTCTGTAGCTATTTTTATGAAATAAAATCATTATTGTCTTATTTACATTATTTTTCATTTAAAAACAGCTTCCTTGTTCATTTATTAAAAAAAAGGAAACCCATGTCGTTTCGAGAGATTCTTATTAAAAGCAATTGCAATATTTCAGCAACTTACCGATGCATGTCGCTTTTTAAAATGTCGCTTTTTAAATATTTATCTAAACAATTGCAAAATCTAAGCTAAGTGATTATTATGTAAGCTTCAAACAATAATTATTCAAAATAAAATCAAACGAAAACTTAAATCGGATTAGCGATTTTACATTGCGCTACTGGCATCTAATTTGAGATATGAAATTTTTCGCCTGTTAACCTCAAAACATGTTATGCAATAGCGAGCACCTATGATGCGATCACATTTATACTCTATTAAAGAGTCCGAAAAACTATAGACATCTGAACGTATGATCGTATGGCTGGATATATATTGTTTGACGTAATTGAAATTGCTATTGCTTTCTAGACTATCATATAGAATTACATGCTAGACGTTATAACATAGACCTAGTTATATAAGGTCTTACTTTCCTATATTTGATTAATATCAATTAACACATATATACCAGAATCTTTGCACTATTTATATCAAATCACATTATAATCAAGATGAAAACTAAGACGACTACAATTTCTTAATGAAAGATAATCTGTACTCCAGAGACGTTGACGAGTTCATAATTAGTAAATCATACTCAACAATCATAACATCAATGATTTTTTGAACATTTGAAGTTATTATATATACGACTATGATCTGTGAATCAACATTAACCAACTATTGAGTTGGCAATTTTTCGCATCTTATATCATATTTGCTGCATGTAAATGTTTCTAAAAACGTGACAGAGAGCTACATCTATCAAATGACTGCATAGAGTATTATTGCGAGTTTCTTTTATCAACATTAAGATATGCTTAACTACCACTTGTTAGAACATGAAAAGGATTTCAATAAGTTTAATTCCTCTACTACATTGAAAGAATACCACTCCAAAACACGTTCACATATGTTATATTTAAGATTAGCTCGAATTTTACTTCCTAGAGAGTGATTTCTTTAAAAACTAATGTTTCGACTTGCGAAAAGTATGAAAACCATAAGTTGTTTTCAAAGTGATGTTTTTAACAGAAAATTGTAGATATCATACGGAGGGAATGTGAAGAGTTGAGATACAGTATTATAATACATTTAGTGCGGCGACTCGTAGCAATGATTTAGTGGCTATCACACTTAAAGATACACTATATATGCTCAAATTTAAGATATAAGTTGAAACAACCGAAAAAACAACTGATAATCTACTCTATTAATACAGTCTCTTTTGAAATGCAAACATAAGACACATACATCTTCATAAAGTGAAATTATCATCGACAGAAGTAAACATAGTTAAATGAAGTTTATAACTCGTGCACAATACTAGGTTATTCACAGCATATATAAGTTTACTATCCATGTGTACATATTATGACGCATATATGCTTAGGTATATTTGGTCCAACATATTCATGCTATCAGATATGGTTCACACTATTTGTTAGTTTCCGTCATTATCTATGCATACCGAATGGTGGCTATATTTATGTATGTGAATATGACGATTTTTGGGGCATACTATTATGCATGACTAACAATGGAGAATTGGTACTTCAAAACTGTGTACAGAGGGACGCACTTGTTGTGGAGAGTAGTTGTAGACACATAACTAAGAAGTTAGGAAGCATTATGGCATAACTTCTATATACACACTGGTTTCAAATAGTATAGACTCTAGAGAGCTGAAGCACTATGGCATTCCCTACGGCGGAGAAATTGCTTGTCTCCGGTCACTGGAAATAGTGCGGCTTAATTGCAAGAATTTTGCCAGGCAGTTATTCATGAGACAGATTGATATTTCTATCCCAGAGACAATGGAATTGGTTTAGATACAGCCATCGTCTGAGATCGTGAATGGAATATAAAAAGACTATATTGGTAAAGATCGACAAAGAGAAAAAATAAGCACATTAAATCAATACACAAGACAACAACTTGTGGTGCGCTGTGTAAATCGATAAGTCTGTAATTGTTTTATCTCTAAAACGATATTAAATGCACTGTATAGGATATTTGGTGAGAACATATAATATATATTTGAATTCAGGCGCGATATGTAAGTTATGGTTATGAATTTGGACAATATACTCTATTTTTACATGTATATTTTTTAACCAATCCATTAGCATGTTAACTAGTTATGATATAGAAAGAATAGAAACGCTATCGATGTGTCTATAGCTATTAGTAGTTAATATGTAATCATATAGCAGACTGGATAGTTCTTCGAGACATGGACAAAGTTATGTCAAACAGGGAAAAGTTTAACTAGTATGTAGATCTGGATTATAATGTCTAGGTCACTATTCTTCATCTTAAACATTTAGGCAATATATAATGGCAACTTTTGTTACCTATTAATTAATAAGCCATCTGATAACACAGGCAATAGCTCTCATCCGTGTACATTTTCACCACCGAAATTGTTGACCATCAGATGATGTTATTAAACTAACGAATTTTGAATAATTCAATAGAAGAATAATATTATGTATTTTCATCAAGTGCATTTAAATGCTCATCTTATTGGCTCGCCAAAGTGAGAGAGTTAAATATTTTTTATTCAAGTATAAGTTCAGAGTATCAATAATGGTTGATTATACATAATTCAATTAATAGATACACTGTTTATGAGGATACAAATAAGAAAAGCATAAACCCAAAGACGAAAAAAACAATTCAATTTTAAATGATCAATCTAAAACAAGAATGAAATAGTTACTATTTTTATGATTTAAAAATCTCGTCTCTGTGTCTGAAGATTACTAATCCTGAAATTAAGAGCTAATATACCTCTAGGACCATATACATATCGATTGACTTTCTTGCATACTACTTGTATAAGAATATATCACGAGTTCATGTGCTAATGATCGGTATTGTTTTATTATTCGATCGTTATACTTGTGCAGTCACCATTTACACTTGGTCGAGCAAAATTTAACCTAAACAATTTAAACAATGTATTTGCCAACGTAGACTAGAAACAATTTTGCAAATTCATGTGCTATATTGACGTTGACCATTAAGGCGATTCTGAGCAATGAAGATAACTGGTCTACTGTAATGAGTATCAACGAGTTTTGATTTAATATTATTGTATGACACATTAATCACGAGTCAGTTAGATATTTGTATAGATTTTTGTGAGCGTATCAGTTTTTCATGCCTAAACATATTCTGTTCAACTATGAGATATTGAACTATTTGTATAACTATTATATCATGTAGCGTCAGAGAATGTGAAATTCAGTTAGTTAACGACTTATTAGCTATGGTAATTATCATTTGCTGACAAATCAAGAGTCATATAAATCTGTCAATGAACAATCAGCGTAAAACACAATCTTGCTCGTTACTATGAATGTAATGCGAGAGCTGTTCCAAATTGCGTGTAATATCACAGTCTAGTAAGGATCTTGAGTCATAAGCAAAGAATTCTTGAGTAATGGACTATGTTCGTGGATTAGAATAGAAGCACAAAAAGACTATACAATATCAATCCAATTTGTTGTAGAGTTTTATATTGACAGTCACTCATAGTGTGTCGTCAATTACGTAAGTGTCTTTCATATGCGATGTCACACAACTTAAATACAGCGAAAACATTATATACAGCTGTGTCGTATCTTGTATTACACATTCTGAAAGTGATGAGCATATAATATGATTTCAATGAATGTCATTCTATTCATGTACTATAGCTATAATGCAAAGCCTGCTAAGTCTGTATATATCCACATCTATTTATTGATATCATACACGTTCTCAGAATATGCTTTATAATCATTAATCATCATCACTCTCAACGGTTTAACACTATTTCTGTTTCATATCATGCGAGGGTGTGCATTTTGGCAGCTACATTGAAATATGAAAACGACTAGAGCTGGTGTCTTTGATAATAATCTCAGCTTGATGTACAACACACATAAACTAATATATTAATGAGCTATACACCATGTGTACTTTTCAAGCAGCTATCATTTTGCCATAGCAGAAATGTGTTCTCTGCTGAACTATACTTGTCGAATTTTTCTTAATAACTGATTCAATGTTGAGCTCGGACATAATGGTGAAATGACATTAATTCGAAGATATAAAACTGTCAGTCTCATCTCACTCTATAGTTTATAGCGCAATTGGATAGATCGATGAAGATCAATAGAAGTAGATAAGTTACGAATGTATTATTTTATGGCACAGCTATTTATCACTTGTACCTATTAAAGGCATCCTTGACTTACTATAGAAGAGACTGTTAATGAAACACACAATTTGCAATGTAAAATATTGAAAACAGGATCAATACAAAAGTACACATGAACCCCCCCTACTTCAAAAGCACATAGTCTCTAATCTAATGGTATGAGAATTGAGTGTGTGTCAAGTGGGGCTGCGTACGTAGTATATACGTTGATTTCTTTGTCACTCCGTTGTACAACTACTTAGTTTTGTTGTATATCGATCTACTTTATGTATAGGTATAACCCTAGAAGCTATCCCACTAAAGAGAGGCAAGTTAAGTATATAATATCATATATACTGGCAAGACGTTCAAAAATAACACGTTATGTGTCATATACACCTTGAACTTCGAAAGCAGTCATAGAATTAGCGACATATGATGTAATCAGTCATTTCCTATTCTTTCTAAATTCTGAAATAAGTTTCATGTTATACAACGACATTAGTGCTAAATGTAATGATCCACGCATTTAATACCGATAGTGCGTAACGATACGATAACGCCGATTTGTACAGTATGTAGAGTGATGTTTGCACAAGTATAAGGTGTTACAGAAGAACATCATAGAATCTCTATGCATGAACTGAAACACTTATTACGCATAAGATACTAATTATAGTGGCATTAATATAGTCACAATATGGTCACAAAATGATCGATCTCACAGTTCATGCATTCCATCAGTAGATAACCTTACTTACAAATAAATTCTTATGATAATACCAATGTCCACAACTATACAATAAAGGGAGTCGTTTTTTTAAGTAGTAATATGATCTGTATGAAAAGTTCTTCCATCCTCGCCTGTCATTTGCTTAACTTTTACATTTAGTTCATCATGTCTGAAACGTCACGATACAGTCGTACAGTTACTTAAATGCCTATCTGTCTTATAAAACTGTTACCGTCACTTCTCAAATCTTTGATACATTGCTACTTATCTGCTTCACTTCTTCTATTATGTTCATCTGTGTTAAATTTAGCTCAGCCTGATTAGACACGACTTGCGTGAATCAGTATCTTATCTGTCTATTATCAGATCATTCAACATAGAATTTTATTATATTATTATAGGGTGTACATGTCTATTTTTTCTGTCTTTATGTATTAATTTCTCCTAATGATGTCATTTATAATTGGAAATGAATTGTTAGACAAATAATGAATGACTCTGCTGAAAAACTCTAAGCACATTATTGTTCACAGATGATAGAAATAATAACAAATATATATGAACTTGCAACATTGTTTCGTACAAACATTATAAGTCTGGATAATTATATGTTTATAAACTGATAATTCATATTGAGTTATAACGCATATATACATAATTCAATTCCGTTTCATATATAATATACTAATTTTAGAACTCCAATCAGTATCCTGAACAGTACTATGAAATTCGCAGTATAATATAGTATGTATTGCATATATCTAAAGATGTTGTGAATAACTATGGATTTACTTAATGGATAACCTCACTATCTTTTTCATTATGAACATATCGGCATTATTCCATGTGGTAGTTTATTAGAGTTCATAATATCAGTTAGACCAAAAACTTAATGACTATAAAGACCAGGCAAAAGTAAATAAAATAGTTAGCATATACTAAGCAACTATTGAACATAAACGTCTATTTATGAGTTGTCTTTGATTTCGTGATATTGGACATTTAATAAATCCACAGAACAATTAATATAATGATACTGTTAGTTGATGATTATAGTAGTACACTTTGGAATTAATATTATTTTGACTTTTATAAGTTCATAACATTTTTAATATATTTAATTTCAAACATCTATGGGAGTATGTAACTAAATTAACACACTATTTCGTAGAGATAATAGCACAGTCATCACAGACACATTTGTAGACGAATCTCATTTTTTAACGTTCATTTATATTTAAACCTTCAGAGACACTTGATGATGAGTCTGAACATTTCAGTTTAGTCTGTAATTTCACTCAATCAGTATGTAGGCTATGACATTTCCACAATTATTTGCAGATAACTTCTGCAGAGTTACATACACCTGAATAATATGGAACCATTTTTTTAACGAGCTATCGCTATATCCGTCCAGACGCTTATACTAGTGTAATTATGATCCTACTATTGAACTACGATCATATGAACAGCCATTTTAGATTATAGATCGTCTCTATTATCGAGCATGACTTGAACCATAATAAATAATTATAATCACTATGTATGCATACTGCGATAGTAACGACGATTGCAACATAATACATGCAATAATTTAACAAAATGACACACATGTTAAATAACGCATCATGATTATCATCGGAAGAAATGAATTTTACTCATCATTATGACATTAATATGTCTTAAATGTGTATAAACTATGTGCAAACACTACTGTGTAAAAGGTCCATGTTTTTAAACATATAATCTATATAGCAGGCTTATGGGTGACTAACATAGATTATATGTACTAAGAGATGTAGATTGCTATTTCAATTACCCTGGTGCAAGATATAAGCATATTTGTATTGTATTATTCGTATCTACCACTTTCAATCAATAACATAACAATACATAGTGAGTAACCAAACTAACATGATCTTATAGATGAACAATAATATCGAGTAAAAGTAATGATATAATCGTGCAGTACAGTACTGTAATCGCTTATAAGCTTTTGACATATGTGTTGGTATAGTGATAATTAAATTTCAAAACTTAAATTATTTGTCTAGAGTGCGCAGAGCGTGCTATATATGACTAGTACTATATATCAGCAAATACATTGCGAGAGTTGAGACAACATTGCATGACGTACTACTACTATTCTATACAGATGGAGACGCATCTATGCATATAGATCTATCGCTATCAAAATAGGTACATTTAATCAGTTGATAACTTAGTGCTAGAGGATTATGGTTTCATATTTCAACAGTCGCGATAAATTGAGCTTATATTATTACAACGTCAGAAATAAGGAGAGGTCACGAATACGATTAATTTATTGCCAAAAAAAAATAATAAACATAGACAATAAAAAGAGATTGAAAAACTATAGATCGAACATTGAACTAATAATTTAAACACGTTAACTAACGCGAGGGAGTGGCGAATACAGCACGCCATAAATCATATCTTATAATGATTAACATAGTATTTCCATTGGCATGTGATAAAGCAAGTAAGCAAGATCTATAGTAGTATAAGTTGACATGAGCAATGAAACCTAAATTAATGTGACGTACTTTAATACATAGATAAAGTTCAATAAACTGAATGAAACACATCTGTGACACTGTAATTTTATGAGTAATTTCAAATACATTGACTAAGTATAAAAACAGATTATTATAGAGATATGCTATAGCCCGTGTAATTTATAACTCTTATAGATTCTTACTTCACTAATGTAGACTGCAAAGCTATGAATGTGTGAGAGAATCATCTGATATGAGATTCGATATATAGACCACTGAGAATTTTGATCTCAGTCATTGACAAATATTAAGAAAAAAACGCCTGAATTCTCTAGTTCAATTAGATACGTCGTATCCACATTAAAAATGTTGTGTCATGTCTAGAGATTCAGTAAGTATATGATAGATATGCACACGTTACGATAATCCTGGCAATCATAATTAAAAATCAAGAAAATATATTATGATGATGAGATCTGAGTGAGTATTGAATATTGTCTGTGAGTAAAGATTGGCAAGTATCTCTTCTCATCAGTAATATAAGTCTTGTGAGTACATCAGTAATAAAAGCTTGAGATCAAGCAACAATGAGCACCTGAAATATCGATTGAAAGTACGTCTTACTGAGTTTACTTGTAATCAATGATTAATGTCAATAAAGACACAGCTGTAAGACTACACACCACACTCAATACGCCAACGGTAATGATTATAAATTACTAAATGCAAAGTATAAAATATAGCATAGCATGTAGGATTTTTGAGATAAAAGTCTAGTACTAGAGCGCACAGATCAAAGAACATCAAGCTAACATACACTGAAAAAATATATCAATACAACAGAAACTCATTCTGATACCAATGGCGTGATTCAGATTTTCTTACATTATAAATACTAATCAAATTGGTGGTTTTTCAGGAAGTAAGATAATGGTTGCTTGACCGCAAACAAATAACAAGTATAGACTCATCTGGGTGCCGAAAACATTTAATCATAGTAATGTTTTGTAAAATGCTTGTAACGATATTTTTAAAGGGGAATACGGAAACGTCTATCTTCTCACATGCATAATTGGGCTGGAAATGACATAACTTTTACATTCCTGGAAATTTAGAATATTCATAACAATTTATAATGTTTAGAAAAACGTTTGAAATCAAAGAAGAGGTTTATTCATTATGATTGAAAGCCAATATTTTAACCGGTTCTCCATTTTACGTTTTTTTTAGTATCAAAAACGTTACGAATGTACTAATTGGCCAAATACCTGGATCAGTTTTTTTATTTGTTGCTTTTTGTCAATTATAGCGAATTACTATTATGTATGGAAGTCATTTCAATAGAAGTATAAAAAGCAAACTATATGAATATGACATATTATGGGTTTCATTATATCACTATGACATCTTTTTATCATATTCAGAAAAAAGGTGGTGTTTATCCATCAATTTTGTTTATCTTTCCAATGAAGTCGCATTTTAGTCCGATACTTTTTAGTGATACAGTTACTACCAATGTGCTTCACAGTTTGTATCTAGACTGGAGATGCACCTTTGAACAAATTTTTGAAAACATAATTGTTTTTGATTGCTCAAGTACATTTCTTACAGGAAAACTAAAGTGAAGATGAAGATAAATTCTATACTAGATATATGAAACGAAAAACAGCAAACGAAATGTTTATAATGTTTTATTTTGGAAATAGATATCAAATCTGAGTGCATTGTTGTAGAATAATGCACGGTTTGAGTTCAAATGTGTAGTAATATAATCACGAAGGCCGATAGGCCTGAGTGATTAATTACAAAGCATTTGAACGAAAAACGTGCATTATTATACAATAATGCACGAAGAATTAATACATGTATCTATTTCCATTCTAACACGTCAAGAAAAAATATAATTATTATTATAAAGTTGGACTTTATGTTTGGTGGTAAAATTTGTTTTCGCCTGAAAGTTTCCCATAGAAACGTTCTTTAAAGGCTGTTCCAGTGAGTTGAAAAAAACTGTCGTTAAATCTACCGTGTGTAAAAACATTTTTAGAATAACGAACTCTGAAAACGTTGATAAAACGTTGTTTGTTTATTTTATTTCACTCTATAATTTTTCAAGCGGAATACAAATTATTAAAAGTGAAATAAATGTAAAACTTAACTCGTTTGCGACATTCAAATAGCGTACTTGATTTGATTGTTTAGCACGTGCTGTTTGGCGCTACATTGTGACGTCACGTAAACAACACTTTAAAAGTTTGTACAGCGTTAACGACTGAATTAAATATATTGGTGTTCGGATTCATAGTTAGACCATTTTCTTTCGTTCTAGATAGCTTTCACAAATAATATTGTTTTTATTTATCAAAATTTTTAAACAAAATGCACCCTCAATGTGAAAATACAAAGGGAGATAAAAAGAACGGCGAGTGTTGTAGAAGAATGCACGCTTCGGGCCTTCTTTGTTTATATAGAAAAAAAATCCGATAGTGTTAAAATCTTTCTTTTATTTCGAAAGACACGGTCTAGTTATAATATGAATATTAACAAAGATGAATAATTCTGTATTATAAATTTGCATTATGATTAATAAAAGATGATGATTTGTTTAAATTTCCAGATAAAATCTGCAACACAAAACTGAATATTTAATGCATTCTTTCTAAATAAATTATTTCCCTTTTCCCATTTTATAATATTTTTGGGCCAATTTTAAAAGCAGCGAGGCGTTTCACTAACAGTTCCACATAATATATAATCATATTAACTGTTATCAAGGACGATAAACAACTATGACAGAATGAGTTTTTCTCGCAATAAATCAACTGTATAACTCATATTTCACAAAATTAATTTGCTCTTTAAGATTCCTTGATTCTAATTTATGACAAGTGGTTTTTGTTGATCAAGGACAAAGTTATTTATTAAAACTTTCTTTAAACTAATAAATATGATACGGAATTATTCTTCCATTAGTTTAATTAAATAACACATGTTATTTAATTTATTGCAGTTTAGTGCAATATAAAATTTATAACATGAAATTGGGCACTTTGTACACATTTGTCGAAATGTGATAACTAAATTTACCAAACAAAGTAAACTATGTAAGGGAAGGTTGACATGTCTGAAATTCATGTATCACTACTATCTATTTGGAAATTCAATTCGAAAATTAATAATTATTTACAAAATATAAGTTGAGAGGACGAAAACTGCGCTGATAAAACTATGCTTTCCATAATTGAGTGTTTTACATTTAATGTAACAATGTAAATAAAATTTAAACGTATCGTCAAGAAATGTTTGTACGAATTCAAGAAGTAATTTATTATATTTGTATGTAACAAAAATGCTGAAAATAAATCTCACAAATTTATACATTTTTGTATGACAAATTCAAGCCTATACGCCACAATTATAATACATAACTAGTCCATTTAGAAACATTTAAAACACTTCCTGAAATATTTTCAATAAAAAGGAAGCCCTGGAGAAAGTGTTTAACTCAATTTTAATGTAATGGGAAGTATGTAAACACTTTAAATTTGATTACTAAACGAAGTTTAGTAAGACATACACCAATAATTGATAGATATTACATTACATTAAATTTGCACTGAGATATATTTCAGGCATATAAAGTATATATTTCAACTATTTATTTAAGTCAAGCAGCTTAAGAATGTGCACCAGCGGAACACCTTACACGCAACTGCTTACTAGAATTAACATTAAACACAAATCTAGACACAGTTTTCAGACAAAACATTTTCCATCCAAAAGGTTCACTGTTTGGTAGGTTGGCGTCAGTGTATAGTGTAGAAACTTTTAAATGGCATACAATGGCATGCAATTTTAAGATCATAAAAATTATATAATAAGACAAACGACAGAATGTCTGTCTTTACTATTGTCATTACTGTGGAGGAAGGAATCTCTTTTTTCATGAATGTCGTAATAGGTAGAATGTTATCCAAGCAGAGGGCAGTGAATTATTTCATTTACTTTTGTCAATTAGAAGTGTGGAGAAAAGGCACAGACAAAATGTTATTAACTATCTTTAAGATCCCTTAAAAAGGTGGAACTGGTAGAAAAATATTTTCAAAAAACAAGAGTATTTTTGTGTTGCAATAAGATCAATATATGATAGTCAAGTAGCCACGAATAATACTTTAAGTTAATGGATTATTTTCATTATTGTTTTCTGCAAAACGTTATGCCTCTTCTTTATAACGTCAGGATATTAAGACGTAAAAGTTTTGCACGAATTGAACTGAATGACGAAATTCGTCTACAGACGCCCAATTATCAATAATGTTGCAGAATACTCCAACTCAGTTATAAAGCATCCTTTTGCACAATAGGAAGACATTCTGCAAGATAAAACACCTAATAAACGCTGCAAGATAAAACACCTAATAAACGATCTTCTGATTCATTTCCAGTACTGTTTAGTCTCAGGCGTGTCACTACGCTTAGAAGAAGTGAAATCTAAACATAAATTATATGCAAGTTTAGGGAAACGCATTAAAATGTACACAAGTCAGATAATAGACTAAAAGAATATAACATAGAGGATATTATTTTGTTTTGCATGTAAGATTGAAATATAATTTCACTGAGTGAACTCCAGATGCGATATTTTCACGAGTGGCGTAGCCACGAGTGGAAATATATTAGCTGGTGTTCACGAATTCTCCTTTTGACGTCATCACACCATGACGTCACATCATCAATTTTGCAATTGAGTTCTGTTAAATTTCTCTAATTTTGTTACATTTTTAACATGATGTTTGGTAACATCGACTTTCTTTACCTAAAGAAGCAAAATTTACGTATGACGGCATTTGACGTATGACGGTGAACAAAGTGATCCCTCGGAAGCATTAATCACAACAAAATAACATAAGAATTGCAGACTCGGTTTGATTGTATTGTTTGAATGTAGAAACCATTCTTTTCTACAGCTGATCAGTACCTTTAATAATTTCTGGGATTCACGGAACATAGTTTTTATATATATGCAAAATATTTAAGAAAATGAAGATACAATTAAATTGGTTCAATGAAAAAGGCAAGAAAGTGCTAAAATAGAGAGAGGGTAAGAATCCCTAAAGAAAGCACAACGCGGCAAATTTGAAAATGTTGTAGGCTCGGTTTGATTGAGCCTGTTCATACGGCGCTTACATTGGAACCTTCAATGTGACACTTCCGTGCCATTCTACAAAAAGCTACGTCTATTTAAGTTTCATTAAAGCTTTATTCAATCACCACTTTATAGCTGAAAATGGTTCCTGTCTCTTCAGTGGCCCTGGCTTTTGTGCAAATTGTATAGCAGTGTAATGAAAATTTATTACCTGCCACAAGACCCTGCTTTCACATTATTGATTTAATCAAGACATTGCTAAAATGTTATGCTAATGAGCAATTGAAAGCCGAAAATGCCCTTTGGCATCAATGACTGCAGTATATTATGCAAATTGAACAATATTGATGAATACAACATTGATAAATACATTGTTGTCTGACATAGAGTTTTGTCTGCAGTAAATTACGCTGTTTTAGTGATTGAACAATTCTAAGTATTTTTCTAATGGGATTATATACAAATATCGTTCATTTAGAGAAATTGAATAATTGGAAGTTTCCATAATTAACGCAATAAATTAAAATTTTGATTAAATATAAAATTTCTTAACACAATTAAAATTATCTGATAGAATTACATAAATATAAGACTTTTCCCCATTCAAACAGTAATATTTTCTGTCTCAAAATATATCCTAATATGATCGCTTGTAAAATGCATAATTTTCAATTTAAAAAGCTGAAAATATTATTTTTAAATGAAACGGTCAAAGTGTATATTTGCTTTTCATTTAAAACAACTATTTAGTGTTGTAAACTGTTGTTAACCGTAAAATATGTTTATTGAATGATTTTGATATAAGGTTCATGCGTCTTTTTGTGCTCTTTTTTGCTGTCAAGGTCTTTAAATCAGTCCAGGAACTATATACACAATGTCAATTTATGAAAATATAGAACCTTTAAACAATTATATATCTTACGAATCGTTTAACTTCATATCTACGTCGCACATATTGGTATCGTCTATAATCATTGCAAAGGAACCGTCTAGGGCGGTGCAAGGACGGGGTGTTTCAATTATAAATAATAGTCACACATTATCCAAATTTCAAATTGCTAAATAAAGATATGTTTTCAAAATAATTAAATTAAATAAAACGAATCTGATAATATATAAGTTTTAAAGTTTATTTAGTATATGTAAATCAACTCAATTTGAGTGTTATTGCCTATGTCTATAAATGTGCAGACATAATAATCGCACAGTTTGCCTAAAAATATTTTTTTCTCAAAATTGCATCATCAAAATATCTAATATAATTGTCCTGTTTCGTTAATGTTTTATAACAGCATTGTAAATGAAGTTGAGCATTATTATTCTACTTAAACAACTTAAATTCAAACAGAGAATAGCTTTTAAATTTATTAATAATCCAGTAATGATGGTGAAAAATGGTCACAAGAGTATCAAATTTCAATTTTTCTTATTTTGCAAATACTTCCGCAAATGTGTGCTGCTGTATTTAAAACTTTTCATATTGTAAACGGTCTAATGGTTTGGATTAAACATTTGAATGTTTAGTTTATTATACAATTGAACATATAGCTTTTCTTTTCTCTGTTTTTGCAATGTTTTGCAACAATATTTTCAACCGTTTTTATGGACATGCATACATATACAACGGAAGTTTTGGGAGATCAATGGAAATTATTTGAAATACTTTTAATTAAGGGTGTATTTCACTACATGATTCGTTTTTGAGAACGTTCATCCTTATTCGTAAAAAGGATATTTTATAACTTTTGCAATATTGTAAATCTTACCTGCACTACATTTCATATGAAACATTTCAAATGCCAACGTGCCACAGAAACCCAACGTTAATTAACTAAGACATGCTTGTATCACTGGGTAAAATGTTATGTGAGTTAATATTAGGTTAACAATAATGTAGTGACCTCAAATTAGAGGAATTAAATTCAATTATTTAAGCCCTTTTAATTGGCGTTTTCACTTCATTTTTATTCCAAATTTATCGTTTGAGTCCAAATACATCATTTTAATTAATAAAAACATTATAAGAAAATGCTATGCAGAACCCCTCCAAAAAAAACACAACAAAACAACAACATCAAAAAACAACAAAAAAAACAAACATGATGATCGTCTTGTAAGCTGTTAAATAATTGCTACAGCCAATCTGGCAGAAAGATAATTCTTATAATAAGGTGGCCAATGATTATCTTTTATATATACATTAAATATAAATAAAGTATTCTTTTTCGGAATTATAAATATGATGATAGAAATGAGCGATAAATATATTTTATAATAAAATGAAATAAAAAAGGTGTAAACAACGACAAAGATTAAAATATTAGCAATATTTTTAGATGCACCGAAAACCGACCATAATGAATAAAGTAGAGTCATAAAGTAAGAAAAACAGTAGCTTGTATAAACGTATTTGTCCAAACAATATTATTCATTTTAATCACAATAATTCAGGAGAAAATCTGCCTGAAATAGCATATTACTTTAAAACACAGTACTTTTATTATTATTATAGTAAATATCTCTAACAGTTATACTCGTATTATATTATACAGTTATTACTCGTATGAAATATATTCTTTAAATAACACCAATGGCTGTATTTTTCTTATAGTGTAACAGATGGAAAGAAATATAAAGGATATCTCTGTAAATGTCTCTGGTGAAATTTACTCTTCTTTATCTTCATATTATTTTTCAAATGATAAGTTATTCTATAACATAGCGATATGTATGGTTATCTTTTATGAAGATGGAGTACATACGTACCTAAACTGTCACATCATTATTTTTATGACTATCCTTCTATTGATTCGGATTGGTTCATTTTGTTTCATTTCACAGCTTATTTGAAATATTCACAATAATGTATAGCGTTTAGATATTGCTATAATATATCACACCCATTTTCATGACATTAAATACGTTTAAGATAAATATTCCTCAGGGGTCATGTTTTTACAATCTAATATGAAATAATAACACGTAGCAATTTGATTTTTTCATGTATGAGACATTAAACGAATATTATAATATTTTTGAGAACATTTGTCCTGTAACTAATGAAACCACTTTTACAATACGACGATTTTACATTAAATTTGATACATTTGATATGAAGTTCTCAATAATTGTTAAGTTTTAAAAAACAAAGGATAGTTGAAATGGGACTCCCTGGGCCTATATCATTTTTAATTTATGAAATTCATGTATACTTACGGTTACGAATAACGATACATCCAGAAAAACATGACGCTGTTTTGTTTTTGTTTGTATAAATTATAAAGTGTAGAATTTGAATGTATTAAAATGATTGGTTGTATCAAATAAATATGTTGTGTACGACTTTTGTAATGGACTGTTAAAACCAATTTATAGCAAAGAATTAATCAAAAAAGAAGAATGACCTTATTCCAATTAAAATACAGCTGCAAGTGCTTGTTTTTTGTTAATGTACCGTTTGAGTCACCCTCCCACTATTATTTCTGGCCAAAACGAGATAAACAAACAACGGGTATAAGTTAAAACATCAATATTTAGAATAAGTGAGAAATGCTTTTTCTTATATAAAGATCTGAATTTATCATTTTTTATGCGTCACCATTTTTTGAGACTATATCATGGATTCTTTGTTGTTTGCGTGATAAATGAATGTATATTTCGCCATATCTATAACATATATTCTGTACAGATTGTATTTGTGTCTTAGCAAGCTCATCATAATAAACAAAGAAAATACATGGTTCTGCACAGCTCATTACAAATAAAAGATACATAAATAATAAGTTCAATAAGAGTTAATATGTAGTCGCTCCATTTGGGAAATTACAAAAGTCGTTTTTTTGTGGAAAACGATTTATGTTACTTTAAAAAATCATGCTCACTATTTGTTATTTCCTTAGAGCATTTGTAACCACAAAGTGCAGCATAAATTTACACAGCAATGAAATATATAATATAATATTTATCGTAAGGTCAAAGAAATCATTATTCTACAATGTTGTTTAAAGCAGACTTTCAGGGATTCAAATGATATTCCTTTGCTCTGATATTTCTTAATATTGAATTAGTTACAATCGCAGGTGTTGAAATTTGTGAAGCAGTTTGTTTTACAGTGGTACATCTTGCTTCTCTTGTTCATTAAATCTGATACATTTGGCGTTGAGTATTGCATACCATTTAAGGGGTAGGAGGTATCAAAGTTGATGCACTTTCCAGTGTGACATTTACACCCATTGGTATGTTTGCTCTTAAATTTTCTATTTTAATTTACGTTTGTAGACAGTTATAAAAGGAATCTTCATTTTTGAAATATAACATTGTCCTTCAGTTTCTAGGATGCGTTCAGAATAATTATTAAAGCCCTTTTTCTTCTAGGTTTGATGGAAAATTTTATTGATAGATGTTAAAATTATATGCGTTTACCTTTCTATTATTTCTTTGATTTACCGTTTACTTGAATGATAATAAATTGTTAATCAGCAGCTACAGATAATGCCTTTTTCTGCTAGGAATAACATGAAATGTCCTTGATAGCAATAGTACATAAAATCCCAGATATTGATTGTAATTTATTATTTTTCTGTCATTTTTTTGTTTGCTTGAATGGCGACACTTTTTGCCATTAAATCGTCACCTTTGAAAGAAGGTGCTGACTGACAATTACTTATTAATATTCTTATAAACGTTCAGAGGTAAACATTACAAACATTTTGGAATGTCATACAATAACTGTAAATTGTCAATTTGTCTAACAAGTGTACCAAACCATGCAAAGACAATCCAGTTTAAAGACAACAATTAACCTGTGTATATTATGAGGCAGTTATTCAAATAAAAGCGGTGATAATGTGCCGAAATTAACGGAATACTAGAAAGATATAAGATTTATTTACAAAGTGCTTAACACTTGTAAAAATGTAAAATTCATTTTAAAAAGTGTACAAGTGCCGTTGCCTGTTAAACTGGATCACATACAGTAAAGGTCATATGGGGCCGAAACAGAAAAGATGATTTTGATTAACCTTGACAACAAAATTCAAAGTAACAACAGTAGTCAAACCAACCTCTCGTGCTTAAGCTAAAAGATGATAGTCACCAGTTATAAATAGAGCCAATTTACTCGCCTTTTACGAAAATGCAGGGATACACGGCACCTGAAGGAGAATTTAATAAAATTAAATTATTCACACAGTACAACGAGTAAGATATATTTTTTCAATGAGCTATTTTTGCGTTGCTTGGTGTATTTAATGCGAAAATGTAGTGTAACAATAATATTTATGAAAGTTTATGTACATGAAATGTTACTAAATCGTGATAAATGCCAACAATGGAGATGAAATTGGAATTTTATAACTTCAGGTGGCAGTTTATAAATGAAATATTCTGAATTAAGGTTAATTGTTGCAATTTAATCCTTCCTAATGTCGAACATTTAATTTCACTTCGACACACTTTCTAAAGATTATCAATCAAAAGGAATTACATTGACATTTGATTGAATATATACGTTTGTATCATTCTAGAACGCAGCAAAGGTTTATAACCCAGACATTTTTTCAAATAAGACAAAACGATTTTTAGTTGACATTTTCGTCTGGAAATATATTCAAATGAAGTTACACTTTGCATGTTAATCGTTATTAGACATTTTAGATATTAAATTAAAGTGTAGCCATGGAATGATTAGTAATTAAGTTACATAATCGAGAGTAAAACTATGTTGCTAAATAAATGAATATTTATCATATTTCACTTCCGATCATGTCCTTTTGCTCATTTTTAACAATTCCTAATATTAGAGAAACATCAATCAGATCAAAAAATGCATTGAATAATTGATAATGTTATTTTGCAAGGCATTTTATCCATCATTGATACAAACTGCATTTGTAAAATTGACTACATAGTTTTAACTACTATAAGCTGTAAACACGAGAAACCGCTTTAAATTGAATTTCAGCAAAATATGTCTTAATTTAATGAATTTTGCCTGTATAACTACGAGTGTGCTACAGTTAGCAGTGGTTGTGACAATCAAAAGCTACAAGTTTTGAGTCAAATCAACACTAAGATCCAAGCTATCTGTAAGTTATCTTAAATTTCAAAAATTTAGTATTCTAGAATATCATTCGTCAATGAACAAACTGTTGTAAATGCAAAATAAAACATTGAATTCAAATCGACGCACTGGGAGACAAAAAATAAGGATTATCAAAAAAAAAAAATATCTGCGATTTTCTCAAGTCATGCTTAAACAATCTGGTATATTATAGAATTTCTCAGCTTGAATTGTCCGCTTGTTGTATTTATTTGTTTGTCATAAACATATCCCAATACAATAAACACTACAAATTCAATTTTCTCATACCGTCTGTGATATATTTGTCATTTACAATCAAATCTGATTATTGTAAATGAAACCCGACAACTATTTGAATAACATAATTTGTTATCTGAATCTGTTTAAAGTATGTAAATGCAATTATAGGCATACATCTGACCCGCTAGTTTTCTTATATGATAAAACGTCTACAATGCGCCTAATTGAGCTATATTTTGTCATTTTTAAGTCTGTAATCTGAATTGATTGGCAAACTGTTAAAACACAGAGCAATTGTAAATATAAAGTCACACTTCTGTTCGTTATCAATTTGATACAGACAATTCTGAAATTATTCCAATTAACAAAAAGTTAAAGAATGCTAAGTCAGTAACACATGTAAAGCTGCTCTTTGGATGTGGTCAAAAAGCATAAATTTTGAAATTCTTTATGGGAACAATTTTAATGCAAAACTCTGTAAAAGAAAATATACTAAGAAATAAATTAAAGCATATTTGTATGCAATTTTTTGCTCGATTTTAGAAGAAACTGGTGCAACGTTTTTAATTTTTGGGTCACTTTGCACAATAATAATGGTTGTTCGTTAGACTTATATTATGTACGTGGCAAATATTTCCAGCTGCCAAACTTCACCTAACGCCTGCTAGTCATACATGTTCAACGTTACAGAATTGTGACTGTTTTGTTTTGGAAAAAGTGTTCTTCTTAGGTCGGTGCTAGATTATAATAATGAATATTCTCGGAAAACGGGATGACGAAATGATCTGAAAATTTAATCAAGTTATTCATCACACCTATATTATGTACATGGCAACTTTTTCCAGCTGCAACAAATCAATTTACACCTTTTAGTCATCGTTACATAATTTGTCTGTTTCTTGGAAAAAACATGTTCTATTTAAGACAGTGCTAAGGGTCAGTTGCATTTTCAAGTACTGTTTATGAACAGGCAGCTCAATCAAGGGATCTTACAACATTTTCAATTTAACCGTTTTGGAATGTTATTCAGGAATTCTTTTTTTCTTTTTGAAATCACAACGATATGCAATACATATGGAGCTGTAAAATGAAAGAACAAAAAAGCCCCAAAGAACGTTGTCAGATAAAAACACCGCATATTAAAAATATTTTCTGTAGCCTATTTACATTGATTTCGTTCATACACAGATGCTGAATCATTAAGGTATATTCAAGAAATGTTAGCGAAGTCAATTACATCATTAATATGTATATAAGGAATCGTTTACTATCTTAATTGCAAATCTACCCAAAGGTATTGATTGTTTGCTGAAGAAATTATATTGAATTGCAATTTCCCCGTTTGCTGATAAAATAAATGTTCCACGTGTGTTTTTGTTTAAGTAAATAATTATATCTTACATACAATCCTTTTCCTAAACCAAAACATTTCATTTTGTTAAATGAAGGCATGCGGATATATAGCTCTTTTCACGTGAAATAAAATAACACATTCATATTTCTTGGGACTTTACAAGGAACCATTTACCAAACAGTTAACATTTGAGATAGGGCACAAAATGGGCGCAATTTAATGAAACACTTCTAATATGTTACAAGTATAACTCTAAGTAACATGTACGTAACATTGATGTAACACATATAAAGGCTGTAACCCTTAAGGTAACTTATATGTGTTTTGAAATCAATCGTAAAAAGTAAGTAGAAATGTTCATTACAATCCAAGTTGGCGTAACAATTGTAACAATGCTGTAACAACCTTGTAACATCTAAGTAACCTTACATCAATGTAACCTTATTAATTCCGATTTCTGACCATTTTTAAGGCTTGTGCTGTAACACTTGTAACAACCTGTAACATTTGTAACAATAATGTGTGAATTTTTCATTTCATTCTCAACCCTCTTAACATTTGTAACAATGCCGTAACAATGCTGTAACAACCTTGTAACATCTATGTAACCTTATTAATTCCGTTTTCTGATCAATTTTTAAGGCTTGTGCTGTAACACTTGTAACAACCTGTAACATTTGTAACAATTATCTGTGAAATTTTCATTTCACTCCAAAGTCTCGTAACACTTGTAACAATGCTGTAACAACTATGTAACAACCTTGTAACATCTATGTAACCTTATTAATTCCGATTTCTGACCATTTTCAAGGCTTGTGCTGTAACACTTGTAACAACCTGTAACATTTGTAACAATTATCTGTGAAATTTTCATTTCACTCCAAACTCTCGTAACATTTGTAACAATGCTGTAACAACTATGTAACAACCTTGTAACATCTATGTAACCTTATCAATTCCGATTTTGACAAATTTGAAGGCCTGTGCTGTAACACTTGTAACAACCTGTAACATTTGTAACAATTATCTGTGAAATTTTCATTTCATTCTCAACTCTCGTAACACTTGTAACTTTGCTGTAACAACTATGTAACAACCTTGTAACATCTATGTAACCCTATTAATTCCGATTTCTGACCATTTTCAAGGCTTGTTCTGTAACACTTGTAACAACCTGTAACATTTGTAACAATAATGTGTGAAATTTTCATTTCATTCTCAACCTTCGTAACATTTGTAACAATGCTGTAACAATGCTGTAACAACCTTGTAACATCTATGTAACCCTATTAATTCCGATTTCTGACCATTTTCAAGGCTTGTGCTGTAACACTTGTAACAACCTGTAACATTTGTAACAATTATGTGTGAAATTTTCATTTCATTCTCAACTTTCGTAACATTTGTAACAATGCTGTAACAATGCTGTAACAACCTTGTAACATCTATGTAACCCTATTAATTCCGATTTCTGACCATTTTCAAGGCTTGTTCTGTAACACTTGTAACAACCTGTAACATTTGTAACAATAATGTGTGAAATTTTCATTTCATTCTCAACCTTCGTAACATTTGTAACAATGCTGTAACAATGCTGTAACAACCTTATAACATCTCTGTAACCCTATTAATTCCGATTTCTAACCATTTTCAAGGCTTGTGCTGTAACACTTGTAACAACCTGTAACATTTGTAACAATTATGTGTGAAATTTTCATTTCATCCTCAACTTTCGTAACATTTGTAACAATGCTGTAACAATGCTGTAACAACCTTGTAACATCTATGTAACCCTATTAATTCCGATTTCTGACCATTTTCAAGGCTTGTGCTGTAACACTTGTAACAACCTGTAACATTTGTAACAATTACCTGTGATTTTTTCATTTCACTCCAAACCCCCGTAACACTTGTAACAATGCTGTAACAACTATGTAACAACCTTGTAACATCTATGTAACCTTATTAATTCCGTTTTCTGACCATTTTTAAGGCTTGTGCTGTAACACTTGTAACAACCTGTAACATTTGTAACAATTATCTGTGAAATTTTCATTTCACTCCAAACTCTCGTAACACTTGTAACAATGCTGTTACAACTATGTAACAACCTTGTAACATCTATGTAACCTTATAAATTCCGTTTTCTGACCATTTTTAAGGCTTGTGCTGTAACACTTGTAACAACCTGTAACATTTGTAACAATTACCTGTGAATTTTTCATTTCACTCCAAAGTCTCGTAACACTTGTAACAATGCTGTAACAATGCTGTAACAACCTTGTAACATCTATGTAACCTTATTATTTCCGTTTTCTGATCATTTTTTAAGGCTTGTGCTGTAACACTTGTAACAACCTGTAACATTTGTAACAATTATGTGTGAAATTTTCATTTCATCCTCAACCTTCGTTACATTTGTAACAATATTGTAACAACTATTTAACAACCTTGTAACATCTATGTAACCTTATTAATTCCGTTTTCTGACCATTTTTAAGGCTTGTGCTGTAACACTTGTAACAACCTGTAACATTTGTAACAATAATGTGTGAAATTTTGATTTAATTCTCAACTCTCGTAACATTTGTAACAATGCTGTAACAATGCTGTAACAACATTGTAACATCTATGTAACCTGATTAATTTCGATTTCTGACCATTTTAAAGGCGTGTGCTGTAACACTTGTAACAACCTGTAACATTTGTAACAATAATGTGTGAAATTTTTCATTTTATTCTCAACCTTCGTAACATTTGTAACAATACTGTAACAACTATGTAACAACCTTGTAACATCTATGTAACCTTATAAATTCCGTTTTCTGACCATTTTTAAGGCTTGTGCTGTAACACTTGTAACAACCTGTAACATTTGTAACAATTATCTGTGAAATATTTATTTCACTCCAAACTCTCGTAACACTTGTAACAATGCTGTAACAATGCTGTAACAACCTTGTAACATCTATGTAACCCTATTAATTTCGTTTTTTGACCATTTTTGAGGCTTGTGCTGTAACACTTGTAACAACCTGTAACATTTGTAACAATAATGTGTGAAATTTTCATTTTATTCTCAACCTTCGTAACAATACTGTAACAACTATGTAACAACCGTGTAACATCTATGTAACTTATAAATTCCGTTTTCTGACCATTTTTAAGGCTTGTGCTGTAACACTTGTAACAACCTGTAACATTTGTAACAATAATGTGTGAAATTTTCATTTCATTCTCAACCTTCGTAACATTTGTAACAATGCTGTAACAACTATGTAACAACATTGTAACATCTATGTAACCTTATTAATTCCGATTTCTGACCATTTTCAAGGCTTGTGCTGTAACATTTGTAACAACCTGTAACATTTGTAACAATAATGTGTGAAATTTTCATTTTATTCTCAACCTTCGTAACATTTGTAACAACTATTTAACAACCTTGTAACATCTATGTAACCTTATAAATTCCGTTTTCTGACCATTTTTAAGGCTTGTGCTGTAACACTTGTAACAACCTGTAACATTTGTAACAATTACCAGTGAATTTTTCATTTCACTCCAAAGTCTCGTAACACTTGTAGCAATGCTGTAACAATGCTGTAACAACCTTGTAACATCTATGTTACCTTATTAATTCCGTTTTCTGACCATTTTAAGGCTTGTGTATACACATCCAAATATAGTATATCAATATGTAGATTGTAACAATTATCTGTAGGAATTTTTCATGATAATTAACTACTCACTCTGTACATCCTTGTAACAATACATGTAAAGACAACTATCTGTTAACTACTATTGCTACATCTATGACTATTAATTCCGTTTTCAGACTATATAGTCTTGTGCTGTAACACTTGTAACAATCGTTGAATTTATTGTAACAGAAATGTGACTGTGATATATATCATTCATTCTCATATTCTATACTCGTAACCATTTAGAACAATGAACTGTAACAAACTATTGTAACAGCTTTGTAACACTAATTGTACACCTTACTTAATTCCTTCAAAAACCTTTTAAAGGACCCATATTCTGCACCAATTTTAAGGCTTGTGTGAAAACACTTGTACACTGATAACCATAGGAAAATGCTAACAGATTTATTCGTATCTAAGATGAGATCATTCTCCATTGGCATTCCTCTAAAAATCCTTTTTCTACCGTTTAATGACATTGTATAAAAGCGAGCTCACATCTAAACTATTGCATAACATACCTCTGTCATATTCAAATCAGTATTCTAACCTGATAAATCAATTTCCGTTTTTGTCCTGATCCATGTTTATAGCGTACTGTGCGTGTGTCAACACATCCTAGATATCAGAGCCTGCTATAACATTTGTAGAAGCCAACACTGACTGGTCTTTACTGGCTTGGAAGAATTCTGTGAGACCAGAACATGGAGATGCATATAATATTCGAGATGGAAAATATAATACAATAATACATTCCTCACCTAATACGATACACTTAAATGCTAACCACATTGCGTACTGCACCAACTATTGTAAAAGATATCTATTGCAATATTAGAGCTTCTTAAATAAATAGTATACTGTCTATAATTAATTTCGTAGTTTTCTTAACCCATGTTTCATATTGGCTTGTTAGCAACAATGAGCTATATACAACTGCTTAGAGAGACAACTATGTAAGCATTCGTTGTAACAATTAGATATGCTTAACAAATGTTCATTCAATATATCTGCGAACTTTCTATCGTAACATTTATTATAAGCATAATACTTGTGTAGCCACAACTTAATGAATATTTGTAAACAACACCCTGTGCATACCTTATAACAAGTGCCTAACCTTATTAATTCCGTTTCCACGGAACTTCTAATTCTCCAAAGAACATATGTGCGTATAGATTCACTCTACAATTATATAATAAGCAACTCATATAAAAGAACATAACATTTAACACAAGTAATATAGCTGAGTAAATTATAAATATACATACTCCATTCTTCTAAGACACTCCGTAAACATATTAATAACGAAGTACAAAATGTTATAGGCAACTACTAGTGGTAACCTACACCTAAGACTCGATTTGAAACATCTCATATGACTAGAAAGCCGTGATAGTACATTCCGTTCATAAGACAACAATACTATTAAAGACTTGTGTTGATAAACTAACATAAAGTATGTAAAACTGACTAACAATACTTTGAACGTATGAGAAACAACTTCATGTGTGAAATTTTCCTTATATATTTACTTTCTACTTACAATAACATTTTAACCAATTAATACAATTCTAAGTAACTAATCTATAGTAATCAACTTTATTCCTTTGATTGTATTGACAATCTATTCACCAATATAAATGTAAATATAACCCTGTTTATCTAAGACTATTTTAAGCTTGTGCTCTATACTGAAGTCCATGAGTAAAACCAGCTTAACTATTAAAAACAAGCCACTGTACAATATAGCACCTTTACCTGTTCCTCAAGTGTCAAGGATAAGTGTCAACCCAAAGATTATCTGCGTGCTGAACCACACATATTTGCGAATAACTCTCGATGTACTCAAACCATTCTTCGTTTAACTAACATGAGATAACCATGCTCAATGTTAGAGCAACTAAGATAACACATCATCTGTTCGTCGGTCCTCAATGTTATCGATCTATGAAGTTATACCGCATGTTTTATTCCACTAATATCCGATAGTTATACCTGGTCCATCGTCATTATCATCCAGGCTTCCTCCTTACCCGATAACACATCTCTGTAACAAGCCTGTAATACATTTGTACGGAACAAAATAAATACTAGTGTGAAATATTCTATTTTTACATTTCTCACACGCTGTCGATATAACATTGTAATCAATAATTGCTTTTAACAACGTATGTAGGTGAACATGCCTAAGTACTATCGTGAGTTAGTTACATCCTTATGTCAATGTAATACTATTTTTTTAAAGGTCAATTTTCAAGTTGCTATTGAAGGTGTCTTAATGTAGAACTTTGCTTATTATCAGAATAACTCTTGTATGTAACATTCTGTTTGTAACTAATTACGCTATACGTATGTTTCGAAATAGGTCACTCTCAAACTCCTCGATAAGAGCGATCTGTATAGAATAAGCCTAATTTACTAGGATATTGTGTGTAGTCGTAGTACAGTACTTAACGTGATGTGTAAATATAGCGACACGGCTGTTGGTATACATCAATAAATGTGGTTGTAGGCTTTGTAACTCTTATTATGCAACGTATATTGCTTGGTATCCATTAAGTCATAGTGCTTAGTCTTGTAACAACACGTGTGTATTAGTCATACCTAATAAGACTATTGTAATAACGATATTAATATATGGGTGTAAGAGACATTTGCCTCATTGTAACAATTCTGCTATGACTCTAAATAGTACTGTAATGGTGTAAGGCTATAGAATGTTTGATAAATACGTAACGAGATTGCCCAACATGAAATCAACTTGGATAACCTTTATAACACAACATAGTAAGAGAACACACACACTTTAATTCAATCTTTTTTTAGACAATGAACGAATACTAGAGTATAATCTTGTCAATTATAATATCCGTTTTTGGCTGACCTATTTTATAATGCTTGTAAGAACTTGTTTACTATCTGGTAACGTTACCTTTAACTATTGAATGTAATGGTATTTTGTACTATTATACGTTGTTGATATTAATTTCAATTATTAATCGATAATCTTCTTACATTCAGTATCAATAAATATATCAGCTTTGTAGATAAATAATGCATTGTTAAAACAAAACTATATGCTGATAAGACTTTAATTGCGAAACCTTTCCTAGTTTTAATTGAATACGATCTCATTACACAAATCCTAACTTTTTAGTATAATTCCCATATACCCTGTCCATTTTAAAGGCTAACCTGTAAACACGTTGTAACAGCCTGTCAACAATTTTGCTCACTCCTTAACACAATCTATGTGTCCGTTATAGATTCTCTGTTTCATCTACATATTTCTCGAACAGAACATGACTGAGGAATTAGTTAAGCAATGCCTGGTAACACAATGCTGATGTCAAAGCAACCCTGATAAACCAACTACTAAGTAAGACAGTGATTAAATTTACCGAGCTATAATCTGAACAATTCTTACAGAAGAGCGACATATAGTCTGCTTGCGACCAGTCAGTGAACAATCTCTAGACCAGTGGTACACACCTCATATTCAGCCCGACCAATGTTCTGTGTATACCAGCAAATCCATTGTCTGTTTGCAATTTATCCCTTCTCCACTTTCATTTCTTGTGTTAGTATCTCTTGTGTGTAACGCAGTAACATACGACACTTCGTGAATAATCATCCTAGAAACTTTACAATGGACATACTATAATTACACGCCATTACAGCTCAGGAATCTTACAGAGGAAAACCATCTGCGCCTAAGTGGTATCTGTCATGTCAGTAAGAGCTGCTTGAGACGCAAAGCACGATAGGTAATAGATGAGTCTAATATCTTGTCGGTTATAAGTTCATAACTTGTCATATATAATCTGATATTCTCTTTAGAATAAACTATAGGATGATTAGTTACGAATAGTTCAAATTACATCATAAAAGAAGTGTTTGCTAAGACCTGGTTCAGAACGAGTTCAAAACATCTACAACCGTTTCAATAAATATTGTTGTAAACATCATTTTGTTGACCATAGAATTGACAAGCATATAATAAATAGAATCGTGTAATATTGAATAGTATAGTACTGTGGGTTTCCTGAGATATGTGGCATGATCGTACACCGTATTCATAATAACACACAATAACCATGCATAATAATTGACGAAACTTCAATTAAATTAAATACTTAAAATTTAAACTTACTGTCTAATCTGAGACGGTACAAAAAGAATTAATATATAATATTTTATCAATCTATATCATAAAGTATTTGCAATAACGGTTTCAAGTATTTTATTTATAAACAAAACCAAGTTTTAAAATGTATTTTTAATTTTCAACTTATATTTTTTTCTATCATAAGTATAGAATTAATAGATGAATGTCTGAATTCAGTCTGAGAACATATTTAACTCATATCGAATATTCTAATAATTCTTATAGCATATCTTAACATATTTCATAAATACAAGTAATTTATGTATTATAATATAGATTATAATCATTACTTCTATGCAATATTCTGTTATATAATGGGAAAAAACCACCGATAATTCTTTGGTTGTATATAGTTTTGGAAAATTATTACTGTGTATTTCACTGAGTATTATACATCTTAATCTATTACCCTGAATGCGAATAGATCAAATGGTAGATACTGACACTTAGGCGTATCGCTAAGCATTATTGTAAATACAGGAATCATAGTTAAGAATTAATGACCTATCTGAAACTTAAGTATCTTACATTATGTAAAAAGAAATATAGGACAATCCTATTCAAGTTTTCTAAAGTAATGAAATGATCTGATAACAAATTCTGAATTCATCATTGAACGTTACACTGACCGTGAGCAAACAGAACAACGTATAGAGCTCAGAGCTTTTTCTCATGTCAAATCATAGTATATATGAGACTGCTACATGTCTCTTTGCTTTTGATATATCTTGTAGCTCTCAGTTCGTACCAAAGATAATTTAGATAAAATGTTAACAACCTTCTTTAAACTGTTGCTCTCTTTTTCTTCGGTTCATAAAAACTTGGTTTGCATGAATCGAGAGGTTGTCTTTACATCTTAAGGTAAGTTTTACTTTTATCGTGAACTGATATTTCCTTCACAAACTATGTGCTCTTTAATGACCATAGAAATGACAAGAAACTGTCACATTATTGTGGAAATGTTTTACAACGTGAATTGATAATTATGTCAGATTTTTCTGAAATTCTACACCATCTGAACATCAAATTGTTAAACAAACAAATTTTTGAGCAGCAGTGGCCAATAGCGTGAATTGAGAAATATGTCGTTTGGTTTAAAGCTAGAATTATTAAATTTTGCCAACAGATTGTGGATACCCTGTTAGCTACATAATAAAAGATTGAGATAACAAAGGGCAATAACTCGACCAGCAGTTTACTCGTTTTAAGCTGACACGAGCGGGCCAAAGACGGCTAATATAAAAAGGGAGAATGTGAAAGGACGTTAGTAACACCAATAACAAAACCGCAACAGTTCCCTGTCTGTTCGGCATGTTAAATCACAGATAATTGTTACAAATGTTACAGGTTGTTACAAGTGTTACAGCAAAAACACTAAAATGACCAGAAAACGGAGTTAATATGGTTACATAGATGTTACTTGGTTGTTACATAGTTGTTACAGCATTGTTACAAATGTTACAAGAGTTTTGAGTGAAATGAAAATTTCACAGATAAGAAATTTAAGAAACAAACTTGTTACAAATGTTACTGAATTTACATGCGTTACGTAGGTGTTACTTAGTGTTACGCTTGTAACAAATGGCAAGTGTTTCATTAAATTGCGCCCATTTTGTGCCCTACGTGTAACATTTACACATGTGGACATGAAACTCCGATACATGGCGGCGTGGTCCTCGCCTTGCAGACAACAAGTGAATGCGTTTATGTCAAACATAGCAGCATGCGACATTACCCATGCTCCTCATAATGCTCAAAGATTAAAATGTTATATTATTCTCAAAAGGAAAACTCCTTCCATTTCTCCAAAGATGACAATCCAAAAATGAGATATTGAAATGTATATAGTTTATTATGAGTTTGCATGATACATTTTATTACTATGCAAATTACTGTCAATCTGGATTGAAATGAATTAACCAGAATCATGAAAATACTCAATTTTATGTTTTAAAGAATCATTAATCATAAAATAAAATTTGGCCTTTTAATTTCCCGCATGGCATATCAGCTATTTTATTGGTAATACCTTCATTGGTAAGGAAACTTTTATATGCAGTAGCGAAATCCGTATAAAACTTATCCGTTGTAAGAAAATCTTAAGAAAGAGTGACCCTCGGAGTATTTATCACATCAAAATTACAGACTCGGTTTGATTTTGTCTGTACATGAGGTATAATGAAAAGGTGCAACATCCATCCCGCCCCCTAGCACCGGCTTGAGCGGTCCTCAATTCTAAACGCTTAAAAGTACTTGAATCAATGGCCAATCATTGGTCAATGAGTAACTTCTTGGAATCTGTAAAAGGACATCAGCAATTAAAATCGTTTGAGATATGAAAAGAACATTCACAGGATTTTTGCAGAATAATTGGCCTTTAAAGCTGCATGTCTAAATAGATGAGCCAAAATACTTAAGGAAAATCAAACTTGAGATTTTTATAAACAATTTTCAATATAAAAGTAATAATATCAATGTTTAGTGCGATTTATGACTGATGTTGTGTATTTTACATCATATTTCTACTGCGTTACTAACGCAGTAAGGGCTATTTGAGCATATTCTGCATATTTTGTTATCATTTTGGTTATTCAAATGGATTTTAAGAGTTGTTTGCAATGTGAAAATCATTTTCTTTGTTCACTTTACAATATTTTACTTTTTAATACATTTTCAACATTTTCATGAAAATTACCATGTATCTTGAGGCATGCTGCTTTAACATTCATACGTTGTGTATAATCTTCAAGTCCAAGCATTCCACCATCCCGTTACAGACTTCTTATATTGAACGTTTATATATGTTTCGATCAATGTTGTAACAAAAGCTATCTTTTGACTTTAGACCTTTTTATTGTGATTTTGTTTCTTTAAAGCAAGTAATGTATTTTTTGTGATTTATTTCCAGATAAAATAAACATCATTTAAACTAAGGAGAAAGTTGTTTCCGTTTTCCACTATAGAAATATATCCTGTAGCACCATTCAAGATATAAAACTGATTTCATGTTTTTGATAACATCCGAAAATACAATCATATATACGTCATTTGTAATCGTTTAAACAGACCGTAACTTCCTGAAAACCCGTCAGTTACATACGATGTTAAAACCTCATAGCTTTCGAAGTTTTGTTAAGTTTGTTAATAATCGTGTTGTAATTTAAGATGAGGTGGTTTAAGTAAACATTAAGTAGGCGACGTCAATATTTATAGGTCAATCATACTTATAGTGTATCGAATATAAAAATCGAATAAAAATCGTGATTTATGAATAATTGTTATCTTGAAATATTCTGAAAATATTCCGTTATTTTGCTTTTAAATATTTCAAACTAAACAGTATCATTGTCAAAACGTCAAGACTAAATGATATGAATTAAAAGAAGAAACTGTTTCGATAAAAACAACGTTAAAGAACAAGACTACAAGCGTAAATATGAACATTAAAGTTACTAATAGACAAAACTGTAAAAAAACGTATGGACAAAATTAATTGAGTATGAAACCTGGGTTTTTACAGGCCGACAATTAATACAGATCATACGTAACTCTGCATTATAACTACATAACAAAAATGGAGTTTAACAATGTTGGGAATAGTGTTCTCATTCATATAATTATATGTAAAAACTAATTCTGAGATAGAGCAAAATTTGACAATAAATGAACCACGCCCTTAGTGCTGACGATTTCCAAAATTTCCACGAGGATTGCTTATTAAACAGATTTCAAGGAAATAAAAAAAGGTATTCCTTAATAAATAAGATACAATATGGGAATTAGTACATTATTTCACTTTATAATGAACGAGTTAAGTTCAAGTAAGTTGTTTTTCAACATTTATGACTGTTTGTTTTTGACGATAAACGTTTCTAAAGCTATGAAATTTTACACATGTATTTATTCAACGAGAAAGACATTTTTTGGCAGTTATCTGTAATGGTGATTACTTAAGTACCACTTGGCAAATGATAAACACAAATTATGATATTGGCCTGAAATATTTGAACTTCTCTTTATGACGTCATAATCTTAATTGAGAAATAACAAGTATTTGTAGTATTTTTAATAACGTAGGATTAAAGGGATGAACCAAATAGTATATAGTTTTAGAGAGAAACGAACTCTTGAGTAGATCCCCGCTAGCTGGATAGCTGCTTTACACAAAAGAATTCACGGCGGTGAAGGGCGAGTGGTTTGAAGTAAACGGCCTTAACCACTTGGCCACGGACTCTGGTGGTTAAAAAAACAAAATAGTAAAATAAAATGAGTCAATATTTAGTATCATTGCCCTTAATTTATATAGTACATTTACTGAAAAATAAATTGTTTCAAATACCGAAATAGTTAAAGAAATCGAAGAAGAAATCAATTCTATTTTAAATTGCCTTAAATTTATATCATATCATTACTGTTAGATTTGTTGTTAGAAATTCTGGCATGACTACGTTTCAGAAAGTTATGAAATTTAAAAGACTCACGACATGGTGTTATGTTGGACAGTATTTTACTTATTTCTAAGTTATATCTATCTATATGCGGTACTTCGAATTATTAAAAAAAATCTAATTCAATATCCATTTTATTTTTATTGAAGATATCGTCCTTTAAGAACATGAAAACTTGTTTCATTCTCGATATATACAGATATTTTGCTCTTTAAAACATTAAAAATGAGAAAGTATTAGTTGCATACTAACTTTAATTTTTCAATTCATTTAGCTATAAAAATAAAATAGAAATAACAACATCGGAAATTAAAAAAAAATCATTATAAAGGCCACTGTAGTGATATACGAAAAGAAGGAAAATATAGACTTCCAATACTAGATCCGGTTATATTCTTCTCATGTAGCTATATTATGCAGTAGTTTCAACTGGCAACAACACAGTCTATCTCTGTCATAACAAAATAGTGATCATGTTCTAGAAATCGTAAACGACAGCAGGCACTTGCCTTAGAGGTATATTATGTCTAAGAAATGTATAAACCTTTTCTTCTTTAGAAAAGGAACACATGTTTCTTTTTTCTTTTGTTTAGATAATGGTATGAGGGATTGTAAGATGTGAAAAAAGTAACCAAAATTGTACAAAAATTTGTATTCAAAGTAGCATAATGTTACCACAGTAGATTGTTGACTTCAATCTATGCAAAAATACAAATTCACTATAATTGTACTAATTGCGAAATTAATGGACCTTTTAAAACAATTGGATAGAACGGATTTCTATATGATTTATATATATATTTAATAATCATCGCTCTGAGATTCAAGTGATCATATGGCCGTCTTACGACTTAAAACACTACAAACTATACGTAAAGCATGTTTGATATTTGTTGATTGATTGTTTTATTGATTTTCTTTAGACCGGGCGGAAGGATAACCTACGAAAGTGCAAGCACTTATTTCCAGTAGGGTCATTACCTCAGCAGACACTAGAGACAGCTATGAGATACAAGGAAATCCGGGAACCAGTCCCTAGCTCTTATTGAATATATTCCTTGGTTCTTTTACATGCCCAGTGTATAGCACTGATACATGCGAAGATTACCTGGGTTTCATAACAGTAAACCTCTAGTTAGGTGGGCAACACTGAAAGTGTTTCTGAAAAATCCAAAGGGTGTTACCGAGGATCGAACCCGGAACCTCAGGAGTGACAGTCAGTGGTCTTACCAACTGAGCTATCGCGCCACCTCATGTTAAAGCGTTGCTGCGTTTGTAAAGTGTCGCAGAGGCATTTTTGTTATTATTATTTCCATTATTGTGAATGTGTACAATCTCAATGGACAATTGCAGAGGAAGGATATCGTATATTGAAATTAACTGGATACTGTGATAACTTGTGCACTGCAGATTCTTTTGTTATTGTGATTGATCACATCAATTTTGCAATTATCCTGTTATTTTTTTCTGTTTTGTTTTGCGACTGTTGTTACATATCCTATAGTGTGAAGTTTCTGCAAACGCGTTCAATTATTCAAAGTGGAAATGTTTCCCAAATATGCCAAGTGTTATTTGATTTGTGAACTTAGAGACCAAGCGGACATTGGTCGTTTTAAGGATCGTCGAATTGTTCTTTTCTGCATAAAATCGACTAAACTTATATTTTAAACAGTTATCGAAATCCAATGAAATTAAATTTGAGAAGATAAGATGGCCTAAGCAAGTTCGTACAAATTCGTTAGTTTAAAAAATATGACATACTATTTAACAGAATGTTAATAAACTTATGTTCAACATTTTTTTCTTTTTATCTTTTATCTTGAAAATGTCTGTGCTGGTTTTAAACCAAATTATAGATAATTAAAACTAGTTCCAGAAATTTCCATAAAACAAAACAGGAATTAATCTAATAAACTATAAAAATCCCTCCCTGATATGAAATTGGTTCATTATGTGCTTCATTATGAAGGTTCATTAAGTTCCCGTTCCCTGAATTGCATCACAATCACGCCAGTTGATTATACAAAAATAACATAAAATTCTCTGTATTTGTTTTGACTGAGAAATCTGATTTCTTTGGAGTTAAAAAAAATCGTTACAAATCGTCGTTTTAAATGTTTTTATGGAAAAAATATTTAAGTTTACAAGTTTGTGTCATATCACAAAGATAATGATAACAGATGTGTAAAAGTAGGTTTGAGATTAACTATACTGTCCGTATTTTCTTTATAAAATATCTATTGTTTTATTACAACTTTCGAGTAAGCTAGTTCATATGTATCATAAAAATGTCAAGGGCTGAAGATACTTAAGTTCAATGTTTCTTGCTTTATTGTGTTTATGTATCGTGATGTGAGAATTCTTATTGACTTTTTTATTTGTTGACGTCAACGGTTAGTATGTCCCACCACATTTAATAACATTAACTAATGTATGTCAATCATTAAGTTACACATAGTTACCTTTTTTGCTGTTGTAAAGTTTTCGTTCCGTTTCGTTTTAACCCCGTTTTAATTATTTGTGTTATTTTCCATATTAATAAATATTGACGGATTTGTTTGGTTTGCTTTGCTTAGTTTTACGTCACACCAACACAATAGAGGTCATATGGTGCCAACACATGAAAAATGATATAAGCTAACCTCGGGTGTTACAAACTTTGAGGCAACATCAGGGGGTCAAACCACATCACTTGTTAGAGCTAAGAGAGGCATGGACTCCAATTATTTGAACCCATTTAGTTGTCCCTACGATCACACAGGGAATAAACGTGGATGCAATTTTAATGCCTCATACATTGAAGACAACCCCTAACCCCTAAACCACAAAGGCGAAATCGATCTTTATGAAAAAATCTACTCTAGTATTATAGGTCTTTTCAAAAAGCAATTAAATCAAACAAATTTTAAGCTTAATTCATGCAAATAGACTTGATATGGACACAATTTTTTAAAGGGACTAAAATTGATAAAAATAAATTTCGTATTTATAAATAGTGTTTGGTATATGCAAGACTTTCCAAAAAATGTTTTTGAATAAAACGCTTTCTAAATTAAAAAATCCCATCGGGGATTTTCCCGGGCCCAGCTTAAAAAACCTATGTAAATTGTACAGTATTGTTAAATAATTTAATTGTCTGGCTCAATGCTTTTACGTATTTTTTAACGCACAAAACAATATATTTTATGAAAGACCAGTGGGGACATTTCAACGTCATGAATTCCAGATTTAATTTCCGTGAAATCACAATTTAACTTCGTGATTTCACGTTTTCAAAATACGGGATTCACGAATGCACAATTTCAACTTCATGATTTCACGATTTCAACTTCATAAATTCACGATTCTAATTTCACGAATTCAACTTTGCAAATTCACATTTGAATTTTATGGTTTCAACTTCACGAAATATAGATTTCATACAAAGTAGATATAACAAATTAGCATATAATATAGTCAAAAAGTCACTTTGAAAACTTTATAAACATGTTCATTAAATACATGACGCTTGAATCACAACAGGTACTATCGTTTAGTATTTTAGTAACAAAAATAGCTTTAATTCTAAAACCGACATTTGGTGTATATATGGTTTTTGTTCGGACATAAAATAAAAACAATCAAGCATGTTCAAATTAAAGGAATACACCGTTTTGAATACTTTTTGAGCCATCATCACTTGTTTGCCAGAACAGAATGTATTTCAAAACATAATGCTTACAAAATGAGAATTAATCGGCTAGGAATATTTCTTTCATCTCATATGTCAATGTTATTGCAGAAAGCAATTTCCGTTCCGGAACAATTGACCTCATGCTTAAATGTTAGAAGTCTGAATTTTAAGTGGTGATATTCAAATGTCCTTTGTGAAGGTGTAATGTATCACCAATATTTTGTAATGTTTTACTAGCTACTTAGCAAATAGGCCTAGACTAATAAATGTAAGAATTATTCACTACGTTTATAACTTAAGGTCAGACAGAATTTCACGATTTTTCATTTGGTAATTATCTAGTTATGAGGTTGAAAGTTGGACACATTATAACTTAATTGCTACTTTTCACATTAGCCATTATGTTCCAAAGTGCGTTTTATGGTTTTCAAAATCTGTAATAAATACTTTTAAGCATCATAGATATCTTGTTTTTATACGTATTTTATTTTGCAATGTCTCCTTAACAATTCTTTGATGAGTGTTGTTTATTCATTTCTGCTAGTAAATTATAATTTAATATAATGCCAATGTACTATAGATTATTTCATGTGATGAAGGTATCCAACTTGCTTAAGGAACGTCGGTAGTTCTATTCAGGTGTACGCACAATCTCATTGAGTAAAAGCGTTAAAACTCAAGTCAACTTTCGGAGACTCTTTTTGAAATTTAAAATACAGTCCATTATCCAGTAATATAACATCCAGTACATTATTGTAGAAAATAAGGTCCAACACTTTGAAATAAAAATATATGCTGTTCAATTATTCTATGAAAATTGTTTGATTATCTGGCTTTAACTTTTTTAATTGTACCACTAATCTGATTGACAAAGTATGGTTCCATTTGTATCATGTACAATCCAACAAAGCTGTAAGCATCATAGTTTGGTTTTGAGGATATGACAGCAAAATTTATCATATAACTGTATTTCAGGATCTCAAATAGAATCAGGTTTTATAATTCCACATATTAAATGTTTTAGAAACGAATATAAAGTTACATTCTATATGCTAGTATTACAGAAGAATGTCTCCAGAATTATGCTTTTGTTCATGTAAATTTTGAAAACTATTTAAAAATTAAATTATTGTGTGGTGATTAAAGAAAGTAATTTTACACATTGCATACGACATTTACAAACCTCGTAAATAACAAACAAAGACGGTAAATAAAGGCGAATTTTGGGCCCTTTTTGGGCGTAAGAAAAACGCAGAAAGAGATATGAATAAAAACCCCGGGAATTCCTTAAAAAAAGTCCTAAAAATTGGGCTTGAAAAATTTATTACTTAAATTTTCGGGACTCGTTTTAAATATTTTTTTTTAAATTGTTCAATATTTTTTTCTCAAGTTTGATTTTCTTCAAATACTTGGCTCATCTTGAACCAGGTACCTATATAGGGATTACACAAGTTTAACAGTATTCAAATGAAGGATTAAGCTGAATATTCTAACATGATTCAAGAGCAAGATAACAAACCATTTAAAATCTTGCAATAAAATATCATACAAACATCAAAAAAGGGAATGACTAAAAAGTATTTTACACAGGAATTTATTTGAACGTATAATATCTAGTAAATTGACATCATTTTCTTTTCTAGACTAGTATGATATTTTATTGCAAGAAATTGAGCAATTTTAAAATCATTTTAGTTCAGTTTAAGGGGGAGTTTTATGGTCAATTTATTTCTACTCTCATTCATTTTATTTCATCAAAAATGAAATGGAACAATTATACTCTTTCAATTTGTTTTCCCATATGTGACACAAACGTTTTGAAAACTTGACAATTGCGATAAATCGAATAATAGCTTTAAAGTACACATTGTGTGTTGTTGTTTTTGTTTTGTTTTACAACACTGTTAGAGTAAAATTAATTTACAAATGTGTATAAATGCAAATTGTTAATTCGTGTAGTTTATAAAGATAAAATTTCGGAGACAAACAAATATAATTATTAATGCTTTGCATGCTTGTGTGAAATATATGTAATGCACTTATGATGTTTCATCAGCGTAATTGGCTAATACTTGCTTACATGCTTACAAAATTTACGTAGCAAACATGATTTCTTACTTAATATACATTTTCTCTTGTGTTATTTTAAGAAAATTCCATTAACTATGGCGTGGTACACGATTTCCGATTCGACAATTAAATTCAAGAAAGAGGTGTTTTAGTCCATGAAGTAAATCAAAAAAAATAACTGTAAGTTAACTAACTGAATTACTCCTTCACATATATGTTTTGTATAGGAAAATAAGGTACAGCAAAACATACTTCATTTTTTGCTCATTATAAACCGAATAGTTCGTAAAATCATTAATACCAAGGCGGTCTGAATAGAAAAAAAATGTAATATGACATTAAAAACTGTCAAAGCATGCGAAATTACTTAAGCACAAGGATAAGTTGTTTAAAATTGTATATATTACTTCCACAGACAATTCTAAAATAAAAATGATTATCTGTTTAGGTCATTTAAGTTGTCATTGGTACATTGATTATGAAAATAAACTTAAAGTACAAAAAAAAAACAATAAACAACTACATGTAAAATAAACAATTAATATTTGATATATAAAATGCTATAATTCCTTTTGGGCCAATTGTATAATGCAGCCAATAAATGCTGTTTCGTGCTGGAAATGTATATTTTTGAGGTCCGTTATGCTTTATAAGTAATATCATTTTTATTTCTCGAAAACTTTTTTAAATATTTTGTTACAGTTTCCATAGCAATTACTCATTTTACACATAGATGTCTTTTTCTTATCCTATAAGCAATTGGTATATCTGATGTAAATGGAAGTCAAAATACTACTTTGTTAACATTAATTTTTACATTTTTTTCTACATTTATGGCACATAACTGTACGTTCGGTGCTTGTTTGTTTGTTTGTTTCATTCTACGCCTTCTTCCAACAGTATTTCAGTTATAGGCGGGTAGTTTCCTAACCATCGTTCCTGGAGAGTTACATAAGTACTAAACAGACTACCTTTCTTCGCGCTAAACTACCAAAGCATCTCCCGGGGATCAACCCACGCCAGAGAGGTAACTGGATTAGAAGTTATCGACTCTAACCCCTCCACCACGGAGGCGATCTACATTTAGTGCATTTCTTTAGTCTAACATGCCCACAATCTATTATCAAAACATCATTAAACACATTCCTGACATGTCTGAAGAAATACAAATATAAAATTCTGAAGCATATTGTGCCAACATTCTGAGACATAATGCGCATTTAAAGGCAGCATAACGTTGATACCAGTTGGCAATTAATTTTATTTGAATTTCAAACATTTAAATGTAGTGCTTGGAAGAAGTAAGGTTCACTTATTTTAATAGTATGCAAATTTGCCTTCATACTCTATGGAAGAAAATGACCCAATTTCATAGAAAATGCTTCAGCATTATGTTTTAAAGAATCACATTCAGCTAATGAAATTGGTCTTGTGATTTCCCAAATGACATAGTATCATTTTTATCAAATATGCTCTGTAACTTTTCAGAAACATTTACATGCAGCTAATTAATGAAACGAAATCCACATTATTAGACAGTATAAAAACCTTTTTTTAAAAATTTGCTTTTTTTCTATTTATGTCGACTCTGTAGTTATGTTATGAATAAAATTCATTTATGTCTAATTTACATTTTTTTTCATTTTAAAAAAAACAGCTCATTGTTTCATTTATTAAAAAAAAGCAAACCCATGTCGTTTCGAGAGAGATTCTTATTAAAAGCAATTGCAATATTTCAGCAACTTACCGATGCATGTCGCTTTTTTTAAAATGTCGATTTTTAAATATTTATCAAACAATTACAAAATCTAAGCTAAGTGATTATTATGTAGCTTCAAACAAAATTATTCAAAATAAAATCAAACGAAAACTTAAATCGGATTACATTGCGCTACTGGCATCTAATTATATAAAATAATATATTTAAATTTGCAAAGCTATTAAATGCACTTATGTAGATGGATTTATTCAAAATGTACAAATGTCATAAAATGTAAAATCATCTTCCCATGATTGGACTTTTGTCATGTCAACATGTCATGCCATGGCAACATTTTTGACAATTAAGCTGTTTTCTTTATAATTATTTCAGCCGCAGTACAATTAAACTAATTTGAATGCTATACAAGCATCTTACATTTGCAAAATGAAAGTTTCCTGCCTTGAATCTTGGTGTTTAATTTATCAAGGTTGACTGGAAAATATGTTTTAATGACGTAAAACCAAGACAGTTCTCAGTTAAGATATCATTATAATTTTGCGGTGATGATCAAAGAAGACATGTTTCGTTTATTTTCCACAACATTCTGTTTCTGCTGATTTTAAGCATTTGTGTAAAGAATAATCTTTATAGAACAAACATTTCAAGTAAATCAAAAACAGGAAAAACAAAATAACGATGTATACCTAATAGCAGAAACTCTCCAGGAAAATAAAAATAAATAAAAATTGGAAAAGCCAAAATCATTGCGAAAAGTACTAAAAGGTAATTATATTCTCTTGTTTTTTCAATCAGTTAAACTACGAAAACACTTTAAATTATATCCATATTCTAACTTTATTTTGATACCTGTAACCCATTTGTACGTTTTGAATGTTTAACAGAATATTATATCAGTAAATCATTACAAATTACATTCAATTAAATGTATTTGATCATATGCAAACAGAGTTACCAGAGTTCCTGCATTCCATTATGTTCTTACAAATATAACCATGTAATTGAGTTAATATAACAATAAAGACGATGTTTTGTATAAAGACAAGACCCTCATTGTCTACTTGTGTCTTTTATTAGTTTCTGTTTAGGTACACGTCGGTAAAACTATTGTACATATGCCTTAAAACTGCACTAAAACTAACGTGCTATTTCTTATTTACATCTCTTTATATGTACTTTTGTAATTTATGGTCCTATTAATATAAACGCCTTGTGGACCGTATTATTTGTCTATCGTAAACCATGGAGCATAATGCAAGGGTATCGTTATTTCTGTCTTTGTATGTCTTTATTCTTCCTACTCTTTATTACTGTTTACAATAAAAAAACAATACTACAGAAACATTTACTCTTTATTATAAAGAAAAATATTTATATATGTTTTTGTCGATTTTGACATAATGTTGCGTAGTTCTTTGTAATATATCAGTAAGTGCAACATTAAAATTCAATTAGTTCTATTTCAAGAATGAAGTAAGTATGTGATTTACCATTGCTGAACTCTAGTACTTAGTATTACTAACAAGTTGTTGTTTCCATAAGGGCTTAATAGCATATATTGAATCATTAAATGCTTTAGTTGGTAATACTCGTTTATTGTCCGTTGTTAGAATTATTGCATAATGATGCAAAAATGATTTTACTGAATATTGTTTTTGACATATATGTATCTGTTAAGTGTGGTCCTTGTTCCGTAAGAAATTTCATAAATAACGATTAATTGTTATGAAGACATTATTATATTTTTTGACTTTTTAAGTTCAACAAAATTTTACATATATTTAACTTCTATTATAGCCATTACATAAAACACATTTGCAGAATTATACAAACAACATTTGTAGGCGAATCTTCAAATTAGTTTAAGCGAAAAATTTATGTACAATCTTTAATGAGACACTTGATTGTTGCTAACATTTCAGTTTTTCTGTAATTTGAGCAATTTATGCTAGTGCTTTTCATTTGCAGATTGTATTTAAGATGTATTGACCTTTTTGTACAAAGGCTATGCTATAAGGCTATAAGTGTAAATGTTACATTGACAAGGCCATCACTTTTAATTAATGGTCTCTTATATTAAGCAATGAAGATGAAAATTAAAAACATATTTAAGGTATCTATTGCCATTGAAACAAGTCAGATGAAAGACACGATACAAGAACACATTGCAAACTTTCTATTTATAAATTAAATGTAAAACATTCTCACTTTGACGGAGAAAGTAAACTTTCATCCAGGAATAAGTGTATCAATATTGACTTTGCTAAAACGGAATCTCTTAAAAAGCATACAATCGTCAAGAAACACTTTCTCACACATCAGATAACCTTTTACATCGCGACATCAACCATACATTATGTCAGCTATCTGCAGTGTACACGATTTTTTTGGAATTTGAAAAAAGCATAAGTCAAACATTTATGTATCATATCAATAGATACAGCTTTATTTTCTTGATAATAGTAATAATAATAATAATAATAATAATAATAATAATAATGATAAATGATAATAATAAAAAAAATAATAATAAGAAAGGAACGTTAAACAACCCCCCCCCCTCAAAAAAAAAAAAAAACAAAAAAAAACAACAACAACAAACAAACCAAACAAACAAACAAAAAACAAACAACTTGCAATTGCAATATGATTGCATGAGTAAAATTGTTTATTTCATTACCCTGATGTACGATTTTAGCATCTAAGTATTATAAATTCCATTTTTGAACATCACATCAGCTATACTGACATTGTTAATTTTACCAATAACAAAATGAACTTTTCACGTTTGACAGAATGTATTTATGGGAAATAATGATAAGTACGGCAGACAAATTAATTCTACTTGCTATGCGTTATTAACTTCTTTTTTAATATTTTGATTGCCGGGTATTTGTCTGACTATTAAGCAATGCATCAATTGCAACTTCTGATAACTATTTATTGATAGAGCACACTACAGACAGATTACGTCATTGAAGTAATTCATAATCTAGCTAAAGGATATTTTACGTCCTGATAATAACACAAGGAAAAAGCGATCACGAGCGATAAATATTTAATATTTTTTTTTAGATGAAATGAAACAAGTTAAAAATAAACACGAGATCAAACATAACCATAAACAAATCTTATAAGATTCAAATTTTATTGGATAAAAAATAACGATTTTGTTATTCTGACAACAAACCAAATCTGTGGTATTATAACATATTGAAATATTTTATAAATGATACGATATATATCAGTCTTTTAAATTGCTACAGTAAACTATATTAATCAAAAAACCCTCTATTATAACCTTTTACTTATGTTTATATATTCCTTATTGTATGTAACATAAAACTTCGGAATTCGGTTAATCTCGGGATAGACAATTGATGTACAAAAATCTTTTAGTTAATATAGTTGTTAACACCACGCACAAACGCCTCTTCTCAAATTTGAAAGCAAGGTAATTTTGCGTCGTACATCATTGTGTGCAGTCGAATGCATGAAAGATATACCTCTTGGCTTTGCAATATCATAAAAGTCAGCCACGTTGGAGTACAAGAATAAAAATATATCTGCAAAATTATGAGCTTTTTGATGAAAGTCAACTGAGTTTTTTCAATTAATAAACTGTAAGCCACGGTAAGATATAAACTAAAGATATAACAGATTTAGTGAAAAGAACAACCACTATAAGAACAACAACAACAACAACAAAATAAAAAGATAAATTAACTAAATGAAAATAAAAATTGAAAAAGTAGATAAACATAAAAGGGAAAAATTCAATACAACAGAAACTCATTCTGCTACCAATTATGTGATTCAGATTTTCTTACATTTTAATTACTATTTAAATTTGTGGTTATAGAGGAAGTAACAAAATGCTTGTTTGATCGCATATAAATGAAAGTTTAGATTCATCTGGATGTCGAAAACATTAAATCATAGTCACGTTTTGTAAAGTACTTCAAATCAAATGATATTTATAAAGATGAATACGGAAGCAGCTATCTTTTCACTTTCTTGTTTAATTTTATTAGTGGGCTTAAAAGGACATAACTTTAACATTGTCAGCTATTTAGATAATTCGTAATATTTTAAAATGTTTAAACAATATTAGGAATCAAACAAGAGGTTTATTAATTATGATTGAAAGCAAATATTTGAACCGGTTCTCCATTTTACGTTTTTAGTATCTTAAACGTTACAAATGTACTCATTGGGCAAATACCTTGTTCAACAAAAAAGTAAAACAGCAAATAATGTTTAACTTAATACTATGACATATAATGGCTTTCATCATTTCACTTTGATATTTTTTTTATCAAATTCAGAAATAGGTTTTTATCCATCCATTTTGTTTATCAAAAATCAAATTTAATCGCAATTTTAGTCCGATACTTTTTAGTGATACAATTCCTACCAATGAGCTACACATTCTGTATCTGGATAAGTGATACATCTTTGAACAATTTTGAAAACATAATTGTTTTTGATTGCTCAAGTACATTTCTAACAGGAAAACTTAAGTAAAGATAAAGGCAGATTCTTTACTAGATATATGAAATGAAATACAGCAAATGCAATTTTTATAATGTGTTATGTTTTCTTTTATTTCGTAAGACACGGTCTAGTATTTACTTGAATGTTAACACAGATTAATATGTGTGAACTTAAATGATTATTTTCTATTTGAATATTATAATTCAATAGTAAAATAAAATAGTCAACTGCAAATTCTTAAAATTCCAATTTATATACCAACGTTTCGGCGTAACAGTCTTCTTCAGGGTACAAAAATTTCAAAATAAAAAGAAATTTAAGTTTTAAACTTTATTTAATGATAACGGTTGCTTGTTCTCTTGTCTTTATCATTATGTGAAATGTATTGCACTACAGTCCTAAGTACATCTGTCCAACTTCTTCAAAACCATTACCTAACAATTGTCTGATAATCAGCGCAATTAAAAATGATGGATGATAAAGTTTCCATCGGAAAACTGACTATTTAATGCATTCTTTCCACATAAACAAAATTTCCCTTTACAATCTTATGATATTTTTTGGACAATTATTTAATTCTAAGAGCTACAAAATTAATTTAAATTGCTTGTAAAAATACAACAAGATTTTTCATTAGCATTTTGGAATAACATATATCTTAATTGTAACCATGGACGATATGAAACAAAAATGACAGAATAATATTTTTCTTGCAATTAACCATCACTATAGTTTCTCATTATTTCACATGATTTAATTTAATTTTCTCTTCGGATCTTTGCTTCTAATTTATTACAAGTGGTTTTGTTAATCAAGGACAAAGTTATCTATTAAAACTTTCTTTAAACTAAAAATATAATACGGTATTATTCTCCCATTAGTTAAATAAGATAACACATGTCATTTAATTAAAGTGGATTTATAACATGACAGTGGGCACTCTGTACACATTTATCGAAATATGATAACTAAATTTACCTAAAATAGTAAACTAGTAAAAAAATAGTAAAAGGGAAGGTTGACATGTCTGAAACTCATGACGTACTTTGTTTCGTTTTGGAAATTCAGTTCTATAATGAATAAGATTAAAAATTATTTGTAAAATATAAGTTGAAGGGACGAAAACATTGCTGATAAAACTATGCTTTCCACAATTGAGTGTTTACGTTGAGGTAGACCATGGGTAATGGACACTTTCAGGAACTGCTTACTAGAATTAACATTAAACACAAGTTTAGACGTAATTTTCAGAAAAGGCATTTCCAATTCAAAAAGTTCACTGTTTGGTTGGGTTGGCTCAATTTAATTATCTTAGGTGTATATTGTAGAAACTCTGGGATGGCAGACAATGACGTTAAATATTATGATCATAAAAATTATATAATAAGACAAAACGGCAGAATGTCTGTCTTTACCATTGTCATTACTGATATGGAATGAATCTTTTTTGCATGAATGCCCCAATAGGTAGAATGTTATCCCAGTGGACGGCAATGAATTATATCACTTATTTTTGTCAATAAGTAGTGTGGATAAAGGGCACAGACAAAATGTTATTCACTATCTTTAAGGTCCCGTAAAAAGGTTGGACTGGTAGAAAAAATATTTTCAAAAAAGAAGAGTATTTTTGTGTTGCAGTAAGATCGATATGTGATAGTCAGGTAGCCAGGAATAACAATACATGTATAATACTTAATGAATGATTTTCATTATTATTTTCCGAAAAATGTTATGCAATCTCCTTTATGACGTCACCAAAATAAGACGTACAAGTTTTGCACGAATTGTACTTTAACCAAATGACGAAATGCGTCGACAGTCAACTATCATTAATATTGCAGAATATTCCACTTCGGTAACAAAGCATCTATTTGCACAATAGGAAGGCATTCTACAATATAAAACACCTTACAAGTAATCTTCAGATTTATTTCTAGTACAGTTTTGTCTCAAACGTGTCGCTCGAAAACGCGACAAACGCCCTAAGAATTTAATGAATTGATATACAACTGTCTTGTCGTTTCTCAGTGCTTGTGATAAACAGTTAAATATGTCGCCTAGTTATGAATTTATTTGATTTGGCCATGTCTCCTAGCATAGACCAAACTTCACAAAAGATAATATTTATTCACCACGCTACGAAGTAGTAAATTATAAAAATGATTTATATGCAACATTAAGGAAACGCATGTAAATCTACACCAGTGTAAAATAAGATCAACGAAACAATTTGTAAAGTACAAAAATGAGTAGATGTAAGTTACTGTAGTTATTATATAAGATATTAATTGACGCATACTGTAGCGGATTTACCCGTCGTTTACACTGACATACTTTGTACTTTTTTTAAAAATGTAAGGACTTTGATTGGTCCAGACACATAATGAAAAGTACAACATCCATCAGCTGCAAATTGCTGAAAATTAAAAAGAATATTCACTAGCCATTCAAGAACAAACTAGCGCGAAATAGTTGTTTTATTAATATTTAAGTTAGAATAATTACAGTCACAATGTGAATGAAATATAGTTTATATGAAATAATCAAAGAATAAAGCGTTTATTCCTATATGATACACTATATACATGTACTTAATGTAAAAGATTATCACAAAAATGAACATTAAGCTATCAGTATCGCTTAAAAGATACAAAAAAATGATAAAAACCTGAGCAAAGCCATGATTAATTACGTGCAAATAAATTCTTATTTATAATGCTGCCATTTGTTTTAACTTGACATATACTTAACTTACTCTGTTCATAATATGCATAAATTAATTTCTGAGATGCACTGAACCAGTTTTTTTATATATGCAAAATATTCAAGAATATGAAGATACAATTAAATTGGTTAAATACTGCAATCATAAAGGCAAGGAACTGCTGAAAGTTTCATTTAATCACCACTTTATTGCTCAAAATGTTCCTGTCTCTTCAGTGGCCCTGGCTTTTATGCAAACTGTACAGCGGTGTAATAAAATTTTATTATCTGCCTTAAGACCATGCTTTTCTCCCATTGATTTCACCAAGACATAGCTAAAATGTTATGCTAATGAACACTTTAAAGCCGTAATACCCCCTTGGCATCAATGACTGCAGTATATTATGCAAATTGAACAGAATTTTAAAGTAATTTTATTGTCTGACCTAGAGCTTGTTTTGTCGTAAATCTCACTGTTTTAATGATTGAACAATTCTGAGTATTTTGTTCATGGCAATATAAACACATTTTCGTTCATTTAGAGAATGTGATTAACGTGAAGTTTCCATATTTAATGTAAAAACTCTGAAGTCTTGATTAAATTTAAAATATCTAAACACAAGTTATAATTGCTTGATAAGACGTTTTCCCCATTCAATTAGTGATATTTACTGTCTTAAAATGCATCCTTATCACTTGTAAAAATGTATTTATTTTCAAATGTAAAAGCAAAAAATAGAAAATTTTAATTGACACGGTCATTGTGTCTATAAGATTTTCAATCAAAAGAACTGTCTAACATTGTTAATTGTTAACAAAAATATATGTAACATTATAATTTCATATCTATGTCGCACATTAAATAGATTTATATTGGGAGCATTTATATCAATATCAAAGAAGGATATAGGGCAGAGCGCGGACGGGGTGTGTCAATTATAAATAATGATTTTATCATTCTAACTTCAAATTGCTAAATTAAGATATGTTTTCAAAATGATTAAAAAATCGAATCTTAAAATAAATGATAGACAGAAATAAATGTTAAGAAGTTTAATTTAGAATAAGTTAGCCCTTTGAATTAGCATTTTCACTTCATTTTTATTCCAAATTAATTATTTGAGACGAAATACATTTTAATATCAATAACAACAATATATATAAAAAACAGTAAAAAGGAAATAAAAGCACCACATTATACAAAATCACGAAAAAATATGCTGATCGTTTTGTATGTTGTTGAATAATTTCAACACCCGATCTGGTTGACAAAAAGATAGAATCATTGTAGGCAATAATTATCAATTACATATATATCAAAATAAAATTCCTAATATCATGAAATTTATACTTTTATATAAGTCCTATATTATTTTGTTCTCAAAAGCAATTGTATGCGAAATAAAACCAAAAGCTGTATTTTTGTTTCAGTTTCAGAGACAGAAAGATAATATAAAATATTTTCTGTGAAAATTTATGGTATAAGTCACTCTCTTTTATTTCCAATATATCATTTTTTAAATTAAAAAGGAAAACTTACTCCGCTACATAGCCATATTTATGGTTAGTTTTTTTTCTAAAGACGGAGTACATACGTACCAAAACTGTCACATCACTATTCATTTGACTATCCTTTTATTGATTCTTTTGGTACATTCTTTCCATTTCACAGCTTGTTTGTAATATTCACAATAAGTTAAAAAAGAATGTATATTGCTGTAATATATTACACCCATTTTATGACATTAAATACGTTCAATATACTTCTCAGGTGTCATGTTATACAATCTTATATGAAACAAAAACAACTTTCAATTTGTTTTTTTATGTTATACATCAGATCTAGAACGAGTATTACTATATTTTCGAGAACATTGATCCTGTAAATATTGAATCTTCTTCAAATAAAGTATGAAGTGTTTTATAACGCGATGATTTTACACTTAATAAGATATAGATGACAGTCACAAAATTCTCAATTATTGTTAAGTTTTAAAAAACAAACAAAGGATAGGTGAAACAGAACTCCCTGGGTTTATACCATTTTCTACATTATGACATTCATATATACCTAACCGTATTGCTGTTCTTTTTATTTTTAGATACACTAAGAAATACATGACACTGTGTTTCTTTTTTCCATTTTTTTTCGTATTAATTATAAACTGTAGAATTTATGATTATGATTATTTGTATCAAAGAAATGTGTAAAATACGAAATTTGTAATGAAATGTAACAATTAATTAATAACGCAGATTGTACATAACACTTTCTCCCGGACTTGTTATCACTTAAATTTATATATTTTTTACAAGTAAAGGACGCAACAAGTGCCTGCATCATTTTTTTTAAGTATTACAGTGTATCTAGAATAATATATTTTACAATACTCTCATATGTATTGATATGTATTGACATTAAGACATTTTATAATTCTTCGTCTCTTTAGCTTATCTTCGAAAATTAATATACAATTAAGAAATACCATCAGATCTATAATTTTCTTTTTGAAACTGAGTTGAAAAATATTTGACGATTCCGATTAGATCAGTTAAAGCGGTTTCGTTTAATGAATACAAATTGAATTATTACAGACTGATATAAAGAATAAACTAGAACAAAAAACGAAGACAATTTAAGGACCGTTGCCAAATGTTTAAAGCGTTACAATAATGTTTCAATTACGAAAAATGCTTATAAATTGAAAATACTTCATGTTTTAAATTTCAGGTGATTTAATGTGACAATGCATTTTTTAAAGCCAGACGTTCTAGTTCAAATATCTTATTCTGCATTGTTTGCTTCGTTTGATTTTGTTCAATATTCGTTAGTATACAACGATGATAATATTCTTGAAAAAAGCAGAATCGTTCAGCATTGTGCTTGTACTTTCAATTACTTAACAATTTGCAAGATTTCTATTTATTCCATGAATAAGATCCTATCCATGAATAAAATCCTGTTGTTAGTTACAACAGTATCGTGTAAACATTTGCGAACTAACATGAAAATAATTTATCGAAATAATAACATAATCATGTCCCATTATGTCAATTATATGGTTTTGAATTGAATTGATTTTCATCATCAGGGTATTTGCCATTACACAAGCAGATTGGAAACATTTAACTCCGTCAATGTCGACCATTTGTCAATTCCTTGTTTGTTTGTTTTCGGTTTTGTTTTCTTTCTGTCTGTTATTTTTTTGTATCTGTTTAAGATTTATTTCAAAATTACGTTATTGTATTAACGAACTGAGTTTGAGCTCACATTTCATTTTTCCCAAAAAATCATTAGAAAAATCCTTTCATTTTCACGAATTTATAAAGTTTGCTATTTGTTTTGACTTCATTCTGAGCATGTGTTCGTGTTTCGACTGCGGTTTCTGATCCATTTTTGTGTTGTATAATCAAATGTATGCTAAGGTAAAAGCTGAATAAATATCGGTCAACCTTTACGATAAAAAAAGATTCAACAACATTTAAGTTTTCTCTTAGAATTTTAAATGCTGCAATTGTAAGCATGTTGTGTTTATAACTCTGAAAAGTTGTGATATTGCCAAGCATATTAAGTTGCCTTAATTTCTACTTAATATGTCTAATGCTCAACAAACATCATAGACAAGAAGGAAAGAAAACACTTCTGGCGACGTAATTGATAGAACAAAATAAGAGATACTGTCAGAAATAATAGGATATAATGGACTTAAATGCAGGATCGATGAATCTATCGACATAAGAAAATCTGTTTTACGTCATGCAGTATAAAATGCTTCTGCTGTATATTTGGATAAATCTATGAATGAGGAGAAGTAAGGCTTACGCAAGAAGTTCTTACGATTTTGCAATACCCCATGCCTAAACGACATTGGTTATGTTATGGATATGTTTATTGTAGATATTTCTAAAAATGAATAATGGTAAGCAATGTGCCACATTGTACATTACTTCCGACACCTGAGTAGAACCACCGACGTTCCGTTAGTAAGACAATCTAATTGATTAAGTAAACTTGATAATAAGATCGTATTTCAGTTAAATCAGTTTTATTATATTTTTGTCATTAATTGAACATTTTTTTTTGAAAAATACATTTAGTTGGACGCTTTAATGCTAAATGTATTAAATCGATGTATAACAATAATTTTCAACAGTCCTTATATTTCTGGAAAGATATTTTTTTTTAAAACTCAAGGCAAAATAAAATGAAATTGCATCATTCTAGAATAAAGAAAATGCAAGTCGAAATAAATGTCGATATGCGGTATCAATTTTGAAAGACATTTTAAATTGAAATAGTTTAAGTTTTTAAAACTACCAAAAAGCAAACTGTGTTCAATTATGAAATTTTCGCAGGTGTGCAGATTATCTTTGACATTTTAACTGAATGCTTGTGCTCATATCTCCTTAGATTACGCAATTTATCTATCAGATGTAACATGTTTATTGTCATTACCTTAACCAAGATATACGATGTGTTAGATATTCTAATATTCTATTTTAGCACATACTCATCTTAGTGACTTGGGCAGTTTTTAAAAGTTAATTTGATTAGAAAGGCAAATGTAAAAAGTGTTTGATAAAAATATTGTTTTCGTGATTAAGAATATATTTATATATTTCATGTTTATTTTTCAGCGTTTTGCTTGTGAACATCAAGCAATAACTCGAGTATCTCTTTGAATTAAAAAATAACGTTTACTAAATTCAGAAAATATCTTGTTCTTGAGCTGACAGTTTCAAGGTTTCAATAAGTTAACTTACTGTTCAGAACGAGTCTATGACATCTAGACCCCTTGACACCTCGACCCCTTGACACCTCGACCCCTAAGACATCTCGACCCCTGACACTTAGACCCCTTAGACACTTAGACCCCTTAAATGTACCGGACATTTCGACCCCTTAATTAATGTATTGTTATATTAGGAAAGACCGTGCGTTTTTTTTTTTAAATAAAACACAAAGTAATGAATATGTTAGAACATTTTCAGCCGTTTATTAATCATTTATGTATATTATTTACAAAAACAGTAACACAAATAAATAAACATGTACAGACACATTGAAATAACAATATCACTATCTTTATATACATGCATGTAATTACTACAATATTTACAATATATACACTTTTTGAAACTGTATTTTTGTACGTTTCATTGCTCTACAGCTTCTATAATCTTTTTCCAATTACACTTTCCTTGCCTCAATGTTTCCGTAAATCGACACTATTTCTAGAGGGAATTTCTCACAAACAACATCATGAGCGTTTATTAAGAATTTATTGAGGACATTATCTGTATAAAAGTAAAATATTATTTTACTTATTACTTATTAAATCGTTTTTTTTTATATAAACAAGATAAAAAAATAGTGCATACCCTCTGTATCGTTGTTGGTACGAACAGTCTCCAATACATGTATTATAAAATGTTTATACTGATATACTGAAAAATGATGAACTACAATTTAGTTAAATTCAATTCAAGTAAATTTCATTCATAATAGGAACAATAAATGATTGATATGCTAACAGCAATGTAGTTTATTTCCGCCGACGAGAAAAGAAGCGACTTCCGAAATTGAAAGGTCAACGGAATTGTCATGATCAGGCGTTGCTTGATCTGAAGGAGCGTCACCGCAAATACTACAAGTGAACTACACGACGCTTAAACGTTTACGTGCCTTCTAATAATCGATTCTACTGCAAAATACAAATTTTTCATCTAATAACAAAACTAAAAAAAGAATTGTGTTTGAAATTATTTTTTTGTCCAATAGGATTGCAGTATTTCAAATAATTCGTAACACATTTACTTTGGTAAACCGGCATACTGTTAATCAGTCTAGTAAATGGACTGTTAATAAAAATAATTTAAAACACTAAGCCGGTTAAAATTTATTAGTACGTAATTACAAAATAAAATTGGTCGATCGGCTGCGCCGTCCCTGACCAATTAATTTTGTAAATACGTACTAATAAACTTTAACCTATACTAAAGTCATGTTTTTATTGATAATACATGTATTATTCTACTGACCGATAATTTAATTAGCATCGTCACGCGCCGCCGTTGTTAATCCTATTACGTGTCACTGAATAAACGCATACATGTATGACCGATAGTTTGATTATTTAACGACACGCGCCGGTGTTTATCCTATCACTTGTCACCGATTAAACACATACATGTCTGACGTTAAACCAGCACACGTGTGATGTATGATGATAACTAATTAAAGTCATTTTCATTTTTTGTAGTCAAAATATGTATAAAAGTGATTAAATGTGTATCAAAAATAAATCCTTGATTATTTAATTTTTTTATTGGATACAGTTTAGTTTAAACATATTTATTTCAATATTTTACATATATTACATTTTATATGTGAATAATTGTTACATAAATTGAAAGGGATTAGAACGAAAGAAAACTTATATAGTTCCTCTCCCTAGATAACAAATGATATTTACACAAACATATATGGCAGGATAGCTATTTCATTTAAATTATTAAGTAAGAATATTGCAAGATTTAGTTTAAACATAAACAATGAAAAAAAAGGAAAAAGAAATAAGGAATGCAACTTAATAAGACAATTTTCAGATGAGTACCAAGCAAAAGAAAACAGACAAAAATAAGTTTTTTTATTTAGACTGGCACTTAAAGCAAATTTAGCAAATGTCTAGAAATTAACTATTTTAAGCTAACCAGAAAAAATATTATGTGTATATTAAATATATATCAAAAGAAGACAAAAAATATTGGAAAGACCAGACTAACGAACAGAGGTCAAATACAGTTTGAAGCACACTCATTCTAATTTTCACCGTTGCAAAAACGAATTAGATTTGTTTTTGTAGTGAGTCATATATATTTTTTGTAAATATCTGACAGACCAAGTCAATAAATATATCTTCAACTATATCATTAACCTATAATTACTTATTTTTATTTTGATTAATAGACTAACATTAAACCGTAGGACCTCAAAAGTTGCCGATTTTCTCTCAGTTATACCTTTAAGTGGGAAAACCTGTCTGTTACTATTATACGTACGTCGCCATTTTTTTGGTTATGTTTAACAGCAACTGTTTAATTTTCGCTGCAACACTATACTGTTTGCATTGCATTGTGTTTAGATTTTCGGAATGAACGTTGGGAGGCGAAGGCTAACTTTTAGAATCATTTCCTGATTTAGTTCAATCCCCGCCAGATGCTTCAGAATATATCAACAGTACATGGTTATGTTGAGTTGCCGTAATGATGCCACCTCTAGACTCTGTACTAGATATTCGCAACCGTTTATTTTTCAAATGATTCGAATATGTACTATAACTAGCATTATTATGTATGTAAGAAAACCCGCTGTATTACAGTTGTAGCATATTGATATTTTTATCATTTATGTTTTGAGAAAATCCCCTAAATATATTCCGTTTTACGAAGTCCGTTTACGAAATCCGTTTAAGATAGAAAGGTCATATATAGGGGTCAGCTTCCGTAAATTATTACGCAGTCAATAATTACATTTCCGTAAACTATTACACACAATTCAGTATTTCATTTAGTATAAATGTACCATTGTTATGGCTTACAAAACAATAAACTGAAGTTTACAAATTTCTAGTTATTATTAATAAAAGAATAGTTGTTACTTATTGCGCTAATGACGAAATTATAAATTAGCAACATTACATTAAGTCACGGGACTTTAATCCGATTTTAGTCTGTAATTAAACAAATAAAAATTGTTTATTGTTTATTAATCACCAAAATTAAATTTTAAAAAATAAAAAATTTGCAACTTATATTTCAGGAAAAACATATAAATTTAAACAAAAAACTTAAATATTGTATACATGTCTTACAATATTTTCAAAATATATTAACATGTCTTTTAAAGCCAAACATTTATAACAGGGGTCGAAATGTCTTAGTCAGTAGGGGTCGAAAAGTCATCTTACAAGGGGTCCAAGAGTCAAGGGGTCTAGATGTCATCATAATATCCTAAGGGGTCGAGAAGTCAAGGGGTCTAGATGTCTTACTTGCTTCAGGAGTCTATATCTTTCATTGCTGAAGCGCGCGTGAAGTCAGGTATATCAATGTTTAACTTGTATTGTTTACATCTTGTCTCCTAATTAATTACCAAGATACTTCCCGAATGAGGTTGTAACCTGAGACAGTTGAAAAATAGCTGTTAGTTCCTCTTCCTTTTTACTTCCTTAAAACATAATTATATAACCAGACTACAGACAAAACACAAAAACGATTTACAAGTTTCGTGACACAGCTATCACATTAACCTTCTCATCGAATTCATCAGTTGAAAGGAATAACATATAACTAGTATTTATTGAACAATAAATTAAATTGTGGCTGAGGGGTTAAACCAAACCTTTCGTAAGAGGCGACTAAATTGGTTCAAATAAAATTGATATTTTTGATCCTTGTGTTGCTTTTAATTGTTACATCATGGGTTAGTCAAAATCATCTTCCCTGTTTTCACCGTCATTTGACCTAAATTGTATTAGTGCGCTGTAAAACCAAACAAAACCAAATAAAAACAAAAACAAAACATACAACAACAACAAAGCATGTTATACATTTACTGTCTAAGAATCTGCTGCAGACTGTATTTTATATAAATTGCAAGATTTTAAATCTGGTACTTGAGCCATTTGTCTGGATTCAAAAAAATAATTATTGTCAAATTCAGTGAATTCCCAACATCGCATTTTGTGAAATTTTATACTGAATTAAGTTGTTTACCAGCGCAAAGAAACTAGACGTATGAGCATCTTAAAAGCCTAAATAAAGCCCGATAGGTTTTCATTTTTGGATTTCTTTTACAGTTTCCTAAAAGATACACAAATTGCCTAACAATTTTTTACTTTTTTATACTAATAGTACAATTACAGTGAATGGGAGTCAAAATACTACTTTATTTGCACTTTGCTACTATTATGACATAAATAATTTCACATTTTGTGCTACTGTCTGAAAACAAGAATACAGCATGCTCTTAAACCAGTTTAAACGAGGAATTTCTCATATTTGCCCTTTCAAAAGAAGTATAAAAATACGAGTTTTTCTTAAGCATAATAATGCCGCATCACGGTAATGAAAATTAGTACGTGTCCTGAAGGAAGATGATCTCGAAGCTGGGACAATAGCTCTACTTATAAATGTATCATTTAAAAGAAAACGACTTATGCTTCAAATTTACACTATTTTACATACGAAAGACGAGATTGCTGCTTTAGTAAGAGAAGCAGCTCTTATAAGCGGACCGAAATAAATGAATAAGTCACTTGATGACAAAATCTGGTAAATTTTCAAATTTAGTAATGTGCTTAAGAATGATTTAATCTAGATAAATTATCTATGCATATATAGAATAGTTTTATAAAACATATTTACGTTTTGTTTAGAAATTATAAACAGTTGAATTGACAAAATGACTTTAGGTAACAAGTGATCAATGCTTTCAACAATATGTCTTCATCACATTGTAAAAATAAAATTTTCTGTTCACAGAATAAGGAATGAAGCATCTGAATCAATACCAAATGTCAATGTGTAAGTGTTGGACATATACTAAGAGTTAGATAAAAAATTAAAAAAAGACTCTTAATGTCAAGATTGTTATAATAGTTTGAATTTCGTACATACTGAAATTGCTTGGTCATAGCTTCTTACTTTCTAGGCATTAACACAAATTACCATTGAATATGTCTTTTTTGCATATTGCAAATTTATTCACAACCATACTTTATTTTTGCATATTGCTATATTATTTTTGTCTGGGAAAAATGTTTCTCATATCACCAAAAGAGCACTTTTTCAGTTGTTTGGTGCGGGATTTGTACACAAGACCTCTCACATCAGAAGCAACTCACATCATAAGCAAGAACTCTTGGTTTCTAGATCTATTAGTTTTAGGGGCATTTTGTTAGTCTAAGAATAAATATTTTATCTTTGCATTTTGACATACAAAGTATATTATGAAAAACAAAATACCAGTGACGGTTTTAATCATAGTATGAAGAGCACATAGCGCATTTCCAATGCCTTTTCTTTTAACCTTAAACTCAATACAATATCATTCACCAAGACATTTTAAGGGTACTCATAATGTGATAACGCACGCAACAGAAATGCAGATCAATTTGATGAAATCATTTTGATAACAATACGGCGGAAGCAATCCATTTTCCTTTATCAGAATAATGTTTATATATCATGATGACATAATATAGACTTGTCTTAAATAGTCAATTGATAAGGATTGTTAATTCGTACGCACAAAGGTGACTGACATTCAACACGGAAGGACATAAAGTTAGATTACATATTTAAGTATTCAATAATCGTCAAATCTAAGTATGAAAATGAAATGATCTTTGTTGTTCTTATGAGAACCCACGTAATGTTTCAACGCTAAGATATGCTTGTACTGCTAAACAGTTTTAAACAGTAACAACAGTATTTTAAAGCACTCATAGAGTATTGTATACAAATGTATATAAATAAATCAAATGTTTTTACAGATATATAAAAAACGTGTTAACTCGTGCCTCAATAGGCAATATATTCATTTTGATTTTGAAAATGAATTATGAAATCCTCAAGCTTAGACGGGAACAGGATTAAAGAACCATCATGCCTTAGAAACGCTTTGATTTTTTATCTCAAAATAAATTTATTTATATTCGGTTTAACTTTACATTTTGTCAAAATTTACTTTTTTTCCCAATTTTCGCAACCGCCTTTTTTCCTCTGTGGCCTTTTGGAAATTAGTACAGTAATTGGAAGTCAAAATTCTTCCATGTTTACATTTTGCGATTTTTATGACAAAAATTGCAATATAAGCGGCACCATTTTCAAGTAACAAGCATCTGACATCCTTTAATGATAACGTTCTTCTAATACTCATGTTGGCCCTTTCAAAAGAAGTACATAAAATTTCTTCGTTTTTTATGGCATAATGTGCCAAAAAGCATTGAAACATAGAGAACCAATAGTATTCTTATTAAGTTATACGTAAAATCATATAAACAAAAAACATATCTTCAATTTGATATCAAGATGTTTTTATTTAAGACTTTTATAGACATCCTCAATTTACAGTTTGTTTAATGTGCAGTGAAGAAGTTTTACAAAAAGAAAGCAAACTACCGACAATATTGACTTTATTAATTTGTTTTGTCAAGCTAATAACCTAGCATTTAACATGACGGAGCTGATAGTATTTTGTCGAGATTAAAATTCAAACAGTTGTGTCCCTAACAAAGACAACTTTGAATAAAGTATACTAAAATGGTCCTAGACTTAATATTAAAATTCGATAATTCAACGATGACTTACGATCAAACATGAGCGTAAACAATATACGCAGTATAGCGACGTTCACTGAACTCAGTTATCCTAGAGATACAAGGTAAAAGTCTGCACAACAGTAAAAATGGTGATCTTAGTTGATTGAGCAATCAATTAACATCAAACTTCAAGCACGTCATCATGTCCTGCAGCTTTTGTCATGATATTGATAAAGGATGATAGAAATTAAAGTATTACGTCCTTGTTGATCAAGATGTGTCAAAAGCAGGAACCATTTTCTTAGTTCATAGTAAGGTTCGTTGTGTTAGAAATCATCTTATTTTGCATGACGAAAGTCAAGCAAATTAATAGCATATTTACCTCTTCATAACCATAGCCATCATGAAGTACTTGTAGTTTGTAGTTTGAACATAAAGAGCAAATCGAATAAAATATGATTGACTTCATGACATTCTCTTTTAATGGAGAACACTCGAGTTAGTTTATTCAACTGTACAAACTGCTAAATAAATAGAGTAAACTGATTAATATTAGGAAAATTAATTAAATTTTTTCTCTTAGTTCATGATAAATAACAACCCTTATGGATACAAAAAGGGAATATACTTTTTATTTTATTCAGTTATTATAATAGTTTTTTAAATAAGGAGAAGACCATTCAAAAACCAGTTTTATTATCCGTTGGTTAAGTGTCACAACCAGTCTTTCCTAAAATTTGAATAACAATGATGATTTAATCTAGATTAATTATTTATGCATGTAGAATAGTTTTTTCATAAAAAATATTATACGTTCTTTTTTAGAAATTATTTACATTTAAATTAACAAAGTGACTTTAAGTTGATTGCATCGTAAAAAGTAAACTTTTCTGTCCACAGAATAAAGAAGCGAAAGATCTGAATCAATACCCAATGCCAATGAGTTTGACATATACTTAAAAGGTAGATAAAAAATTAAACTCTGAATGTCTAAATGTTTATAAAAGTTTGAATTTCGTACGTAGCTGAGCCAGAGCTTTTTTAGTTTCTACGCATTAATATAAAAACCTCATTAATGTCCATGTCTTCTTTTCCAAATTAAAAACAACCATACTTTATTTTTGCATATTGTTATTTAGTCTAGGAAAATAATCATATCACCAATAATTATTTATCTTCTTCAGTTGTTTGAAGTGGGATGTGAGCACTTGACCTTTCACATCCCTAAGAAACCTGCATCTTAAGCAAGCATCTGACTCCTTGCCTTCTAAACTAAGTGTTGTTTAAGGACGTATTTTGATAGTCTAAGACTAATTATAACAATATTGTATCCATGTAATTTTGACAAAAAAAGTAGACTGTGAAAAAAAATATTTACCAGTGACAGTTCGAATCATAGAATACACAGTTCACCGTTAATTTTCAATGTTTGCATTTTCATTTAACCTCAAGCTCAATACGTCAAAATCATTCGCCAAAACATTTAAAGAGTACCCATAATGTGATAACGCACGCCGATGTAATGCACATCAGAATCATTTTGATAACATTACTGCGGAAGCAATCCATTCTTCTCTATCAGAATAATGTTTGTATATCATGATGACATAATATACACTTGTCTTAATAGGTCAGTTGATAGGATTGTTAATTAGTACGCACAAAGGTGACTGACATTCAGCACGAAAGGACATGAAGTGAGATAACATATTTTAATGTTCAATAATCGTTAATTCTTAGAATCAACTACTTTGTTTGTTCTTATGAGAATCCACGTAATGGTTCAAGGTAATGAAATTAAGTTTTTAACAGGAATAGCAAACTTTTAGCAACTTAAATTTTAAAGCGTTCATAGAGGTTGATAAAAGGGACAAACATATGAAATATATTATATAAACAAAATATGAATATACAATATACTTACGTGTTTGCTTCAAAAAGTAATGTTTCAATTTTTGTTTTTGTATATCGGTTTTGCAATTCCCAAGTTTGAACGGAAACAGGATCAAATTAAGTATTTTCTCAAAACGAACCAATGACATTATATTAGGTTAAACTTTTAAGTATAAATTTGCACATATTTTCAATTTGATGTCAGTAATGTGTTTTAAAATATAAGAATGTTATAGAAATGCTCAGTTTACAGTTTGTGTAATGTGTAGTGAAACTATAAGACAAAATATGTGTATATTGACTGTATTTATTTGTTTAGTCAAGTTAATAACCTAGCATTAAACATGAAGGAACTGATAGTATTTTCTCGAGATTAATCATTGGATGTAGGTCTAAACAAATAACGAGTGCGCAAAATGTCAGATTATTCCCTCACCCGTTTTACCTAAAAAGAAATTGAAAATATGAAGAATGACCAACAATCAGGCTAAGTATAGCAAAAAATACAAGTTTTGATATACTTCTCAATCTTATATTACATGTTTTAAGTAACCCAACTGATCTATGTAAGACAATCAATTATTTTTTTGTTTTATTAGTAGGCTTTTGAACCTCAAAGGAATTCCTTTCAATCAGGAATACTTTATTACAGCATACTTAAGTGTATGGAATGATTGCAAAACCTTTTTATAGTTTAAACTATTCAAGCTTGATTGTACAATTATAATGTTTTGCAAACATCTATCGCTTTCAAGTTTATTCATGTGAATGTTGTAAACAACCAACAGTTTTTTCCCGAACAAAAATAACATTGAATAGAGTATACAATCACGTACATGTAATTTGTTTACGAACAAATACTTATAAATGTCTTGAAATTCGCTTTTTATTACCATGTGACACTTTTCAAGAGAGATTTGTCCAGAATCTTGTCTCTCTATTAAGGTTTCAAGGTAATAAATCTGTCTAAATAAATCAACAATACAGATTGCTTTTTACTTAAACTAGAGGAAAATCATTTAGAACTTAGAAAAAAGGGCTTGTAGTTGATAATCAAATAATCCAAAATTATCACACACCGACTTCTTTTCTAACGTCAGTAAACTCACTAAAACTCAATCAATTTATACTGACGTGCCAAATATAGCGGAGGAGGAAGCATGTCAATCAATCTTATGCCATTTATAAAATAATCAAGGTTCAATTAATCAGATACACTGACGTCTTTATAGAATAATTATTCATTTAACGCTGGCGTTTTAATTAAAAATATTTATATAAACAAAAATGTATCCGTCAAATGTCCATTTCAAGTGAACAAACCCGGTTTATAAATGATCAAGAATCATTTGAATACATTTCACATAAATCGTAAAGTAACATGCCACCAGATAAAAGCTTATTTTCATGAAAACGTTGACAGTGTATTTTAAAGTAAAATTATATGATGTGAACAAAGATGGTAATTTACACATTACAAGCGGAACTTCAACCCACTTTAATTACCAAAAAGGGTTCAAAATATGCAAAACAGTCCTTAATACTTTAGTCAGACGAAATATTGTTACAAAATACTAAAAAATTAGTATTCTACGACATATAGATTGTGAAGTATAACTTTAATCTTAAACCTTGGATCGTTTTGCTTTTCTCAAAATATAAGTACATTTTCTTCAAGTCTGTTTTCTTGAAATAGGTTGGCTTATCTGATAAGTCTCATAATTAATTTCAGTATTTTTAGCATGATATGTGAAAATTTCAGCCTATTCAACTGAATCGCTTTTTTCTTGATTATAAGTTCTTTATTTAGAAGGATCTTGTTTTATCTTACACGATTTGAATTTCTTTCTAATTGACAGTGAAAACGTTAATTTAAAAAACAAACAAGTTTGTTACATTATCATTAAGCAATCCCAATTGACATCAGCTAAACATTACATTTACTATAAGGTAAACGTCTTAATGAACCTAGAAACTTTTATAGAGAAGTTGCTTATGTCAGTGCCTATCATAACAACGTGTCCAATATCTTGACACTTTCTATGAAATAAGAATTTAGAAATAAATGTAATCGTTTCTTCCAAACGAATAACCATGAATAAGTGAAGTAATAGATGTAAAACTGCATTATGTTAATTTATTTATTATTGCAGTGCTGGCTAAAGGCTTGCAGTATTTTTCTTACTAACGAGAACAAATGTTTATCATCATTGATTAAATGTAGCAAAAACGTGTTTGTTTAGATGAAAAATAATTTGTATAATAAGCACTTTATACGAAACATTTTTTCAGCCGTAAAAAAACATTCCTGTTATTCTTATTAATTGTATTGAACTGCATAAAAATGTACAATAAGATCTTATAACTAAGATCTTACAAGTACAATATTTGAATATTTATTATGTATATTAAGTCATATTGAAATGGTTAAATTATGAATAAATTTCTACTTTATCATTAAGGTTATTTGTTTTCAATAAGAGATATATAATTTTTATTTATACATGAAAACATGTGAAATATTCGCACATGATATCCATCTTTAAATAAATGATTTCATTTTGCATTCCTCGAATTTTGTTTATAATACTTCATTCTTCTTCTTTTTTATATATACTTCAGTAAATATAGGCGAATACTTTATTCTGCTTGAACTCCTTAACATCAAATACATCACATGTTTGCATTAGACAGAGCCTCTTAACATGTTCTATAAATCAAGTGTCTGGAATAGACCTTTCAATTATCTAAATAATAAAAGTCTTAACAATTAAAGTGGTGTTTATTGTTAACAATTTCATGTGATTTTGATTGACATAGTACTTTGAAAAAACATAAGCAATGGTTATCTGTTATTCAATATCTTAAGTTGAAAAAATGAGTATCAAGCAATAATGTTCATATACCTTTTCAATTGGTGTAAAGGTATACATTTACTATGGAATCTTAAATCATGATTATTTATGTGGTTTTGTATACTGTTTTCGTTATAATAATTATTTTCGTTATACTAGTGTTCTATATGTCAGTTTCGTGGTGCATATATAGTTCTAAAGTAGCATTAATAAATGAATATTATCATTTGCCTTCAAAGTTTTCTTTACATTAATTTACTTTTTTGAGATCCTTACGTGTTACATAAAATAACATGCCAAATTATGATGATAAATTCCAACACAACATTCTAGTGCTATAAATATCTGTACATGTATGACTTTTGCATTGGCTGAATGTTATATATTTGCGTTTTAGTGTAATCTTGGCATATAACAGTAACTATTATGAATGCATTTTGTTTTTAATATAAATATGTTAAATTTCTTAATTTTATAGATTTTAACAGAACAAAATGGAACGTTATTTGGCGGTCAGATGCAATATTCATCTCAAGTTAGTCAGCAATACTATTTCCTTTTTCTATTTCCTGCGAATGAATCTCTTAAACATCTACGACAACACATATATACCTTCCAAAATTTGGGTGAGTGTCACGCAGAAATACTTGTCAGTCAAAAACTGAAAAAAAAATATTGACCTAAAACATCAGAATATATTTTTTACGATACACCACCTGCTTGTCAATTAGTAAACTGCTATTTTCTGACTGTGAACGATTGAGTAGGTGACTTTGCCACTTATATAATATTATATTTATTGCAGAAATTGTAAAAAAGTTATCTAGAGTTTAGTATTTATGATGTTGTTTTAACAAATGGTAGTCAAGGTTTTAATTTATCACAATGTATATTTAATGTAATTCAAGGTTTTGTTGACTAATTTAAATATTTGTTGCAATAATAATACTAATTGGGTTTATATTGTTGTAAACATAATAACAATGTTTCAGTAACTTACCAATGCATGTCGCTGTTTTAAGAAGAACGAAATCAAAGCTAAGTAATTATAATGTAGCTTCAAACAAAATTATTCAAACTAAAACCAAACAAAAGTACTTAAATTGAGTAACAAAGCGCTACTGACATAAACGAATCTATATAAAATAATATATTTTACAGAGTTATTTAATGCACTAAAACAGATGAAATCATTCAAAATGATACATGAAAATAGTACAAATTTCATTAAACGTAATAATTCTCTTTCAAATTGATAAAATCTTAAATGTAAGCACTATCTGCTGTGTTTATTTGCAAAGCTAGAAAAAAGTTCACCCTGAACATGACCTTTCTGTGCTATGCAACAACTATACTTTTAAGGTATATGCAATAATAACTTTTATACACATGTGGTTGTTCTAAAAACTTTCCATTAATCGCCAATAGGTTTCAAACATGCGCACCTGATTTTTACGATCACATTGGTCAAAATCAATGAAATAATCTATGTTGGATTGTTTTCAGAAACAAAATGATGTTCTGACGTCTTATTTTTTTCAATGTTTATTTTAACATTGTGTAAAAACTTACTATATTGATTAACAAAACACTTCATTCGTAGTTAATTAAACAGACTGTGACTTCCGAAATATTTTTTAACTTCAAAGTAAAAAAAATAGAGTGTTTCAAAGTGATGTTGTAGAATAGAAATGTACTTTAATTTTCGAGGAAAAATGAATTAAAAGAAAACATTAAGTGCATGCTATTGCAAAAGTTTTAGTCTCATCACGCTTAAATATGTATAATGCTCAAATTTGATATTTGAAGAAAATAAAACCTGTAAATGCAAACTTCCAATAACGGTATAAACTCGTAATTGTCTAGGTTGATATTTATAGGCACATTCTTCAGCCAACCTCTTTTCATTCATGATTCATTTCGTTGTCGAAATGAGCATCTGTAAACAATAACTTCTTGTCATTTCACTCAATGCTTAAACTCGATACGTTATTAGTAACCGGATTTGAATTAGAGAAATTTTTTTAAAAAGTGTCATTCTGCTTTGATTGATTTTTTTGCTGTCATGTTGAGTTGAATTTGTAATATATTTCAAGCTATTTAATACAATCTTTGATGATTGACAAATTACTGACAATATAGCAAATGTGTTGGATAAGATAAAAACAAAAGAAAAACACTTTAATGATTATTTAAAAAAAAAATTACCGATACATTTTACCGATAATTATAGAAATTTGAAATTTTTTGTTGATATCGTTGCACAGCACTCTTTTTTCTGCTGATTTTAAAACATTTCATTAAATGATAATCTTTATAGAAGAAACATTTCGAGTAAATATAAAACAGGAAAAACAAAGTTATTATTAAAACCTAGAAGTAAAACACCCGAATAAATCAAGAATAAATGAAACTTGGAAAAGGCAAAAATCATTGCGAAACTTAATACATTTGCAGTTAAATATCTCAAAGTGAATTACATTTTCCTTTTTTCTTCTAAAAGTTTCAGTGCAATGATACTCATTAAATAAATCCATATTTTACCGTAATTTCATAAATAGGATAACCCGTTTGTGCATTTTGTGATATTTAACATAATAATTTGCCAGTAAAAAGTGTGTTACAAGACTCAATCAATCAAATGCATTCTATCATATGCAAACACAACTACCTAAAGGTATGAATATCAATTAAGTCAAAAGAAACAAGTTTCACGCGTTCCTGCATTCCATTTTCTTCTTACAAATATATTCATGTAATTGGGTTCAACTATCAATAAAGATGGTGTTTTGAATAAAAATAAGAGTCTTGTTGTCTACTGTCGTCCTTTTATGTTTCTGTTCAAGTAAACATCTGCCTTAGAACTGCACTAAAACTAATGTGCTATTTCCGCTTCACATCTCTTATGCACTTTGTAATTTATAGTCTTATTCAACACCTTACAAATCGTATAAACTGTATATAACTGTATATCGTATCTCATAGAACATAATGGTTGAATTCAATAATGGTGGCGCTATTTCTGTCTTTGTATTTGTTTATTCTTCCCATCTTGTCATTTATGGTTACAATAATCAATGCACTACGTATACTGCAGAAACTTTTAGCCTTTGTTCTCATTTATAAACAATAAACTAAAACTGCCAATTACGACAACATTAAAACTTTTTATTCTTTTGCTCTATTTTATGGTTTTGTTGATATTGCATCTGTCTTTGTAATAAATCCGTAAATGTAACATTAAATTGAATGGTACTATAAAAGATGAGTAAGTACGTGATTTAGCATTGCAGAGCTCTAGTATTACAAACAAGTAGTTGTTTGCATAAGGGCTAAGTATTATATATTTATAAAATTTGTAAAATTATTATATTTTTCTTGATATTGAATCATCAAATGTTTCATTTAGAAATGGTCGTTTAGTGTCCGTTGTTAGATTATTGCAAAATGACGGAAGAATGATTTTATAAAATATTTGTAATAGAGATATATGTATATTTTGTGTGGTCATTGCTCCGTAAGAAATCTTTTAAATAACTGTTAATTGTTATGAAGACATTATTTTATTTTTTGTCTTTATAAGTTCAACAAAAGTTTACATTTTATTTAAATTCTATAGTAGTCGTTGCATGAACACATAGGTAGAGAAATACAAAAATTTGTAGACGAATCTTCAAATTAATTTTAATGTCAAATTTATATTTAATCCTTAATGAGACACTTGACGGTTGTCCACATTTCAGTTTTCTGTAATTTGAGCAAGTTATGCCAGCTATGTTTCATTTGCAGACCGTTATTAACATGTATTGACCTTTTTGTAAAATGGCTATGATATAAGGCCATTAGTGTAAATGTTACATTGACAAGGCCATCACTTTTTATTTATGTTCTTTTATATTAAGCCATGAAGATGAAAATTAAAACATATTTTAAGTAACTATTAGCATATGCAAAGACACTATTGCAAAATTTCTATTTAAAAAAGAATGTAAAGCAGTGTTCACGGGGAAACTTTTCATCCAGAATTAATGTATAAGTGTATAAATATTGACTCTGTGAAAACGGAATTTCTTGAAAAAAATATATACATTTGGAAAACAATTGCAAGAAAATTGTTTATTTCATTACCTCGGTGCAAGATATAAGCATATTTGCATAATAATTCCATATAATTACCCTATTTTTTGAAAACCACATCAGCTTTATACTTTCATTGTTAATTCCATCAATAACAAAAATAAATTCATGATACTAATACATAATTTAGATGCATTTACTTAAGATAATGATAAATTGTGCAGACACAGTAATGCTTCTTGCTACTTGTTTATAAAATAGTTTCATATCATTTTGATTGCCGGGTATTTGTCCGACTATTAAGCAATGCATCAATTGCATCATTCTGATAACCATTTATCGATAGAGCACAACACACAGATTACGTTATTGAAATTATTCATGATCTAGCTAAAGGATGCTTTGCATCCTGATAGTAACACGCAAAAAAGCGACCACGAACGAAAGACTAGATGAAATGAAATAAATTAGAAATAAACACGGAATCAATTGAAGTCATAAACAAATTTTTTAAAATTCAAATGTATATTGGATAGAAAATAACGATTTCGTAATTCTGACAACAACCCAAAATTTGGTATCATAATATATTGAAATAATATATAAATGATGTAATATATATCAGTCTTTTAATTTTCTAAAGTAAACAAATTAAACATGAAACCCTCTATTGTAACCTTATATTTATGTTTTATGTAACGCAAAGGTTATGAATTCGGGTTATCTCTGGATAGACGATTTATGGACAAACGCCTCTTCTCTAATTTGAAAGCAAGGTAATTTTGCGTCGTACATCATTGTGTGCAGTCGAATGCATGAGAGATATTTTGATTATCGGATGCGCACGTTATGTATGACATCATTAATATTTCAGATATTATAGGATACAGTCTGTAGAAGTTGATACCTCTCGGCTTTGCAATATCATAAAAGTCAGCCACGTTGGAGACATAGGAAAAAAGTATATCTGCTGAAGTATGAGTCGTAGCTCAAGGTATTCTGATTTTATGATACTCATAAACCTTATGTTACAAATAACACTACGGTAAAATATAAAGCATAACAAGTTTAGTGAAAAGAACAACAACAATAACTCAATAACAACAAACATAAATAAAAATGAAATAATACCAAAAAAATAATAATAAAAGATAAAAAAAATAATAAAAAAAAAAAAAACAAAAACAAGATTTCACCTCCAACGATGTGATTCGGTTTTTCTTATCTTCTATGAAAATTGACAGTTAATCAGGAAGTAAAACAAGTTTAGATTTCTCTTGATGTCGAAAACTTTTAATCATAGTCATATTTTGTAAAATACTTCAAATGAGATCCATTATGAGGAAAACACAAACAGCTATCTTCTTACATTAATGTTATATTTTGTAAGTGGGCTGATAATGACATAAATTTTACATTCCGAACTATTTAGAGGATTCAGAATATTTTACAATCTTTAAAAAAAATTGAATTTAAACAAAATGTTTATTCGTTATGATTTAAAGGAAATATTTTTTACGGTTTTTTGGTATCTTAAAAATTACTCATTGATCAAATATATGTTGCTCTTTGGCAAAAAGTACAGTTAAAGTGAATTAGTTAAAATCTACTGCTTTTATGACAAATTATGTAGAAATTATCGCTACTTTCTCCAGGTAACAAACATCTAACACTCTCTAAAAGCATATGTTAAGCATTTTGATAATCAGCGCAATTAAAATGATATATCGTTAAAGTTTCCAGATAAAATCGTCGACGGAACACTGAATATTTAATGCATTCTTTTCCACTGAATATTTAATGCATTCTTTTCTACCCCTAAAATATTTCCCCTATACCATCAAATATAATATTTTTGGGACAGTCATTTATTTCTAAGAACTATAAAATTAATTTCAATCGCTTGTAAAAAAATATAGCTAAACGTTTCATTAACATTTCGATATAAAATATTTTTTTAATTGTAATTAAGGACGAAATGAAACAAATATGACAGAATAATTTTTTCTTGCAATAAATCAACAATATATTTTCTCATTATTTCACACAAATGATTTGCTATCTAGATAAACGAGACGAATCTTTGCTTCTAATTTATGAAAAGTTGTGTTTGTTGATCAAGGACAGAGTTATCTATTACAACTGTCTTTAAATTAATAAATGTAATACAGAATTATTCTCCCATTAGTTTAATTAGATAACACATGTCATTTAATTTGTGTGCATTATAAAATTTATAACATGACAGTGCATTGCGCACCCTGTACACCGTCTACAGATTCGTTGAAATGTGATAATTGAATTAACCTAAAATAGTTAACTATGTAAGGCAAGGTCGACATGTCTGGAATTCATGACGTACATTGTATTATTTTTGAAATCCAGTAAGATAATTAATAACATTTGTAAGTATTTGCAGATAATTGAGAAACCATGAGAGGGTGAAAACAGTGCCTATAAAACTAAGCAATAAATGAGTGTTTTAAATTAAATGCAACAATGTTACAAAAATTAACCGTATCATCAAAAACTTTTTGTTGGAATTCAAGAATAAATTACATCTGTACCTAACATATTAAACAAAAATATTGATAATAAATGTTACAAATGTTAACGTTTTTGTATGGTAAATTCCAGTCGTTACGCAACAGTTATAAATATTACTTAATATCCATTTAAATACAGTTAAACCAATTTCAAAAATATTTTCAAATAATAAAAATAATTTGAAAAAGTGTGATGTTTTAACTCAATTTCAATGTGATGTGAAGTGTGCAAACGGGTTAAGTTTTAAAAAATTCTGGAAACAAAGTGATCCTTCGGAAGCATTAGTCACAACAAAATAACATAAGAATTGCAGACTCGGTTTGATCGAGTCTGTACATGAGGGATAATGAATAAGTGCAACATCCCTCACGCCCCCTAGCACCGGCTTGAGCGGTACTCAATTCTCAACACTTTATAGTGTTGGCATCAATGATCCCGAAGGACCAGAAAATATAACAACACTGAAGTGAAGTACGGGGCAACTTTTTACGGCTGCCACACGGCACTTGACACCTGCTGTTGTGAAGTACAAAATTCTGGAAACAAAGTGATCCCTCGGAAGCATTATTCACAACAAAATAACATAAGAATTGCAGACTCGGTTTGATTGAGTCTGTACATGAGGGATAATGAATAAGTGCAACATCCTTCACGCCCCCTAGCACCGGCTTGAGCGGTACTCAATTCTCAACACTTTATAGTGTTGGCATCAATGATCCCGAAGGACCAGAAAATATAACAACACTGAAGTGAAGTACGTAAACTAAACTAAGTTAAATAAGACACACACCAATATGCAAACCATATCATTAAATTATTAATATTACATTAAAAGATAATTCGCAATGTGGTGTATAGGTCGTTGAATATATAAGTGTGATGTATATATTTCAACTATTTATTTAAGTGAAGCTTAAACCAGTGGAACACTTTGCACGAAACTACTTCCTAGAATTTTATATTAAACACAAATTAAGGCACAGTTGTCAAAATAGAAATTTCTAACTGAAACTAGTTATTCGCTCGGTTGCGTTGGCTCCGTTAAATTATTCTAGGTGTATCGTCTAGAAATGTTGTGTTGAAACGCTTGGTGGCAGAAAACTTAAATGGTGGAACCAGTAGAAAAAATATTTCCAACAAGGGAAGATATTTTTTGTGTTGCAGTAAGGTCGAAAAATAAAGTAATTCACAGGGTGACATAGCTAAGATTGAAATGTAATAATAAGTGAATGATCATCTGATGGTACCTACGCATTTCGCATTTAGTTGTGATTTTTAGTTATTTTTATCGAATTTGCCTCATAACTTCATACACACACCTTTATGACGTCATCAAATCAAGACGTTAAACTGTTGCACGAATTGTTCTTAAATCAAATGACCAAATTCATCGACAGACGCCCAATTATCACAAATACTGCAGAATACGCCAACTCTGTTATATCGCATCCCTTTGCACAATAGAAAGACATTTTGCAATATAAAACACCTAATAAGTAATCTTCAGATTTATTTCAAGTACTGTTTAGTCTCAGGCGTGTCGCTTGAACACTCGACAAACGCCAGAGGAATTTAATTAATTGGTGTAAAACTGTCTTGTCGTTACTCAGTTCCTGTGATAAACAGCTTAATATGTCGCCTAGAATTAATTTATTTGATTTGGCCATGTCTCTAAGCATAGACCAAACTGCGCAAAAAAAAAAATGATTTTTATTCACCACGCTACGAAGTAGTAAAATCTAAAAATGAATCATGTGCAAGAATAAGGAAACGCATTTAAATGTACACCACTGTTAAATTAGATCAACAGCACCGTTCAAAGAAACAATTAGTAAAATACAAAAATGAGTAGATGTAAGTAACTGTAGTTATAATAGATAATATTAATTGACACGTACTTTAGCGGATTTGCACGTCGTTTAAACTGCCATACTAGGTTCACTTCCAAATGGTAAAGAATTTGATTGAATTCATACCTTACATAAAATGAAAAGTGCAACATCTCTCAGCTGTAAATTGCAGAAATTGAAATAATATTCACTAGCCATTCAAGGTCATACTAGTGCGAAATAGTTGTTTAATTAATATAAAAAATAGAGTAATTATAGTCATAATGGCAAAAATACAATTTATATAAAATGATCAAAGAATGCGTTTATTCCAATATGACACACTATATACTTAATATAAACGTTTATCTCAAAAATGAACATTAAGCTATCAGTATCGCTTAAAAGATACAAAAATATGATAAAAACCTGAGCAAAACCATGACTTTACGTGCAAATAAATTCTTATTTATAATACTGCCATTTGTTTTAACTTGACATATACTTTACTTACTATGTTCATAATATGCAAGCGATCTGTTACTTTTGAGTTCTACCTATCAGAAAATGCTCATCAGTGCTTCAAATAACTTCTGAGATTCACTGAACTATTTTTTGTATATATTATGCAAAATATTCAGGAATATGAAGATACAATTAAATTGTTTCAATACTGCAATGACAAAGGCAAGGAACTGCTGAAAGTTTTATTTAATCACCACTTTATTGCTAAAAATGTTCCTGTCTCTACAGTGGCCCTGGCTTTTATGCAAATTGTACAGCGGTGTAATAAAATTGTATTATCTGCCATAAGACCATGCTTTTCTCCCATTGATTTAACCAAGACATAGCTAAAATGTTATGCTAATGAACACTTTAAAGTCGTAATACCCCCTTGGTATCAATGACTGCAGTATATTATGCAAATTGAACACAATTTTAAAGTAATTTTATTGTCTGACCTAGAGCTTGTTTTGTCGTAAATCTCGCTGTTTTAGTGATTGAACAATTCTAAGTATTTTGCTCATGGCAATATAAACACATTTTCGTTCATTTAGAGAAAGTGATTAACGTGAAGTTTCCATAATTAATGTAAAAACTCTGATTTTTTGATAAAATTTAAAATATCTAAACACAAGTTATAAGTGCTTGATAAGACGCTTTCCCTATTCAATAAGTGATATTAACTGTCTTAAAATGCATCCTTATCACTTGTACAAATGTATTTTTTTCAAATGTAAAAGCTAAAAATAAGATTTAAGTTGACACGGTCATTGTGTCTATAAGCTTTTCTATCAAAAGAACTGTCTAACATTGTAAATTGTAAACAAAAATATATCTAGCGAATCTTCTAATTTCATATCTATGTCGCACATTTAATGGACTTATATTGGGAGCATTTATATCAATATCAAAGAAGGATACTGCGCCTTCAAACCAAATAAAAACAAATAAAAAAAAAAACAAAGCAGACAACAACAACAACAAAGCATGAAATACATTGACCGTCTAAGAAATCTGTTACAGACTGTATTTTATATAAATCATGTAAATTGTAAGATTTTAATGTGATTCTTAAGCCATTTTTTCTGGAGCCAAAAAAAAAATAGTTATTGTCAAAATCAGTGAATTCCCAACATTGTCTTTGTGCATTTTAATATTGAATAAAATTGTTTACCAGCACAACGAAATTAGACGTATGGGAATTATAAACATCTTAAAAAGCTCAATAGGTTTTCATTTTTTGGATTTCTTCTACAGTTTCCTAGTTTCCTTATTTTATACTAAAAGTACAATTACAGTGAATGGGAGTCAAAATACTACTTTATATGCACTTTGCTACTATTATTACATAAATAATTTCACATTTTGTGCTACTGTCAAAAAACAAGAATACAGCATGCTCTGAGGCCAATATTTCAATGTGGAAATACTCATATTTGCCCTTTCGAAAGAAGTAAAGAAAAGATATTTGGTTCTTTTGCTCTCGATAAAATTGATAGCATACTAACCTCTTCATTACCACAGCCAACATAAAGTACTTGTAGTATGTAGTTTGAACTCAAAGAGCAAATCGAATTAAATATGATTGACTTTATGACATTCTCTTTTAATCGAAAACACTCCAGTTAGTTAATGAAACTGTACAAACTGCTAATATATAAAGTAAAAATGATTAATATTAGGAAAATTAATTCTTTTTTTCTCTTGTTTTTCATAATATCTAGATTTTTTATAAAAGATTAGATTTCGTTCGTAAATTGCTTTGCAAGAGCTTCTTACTTCAAAGTTTCGAGACAGTAGCATAAAATTATCTTTGATCTCCTTTTTGTCAATTTATACACAACCATACTTCATCTTTGTATATTTTTTGTTGTTGTTTTGTAATGATAAAATGTTCATATCACCAAAAGAACACTTATCTTTTTCAGTTGTTTGAAGTGGAATTTGTACACAAGACCTTCCACATCAGAAGCAACTCACATTTTAAGCAAGCATTGTACTCCTGATTTCTAGATCTATTGTTGTTTTAGGGGTATTTTGTTATTTAAAGAATAAATATAATGATAATTCATCTACGCATTTATGATATAAAAAGAAGACTATGGAAACAATTGCCAGTGATAGTTTGAATTATGGTATGACAAGCACATAGCGTATTTCCAATGCCTTTACATTAACCTTTAACTCAATACAATATCATGCACAAAGACATTTTAAGGGTATTAAGCATAATGTGATAACGCACGCAACAGACATGCAGATCAATTTGATGGAAATACGGCGGAAGCAATCAATTCTCAGCTATCAGAATAATGTTTGTATATCATGATGACATAATACAGACTTGTCTTAATAAGTCAATTAATAAAGTTTTTTAATAAATACACACAAAGGTGACTGACATTAAGCACAAAAGGACATAAAGTGAGATTATGTATTTAAGTATGCCATAATCGCCAATTCTAAGTATAAATGTGCTTTGTTTGTTCTAATGAGAACCCACGTAATGTTCCGACGCTTAGATATGCTTGTACATATAGTTTCAAACAACAATAGCAAAAATTAAGCAACATTAAAACTAAAGGGCGTTTTTAAAAGGAAACATATTTGTAAACTCGTTGTTGAATCGTGCTTAAGTAAAAATGCTTTCATTTTGATTTCTTAAATCGATTTGAAAATCCCCAAACTTGGACGGAACAAGATCAGATTCATCATTTTAACAAAGCCAACCAAGAGCATTTTTTTCGATTATAGTTAAATCAAATAATAATATTGACCAATAACATGTGTGTAAAGTTAAGAACATTAGCCAAATGGTATTTTCTAGAATATTAATCCAAATTTGAAAAATAACCAATATTCAGGATAATTACAGCACGAAAATATGATTTTTATTTATTTTGTCTCTTATTAATTTTTTTTTTAATTAAGTATTGTATGTTTTAAGTGCCCAATTAGTGTATACGTGTAACAAATTCAAATTTATGATTAAGGCTTTTGGACCTTAGTGGAGATCCTTTAGTTATGAAATATTTTTACAGCATATATATAATGCCAAGTATATAAATTCAAAAGCAATATTGTAATTTATCAAGAAGCTATTCCAGCCTATACATTAATGAATTTGAAATACGCGATGTTCCCTAAGTCTGTTGTGTCATGTGAACCATGGTTTATTCAAAATTATATTTCTTTGTTTTTTTATTAACTTACTTATTCATACACTTGAAATTATACGCGCAAGAAATCAGCCAAGGTCGCTGTATTGTATTACATGAAAAGAGCGGTGTCATTGAGAAATAATAAACAATCAAAGGGCGCACATAATAGAGACTTAAAATCATGTTCCCTTATATAACACCAGTGCAAGATAGTTCCAGAAATTAAACTTGAAAGTGATATGTATGTTATTGCTTGTAAAATCATATTGCACTATTATACTTGAATTGTTAATTTTACCTTTTAAATTTTGAGATGTTTGCAATCATCCCATACACCTAAGTAATGAACACACAGTAAACAGCAAACAATTTTGTCCCTTACAAAGACAACATTGAATAAAGTATACACTCACTAATTTGTTGACGGACAGGTACTTATAAACGTCCATAAATTTCTTTTTTTATTTCAATGTGACACTTTTCGAGAGGGATTTGTCCAGAATCTTGTCTCTCTAGTAAGGCTTCAAGGTAATAAATCTGTCAAAATAAATCAACAATACAGATTGCTTTTACTTAAACTAGAGGAAAATCATTTAGGAATTAGGAAAAAACGCTTGTAGTTAATAATCAAATAATCCAAAATTATCACACACCGACTTCTTTTCTAACGTCAGTAAACTCACTAAAACTCAATTTACACTGACGTGCCAAATATAGAGGAGGAGGAAACATGCCAATCAATCTTATGCCATTTATAAAATAATCAAAGTTCAATTAATCAGTTACGGTGACGTCTTTATAGAATAATTATTAATTTAACGCTGACGTTTTAATTATAAATATTTATATTAACAAAAATATATACGTCAAATGTCCATTTCAAGTGACAAACCCGGTTTATAAGTGATCAAGATTAATTTGAATACATTGCAAATAAATCTTAAAGTAACATGCCACCAGATAAAAGCTTATTGTCATGAAAACGTTGAAAATGCATTTTAAAGTAAAAAAAATATGATGTGAACAAAGATGGTAATTTACACATTACAAGCGGTACTTACAATCCACTTTAATTACCAAAAAGGGATTCAAATATGCAAAACAGTCCTTATAACTTCAGTCACGCAGAAGAAATATTGTAATAAATACTAAAATAAACAATTCTTTAATCACAAATTCAATGTGAATAACAACTTAAATCTTGGATGGTTTTGCTCTTCTTAAATATACGTACTTCTTACAAGTTTATTCTTTAAAATAGTTTGGCCCATCTAATAAGTCTCATGATTTATTTCAGCACGATATGTGAAAATTGCAGGCCGTTCAATTAAATCACTTTATTCTTAATTATAAGTGATTTATTACAACGATCCTATTTTATCTTGCGAGATTTGATTTTTAAATTTACAGTGACAACGTTAATTAAAGAAACTTCTTGTAACTTTACCTTCAAGCCACTCAAATCGACATCTGCTAAACATTATATATACTTTTAGTTAAAAGTCTAAATGAACCTTGTAACTTTAAGAGATGTCAGAACCTGTCAAGAAAACACTTTGTCAGTGTAACCTATATTTTGAACATACTGTTTTTTGACCTTCGAGGATTCTGCTCTTTTCCAGATTAATCAGTGTATGGCATGTACAATTCTGATAAGATACACTCTATTAAAAGTACAATGTTTATCATTATTTATTAAAAGATGACGTGTTTATAACACACATACAATCGCAATACCGACTTACACCTACAGAAATACAAATACAACGTTTGCATTAGATCTGGAACCAATTGTTATTATAGTAGAATTTGACAATTTAAATGATTCTGGAATTATCATTAAAACATGACTTTTTATCTGATTGTATCTATTTCTTTAATTTATTAAATAAATTGTATCTATTTCTTTAATTATTTAAATAAATAAATTAATTAATTATATAATTTCACTTCTTTCATTTGTGTTAAATTTTGCATATCACCTGTAACGCCTTCTTTGAAGTAATAAATTAGAAATAAATGTAACGGTTTATAACAATTAAATTTCCATCAATAAATGAAGTAACAAACGACAATACGCTTATTTGTTACAGAAATTGCAGTAATGGCAAAGGTTTTGCTATTGCTATTTAATACTTTTTTTCATAACAAACATATCTTAGCGTTTAAACATTTTTTTTGGTTCTCATAAGAACAAGCAAAGTACATTTATACTTAGAATTGACGATTATTGCATACTTAAAAACATAATCTCTCTTTTTGTCATTTCGTGTTGAATATCAGCCAAGCAAACAAGTTTATAAAAAAAAATCAGGCACTTAGCATTATTCTCTCAAAGAAACATAAAGAGCATTTATCAACATAAACATAAATAAATCAACTTTTTTTCATATTCATTTTGTGTTATCTAGTTTTGAAAGTATTGAAGTGAATGACAGGTACTGTATTTGTTTACAGTGACAACTGTCCGTTTCTTAGAAAGGGCGACAACCAAGATTAGCAGCGATGTCTATACGCCGTATTTCCGGCATAGTTTCTTGAATGGTGCTCGTCGTTATGCGATGGAGGCCCTCGAATAAATCAATATAACAATAGAGCATGACTCTTTGGCAAACAGGCCAAATCATCATTTTTTGTTTGTTTACTTGGCCATGTATGTATTGCGCATAGGTGAAACTGGACTATAACAAGAGCGTGTGACTATGTTAACACATGGTTTTGGTCCCGTTATAACATGGGCAATATAGGGGGAAATAGCCGATTTTATGCTATAATATGTCATCATGATATAAAACATTATTCTGATAAAGGAGAATGGATTGCTTCCGTCATGTTGTTATTAAAATGATTCCATCAAATTGATCCACATTTCTGTTGCGTGCGTTATCACATTACGCTTACCCTTAAAATGTCTTGGTGAATAATATTGTTTTGAGTTAGAGGTTAAATGTTTAGGCATTGGAGATGCGATATGTGCTATTCATACCATAATTCAAACTATCACTGGCGATTTATTTCCATAGTCTTCTTTTATGTCATAAATGCATAGATAAAATATCGTTAAATTTCTTTTTTAAACTAACAAGATATACCCTAAAACAATACTAGATTAAGGAGGCCATGAATAAGATGCTTACTTAAGATGTGAGTTGGTTAGGACGTGACAGATCTTGTGTCAAACAACTGAAAAAGATGATCTTTTGGTGATATGAAAATTTTATCATTTCAAAACAACAAAAATATACAAATATGAAGACTAGTATGGTTGTGTATAAATTTGACAAAAAGGACATCAATGATAATTTCATGTAAATGCCTAAAAACTTAAAGTACGAATATTTGGCCAAGCAATTGCATTACATACGTAATTAAAATATAAAAACCTAAACATTTAGAATTAAAGCTTTTCTGTGTAACTTTTAGTTTATGTCCACCACTTACACATTGGCATTGGGTATTGATTCAGATGCTTCATCCATTTTTATTTTTATATTTAAGTTTATTTTTACGATGCGATGAAGAAAAATTGTTGAAAGCAATGATCTCTTGTTTTAAAGTCAGTTTGTTAATTAAAACGTCAATAACTTCTAAAATCAAAACGAATATTTCTATGAAAAAACTATTAATAGGCATGAATTATGAATTTAGATAAGATCATCATGATTTGTATTTTAGACAACAAAGAAAAGACACTTAACCAACGATTGGTAAAATTGGCCTTTGAGCGGTCTTCTCCTTATTAAAAAATGAATTATAATGATTACTAAATGTAATGAAAAGTATATCAATAAGGGTTTTTATTTATTATGAACAAAAAGAAAAAAAGGAATTAACTTTCCTAATATGAATCATTTTTCTCTGTACACTAGCAGTTTGTACAGTTAAATTAACTAACTGGAGTGTTCTCCATCAACAGAGAATGCCATGAAGTCAAATTATATTTAATTTGATTTGTTCTTTATGTTCAAACTCAAACATATACTTTTTATTGTCGGTGGTTCGAGATAAATAGGTAATCAATGTGCTTGACTTCCTTTTAGAAATATTAGATGACTTCTAAGACAACGAACCTTACTATAAAGTCATTAATGGCTTAGACACCTATACTCTGCTACTGACACATCTTGATCAACAAGGACGCAATACATTTAATTTCTATCATCCTTTATTCATATTATGACAAAAACTGCAGGGCATGACGATGTAGATGAAGTCTGATGTTAATTGATTGTTCCAACTATCTGTTTTATGACACTAACACCACCATCTTAACTTTTCTGTCTAGGTGCAGGCTTTGACCTTTTCTGTAAGATCACTGAGTTCAATGAACGTTGCTCTACCTAGTTCATTTTACTCTCTTGTTTGAGTGTAATGCCTCATTGAAATTATGTCAACTTTCATTATTTGGTCTAGGATCATTTTAAAGAAATATGGAAAAAGCAAATTTAACGTATTTGTCTGATATAATCTTTTTTCTCTATATGTGTTGTTCAGCTTAACTAAGCATGCCATTTGCACACAAAACATCACTAACATCAATATGAATTAGTGATGCTTTGTACTTTGATGTTTTATAATGTCATATTTAATACGGTTTATTTTCATCACATTTATTTTTCTCTACAGAATATGCTCCGTTTTTAAAGAAGAAAAGAATAATATATTTAGTTTTCAAGGAACGTATAAAATGTAAGCGTTGAGTTACTCTTTTGAGACATTTTTTTGTCTCTCAAAATAATCAATAAACATAGATAAATTAAGTGTTACTGTGTGTATACATTCAACTGGCGCGGTTTCTATGTCATTGTTGGTTCTTCATCGTTGTTAACTTAAGTTAATGTCTATCTCCACGCATTTTGGAGGAGCTAAATCAGCAACATATTAGGCTTTTTTATGTCCAGAATTTTTTTCTCAAACTTGGCAAGTATTTCTTGACTATATAATTTGATAATTATTGAACAAATTAAGGCATTCTTTCTGTGCAAAATGAGTATTCATATCATAAAGTCACATTTTGACAAATTAAGAAACAATTTATTTTACATTTAAACCATTTTGATTTCCTGATACCTGATACGAGTTGAAAGTATTTCCTGAAAGATGTCAGTCCCTTGATTGATAACCGTCTATTTTTGTAGCTTCAAGGTTAGCATTTTCAAAATCTAATCAACTTCAGATGAGGGCAATTTAGTTGAGTATGATACGAATGTATTATCTGGGAAGATCACACTGATCTGATACAATTAATTGATACAGTTTGGATTACAAAACAAGCTCACTTCATTAGAATAGTTAGTTATATGGTAGAATAATTGAATTAAAAGACTTAGTTTAAAATAAAAAAATATCAAACAGTATCATATAGAGATAAACGGATCGCCTTAGGAACGCCCAAAAAGACGAAATTGTAAATGTTGCAGACTCGGTTTGATTGAGCCTGTTCACGGGCGGTACTTGAAAGTGCAAGGTACCGTCCAAGCAACCTAACACCGCCTAAAGCAAAATTCAACATTAATTCATGAAAATGTTTTGTTTTGTTTTTGTTTTTGTTTTTAATTCAGAAATATCCGTAGTATATAATATCACGTGGAAGCAAATGTTTCAGACCTACATGAGTAATCGAAAGTATTGCAATACCTATACAGTTTTTTTCATGCAAAGTTATATTTTTATAATTTGTAAATTTATCTTGCGAGCAATTTTACCTGAAATAAAGCGATTGTAAATGATTAGCGGTAAAATAGTATAAATAAAAATATTTGACCTTTATTATACGAATTTGACTGCTTTGTTTGGGTACTATTAGTATTTTCTTCTAACTTGGGTAGTTCCAGTATTCCTTCTTGAATACTGTTTAATCACCCTAAGGATATGTTGCCTGCTTTTTAAATTTGTCTTATGACGTCTTATTTGTGAAATGCAGGCTTCATTACCTCCGATCCCCTTTCAAAAGTCTATTTTATTTAGTTCCGACAATTGTTTTTCTCGTTTAGGGCAAAAGCATTCCTTTACTTGAGGACCATACGCCGCTTTTCATGGAATGGCACTACTGTGTCACATTGAAGGTTCCATGATGTCCGCCATATGAAAACATCTGCAGATGTTTCTTAATTCAAAATTTTACCATTTTTGTGTCAAATGTTGAGTTCTGTTTAAGCCGGTGCTAGTGGGCGTGGACGGTAACTTGCACTTTCCAGTACCGCCCATAAACAGGCTCAATCGAACCGAGTCTGCAACATTTTCAATTTTGTTGTGTTGGACTTTCTTTAGGGATTCTGTTTTTCTCTGTTTTGGGGGTTGATACAAATATGAAGTACCTCAAACATATGAAAAAAGTGGATATTGACTCTGTAAATTCAAGTTATTTGCTGTTTCATTGCTATCGAGGGATCACAAAGTTCTCCAGATCTCTATACTTCACAACAGAAGGTGACAGTTGGGTTGAGGCACTTTTTTTTATCTTATATGAACAGACTCAATCAAACCGGGGATGCATTTTTTGCATAAATCTCTTGACTTTGCTTCTGAGGAAAAACCCTTTACAATAATTTTAAAAAATACACACACAAACATGTTCTGTCACTAAAATTTTTGTTTTCGTCCTTATATGATATTTGATTGAATTATTTATATTTGATAATTTTCCATAAAAAACTTCTATTTTAATTGTAATTAATTTGACACTTTCATAACTTCCCAACCAACCCTGCAACATTTTCAAATAATTTTATTGTTTTTCCTTTGTTCGGCGTTATTGGGGATTCTTTACTTTTTCCTTTTTGTAAAGTATAATTATAAAAAACAATACAGTCATACAAAAGCATGCAGATTTTCTTTTTTCTATTCTCCATTTCATATCTAAATGGTTGTACAATTACTTCACAAAGAAAATAAATTGCATAAAATTTTAATGGCGTACGGTGGCACAGAGGTGACATGTGGGTGTCTTTATTTATCTCGTTCCCACGAGATAATAAGTTGTTCCCACGAGATAATATCTCGTTCCCACGAGATAATTATCTCGTTCCCACGAGATAATAAGTCGTTCCCACGACATAATATCTCGTTCCCACGAGATAATTATCTCGTTCCCACGACATAATATCTCGTTCCCACGAGATAATAAGTCGTTCCCACGACATAATATCTCGTTCCCACGAGATAATATCTCGTTCCCACGAGTTAATTATCTTGTTCCCACGAGATAATATCTCGTTCCCACGAGATAATTTCAGCCAATCAAAACTCAGTATAGTGGAAAAATTAAAAGTTATTTCCCTTTTTTTAACAAATGCTAAAATGGACTTTAACAATCAGGCTAATATTAGAAACCTTATATCAAGATACTTTCATGAAAGATTGAATTACCGGCAAATAGTGACTGTGTTGCGAGAACAACATGGGATATTATTGTCAATAAGACATTTAAATTATCAATTATTTGATAGGCATAACAAAATGTATACATGAAAAGTCCGTCTCGTGAGTGATTCAACTAAAATATACACCAGCTTTCCTTTCACTCGAACCGAAGTAGATATTGTTTAGACTACTCAAACTCAAATAAGTTCAATACATGTACTAAAATACAGTATCGGTCACACCAAGGCTTAAATTCAATAAAAACTGTGGTTACTCTCTACAAATATAGAACCGACTCTCACCGTTTAAGAATCGTCTTTGTTTTTGTTGGCACAATTTTCATTTTCTTCAAGGATGTACATTCAAACCTGTGAATAAAGGCCACCCAAAGGAGAGATCATACATGACCTTTAGTGAACTTTATTTGAAGTTTAATCTGTTGTATTTTCAATAATGAAGGTTCGTCAAAAAGTGATCTTTGTGTTTATGGTGGTCTCTATTCGGAGGTGGTTTTTAACAGAGGTTTGGTTGTATATTATAAATATATGTTCCTGTTTTCGAGAAGGAAACTCCACCTGCATTGCATTAAAATGTGCAACTTATTAGGTCAATATACATGTATATGGGAAAGTTGGGGTGTGTGTGTGGGAGGGGGGGGGGAAGGTCGAAATACTTGGAAAATATAAGTATACACGTATAAAGTATGTCCCTATATCAATATGTATATGTATATCAATTAAAGGCTCAAACATTGAAAATTATATTTAATTTCCCCTTCAATTCAATAAATGCGTGCCTGAATGATTTCAAGATATCTTTTAAGCAATATGAATAATTTATTTTTTATTCCAATTATTTGATTTACATCTCTCTTTACTCAAATGAAATGATGCGCACAATATTCCGAATTCAATCAATTAAAGGTGCAACATGTTCATGACGAGCAGTGCAACGTGTCTAAATTATACTCGTTGATTTAATTAAGTATCTGCAATACTAAGCATAAATGACGCTGTTATGATTCTCTCTTTATAATAAAATGCAATACATGCAAAGAATGAGAAAATTAATATTTTCTATGGAAGTGAATCCCTGTGTTCAGATTTTCACGCGGGTTCACTGTACGAAAAAGGTAATGATTTATTCCAAGAAAAAAAACCGGGCCCGTCTGCCAACCATGGAATTTGACAATTTTGTCCATTAAAGTCCGTGTGTGTCATCGCAGATTGCAAAAACGGTCTGGCCTTGAATCTACTTATTATCAAAATTAAATATTTTGCCGACCTATTTTGTGACATACGAGGGGTTATCAAAAAATCGTTGACTTTTTAAATATCTTTTGAACGTCAACGTGTATTGTAATGAAATTTTATCAGCATACAATGTACATTGTAGAATATTATCAACACGTTTTGAAACGAAAAGTTAACTGCGTCAATAAATAATGATTTTATATTGCTTTTAAATAAGCACATACACGGCAACCGGCGCACGGTAGAATAGCGCAGTTAGTCATCGTATATTTTTTTGCTAAAAACTAATTAACGTAGAAAATCCGCTAAACATCGCATATTTCGTCTATGATGTCATTTAAGTAAAATTATGGACGTCATTTCCGTTAATTTTTGTTGAAATCGTAAGAAAAGCCAGACGACGATATTGTTTATGTAAACAACGAAACAATGACGGACACGCAGAAATTAGAAAATAGCGTGATCATAAAATTTTGTTGTAATTTTGGAATGACACTAGTTAACAAAAACATTTGAAAAAAAACAGCAGACGAACATAGAAAATAATTTTTCACTATCATAATTTATTAGTGTTTAAGTGGCATAAAAAAATTAGTGATGGACATTACTTTGTGAAGCAGTAATGGATATTGACTGCGTAATGTTAAAGCATAAGTTGTACGTTAAATATTATATGACGTTGACGTCAATAACTTTTTGGAGTGCGTCGCTGACATATGATAATGTAAAATCAAATATTGTTGTAATATAAGAAGCTGCTAACATGAATTTTCTGTGTTTATTTGTTATTTATTCTTCTTAGCAGTGTAAGAATTTCAAATCAATATCTCAAATACGGGTGTGCTATTTTCTTACCCTCGGGATCCATTATACGGAGAATGGTTGCTATGTCGCCTGATCGAACATATAAACCATTTGCCAGACATCTTCACGCATAATCCTGTATCCGTGTTGCTGGCCTGAATGTTGGAGTTCATTCTGGACGAAGTCTATAACTGAAGATGGATCAGAGTACGACCTTCGTTGAAGTCCTTCAGACCTTAAAAGTCTATATAAATGTCTTATTGACAATAATATCCCATGTTGTTCTCGCAACACAGTCACTATTTGCCGGTAATTCAATCTTTCATGAAAGTATCTTGATATAAGGTTTCTAATATTAGCCTGATTGTTAAAGTCCATTTTAGCATTTGTTAAAAAAAGGGAAATAACTTTTAATTTTTCCACTATACTGAGTTTTGATTGGCTGAAATTATCTCGTGGGAACGAGATATTATCTCGTGGGAACAAGATAATTAACTCGTGGGAACGAGATATTATCTCGTGGGAACGAGATATTATGTCGTGGGAAAGAGATAATTATCTCGTGGGAACGAGATATTATGTCGTGGGAACGACTTATTATCTCGTGGGAACGAGATAATTATCTCGTGGGAACGAGATATTATCTCGTGGGAACGACTTATTATCTCGTGGGAACGAGATAAATAAAGACACCCACATGTCACCTCTGTGCCACCGTAATGGCGACAGTTATGTGTCCAATGTTGTAGTTAGACAAAGTTTTTTTAATTATTCCAACAACACTCCTTTTCTTCTTATACATGAATAAAGCAAATTAATTTTTATTTTCCCCGAAAAATTTCGGGGGAGCATATAGTCGTCGGGTTGTCCGTCCGTCCGTCAGTCCGTCCGTACGTACGTACGTCCCGAATTCGTGTCCGGCCCATAACTTTGTTATTTGAAGTCGGATTTTAAAACTATATCACAAAAATGATCACCATATTAAGACGACGTGTCACGCGCAACATTTGGGTCGCTACCTTGAAGGTCAAGGTCACAGCATGACCTTGCAGTAAAATCGTGTCCGGTTCATAACTTCATTATTTGAAGTCAGATTTTAAAGATATTTCACAGAAATGATCACCATATTGAGACGATGTGTCGCGCAAAATTTGGGTCGCTACCTTGAAGGTCAAGGTCACAGCATGACCTTGCAGCAAAATCGTGTCCGGTCCATAACTTCATTATTTGAAGTCGAATTTTAAAAATATTTCACAGAAATGATCACCATATTGAGACGATGTGTCCCGCAGAACATTTGGGTTGCTACCTTGAAAGTCAAGGTCACAGCATGAACTTGCAGCAAAATCGTGTCCGGTCAATAACTTCATTATTTGAAGTCTGATTTTAAAAATATTTCACAGAAATGATCATCATATTAAGCCGATGTGTTGTGCGCAACATTTGGGTCGCTACCCTGAAGGTCAAGGTCACAGCATGAACTTGCAGCAAAATCGTGTCCGGCCCATTACTTTGTTATTTGAAGTCTGATTTTAAAAATATTTCACAGAAATGAACACCATATTGAGACGATGTGTCGCGTGCAACATCTAGGTTGCTTCCTTGAAGGTCAAGGTCACAGCACGACCTTGCAGCAAAATCGTGTCCGGTCCATAACATTGTTATTTGAAGTCTGATTTTAAAATTTTTTCACAGAAATGATCACCATATTGAGACGATGTGTCGCGCGCAAAATTTGGGTAGCTACATTGAAGGTCAATGTCACAGCATGACCTGGCAGCAAAATTGTGTCCGGCCCATTACTTTGTTATTTGAAGTCTGATTTTAAAACATTTTCACAGAAATCAACACCATATAGAGACGACGTGTCGCTTGCAACACTTTGGTCGCTACCTTGAAGGTCAAGGTAACAGCATGACCTTGCAGCAAAATCGTGTCTGGTCCATAACTTTGTTATTTGAAGTCTGATTTTAAAAATATTTCACAGAAATGATCACCATATTGAGACGCAGGGTCCGGAACATTTGGGTCTCCACCTTGAAGGTCCAGGTCACAGCATGACCTTGCAGCAAAATGTGTCCGGCCAATAACTTTGTTACTTGACGTCGGATTTAACAACTATTTCACAGAGATGATCACCATATTACATCGACGTGCCGCATGCAACATTTGGGTCCCTACCTTGAAGGTCAAGGTCATGTCATGACCTTGCAGGAAAATCATGTCCGGCGCATTACTTCGTTATTTGAAGTCGGATTTTACAACTATTTCACAAAAATGATCACAATATTGAGACAGTGTGTTGTGCACAATATTTGGGTTGTTTTTACACTTTGAACTTTGTCTATGGCATAACTCTGACACAACAAGAGGTATACCTTCCTGTGTCCAAAACCTATTCGGGGAGCATCACCCGGTTCAACCGGCTCTTGTTAAGGTACTAGTTTTATAACTTGTAAACGAAACTCCGGAAAACTGACAAAACAGAAATTGATGGTTCCATCCTTTTAATTAAAAAATATGTAATTCTCAGAAAATGATCCTGGCACAGAAAAAGACTATTTTAATTAAGAAATAAATCATAATTGAAGAAATTAAAGTTTTGTTTAATTAATAAAATCACTCTATTGTTATTCACTCATTAACAAGTAATTTTGCAATTACAATTTTCGGATAATTTCAATTATAGGTAAAGAAAAACACTGACAAGATTGAATAAGTAACTCTTAATATACTGGTACAAGGGCATCTGTCCTGATTATTGAAATTATGAAATAAGTTATAATTACACACCATCATATTATTAAAATAATGATACATGATGTCAGTAATAATTTGGTCAAAAATTGGTTAACTATAGTTGTTAAATGTAGTCACGATACTCCAATTTAAAACAAAATACGGATCTAATTACCTCCAGAATCTTTTAAACAATCCACAAACTAGCAAAAGAGCAAAATATCTTTTCCTTATTTTTTTTGAAAGGGTAAATATGAGTATTTCCTCGTTTAAAATGGCTTAGCAGCATGTTGTATTTTTGTTTTCTGACAATAGCACAGACTGTTAAATTATTTATGACAATAAGTAGCAAAGTGCAACTAAAGTTACTGTAGTATTTTGACTTCACTGTAACTACTTATTTTATAAAAAGAGTAAAAAAAAGGAAGGCAATTTGTGTATCTTTTAGGAAACTGTAAAAGAAATCCAAAAATGAAAAACTATCGGGCTTTATTTAGGCTTTTAAGACGCTCATTATTCCCATACGCCTAGTTTCGTTTCGATGGAAAACAACTTACTTCAATATCAAAGTGCACAAAATACCATGTTGTGGATTTTAAAGTTAGTTAAATAATTTCAGCTCACAATTATTGTTCAGCAAAGATAGTGTATTGTTATGGTGAAACATATTTTCTGATATAAGTGGTATTTTCGGGTTTATTTAAAGAGGGTGCTCTTTATATGTGCTATGCTAAGATCAAAAACAAAACACTAATGGTGCTACAAATAACAATAATTATTTGATGCAAATCTTTTAACTTAAAGGAATAGCAGTACTTCAGATAAAAGCAATCCTAAGAAATGCGTTTTCGTAAACTATCTTTTAAATTAGATAAATAGAAGTTTTAGGATTCGGCTCATAATTAAGAAGAATTAGAAAAAAATGCAACGCTTTTTTACTTTTTTCACCTGAGCTGCTAAAATTACTTACTTAATGTTCCTAATATTTTTATTATTCAATGAATTTGACAATTACTTAATTGCTTTTTTATCCTGAAAAAGGCTCAAGTAGCAGATTGATATTCTTACAATTCATCACAAAATACAGTATACAACTAATCCACTTGATTTTATAGATGGTACATGCACTACATGCCAGAGCAACTGTTAAACATAAATATTGATGTCTCATATTCAATTATTCAATGAATGTTTTTTGTTGTTTTTGTTGTTTTCTGTGTGTTATATTTTTTTTTGGTTTGGTTTTACACCGCACTAACACAACTTATTTCATATGGCGCCAAAATGAGGTAATATCAGGTGTAACAACTAAATGCAACACCGGGGTCAAAACCACAACATCTACTGGACCTTAAAGATGAATCATGTACGAATACCCTACAATACTAACTTTACAGCAGACTGATTGTACTATAGTAACTTTATTTTGACTTGATTAATTTTTAAGATTTCATTTGATTTATTGTCCAATCAACACTTGTCATATGTTTTTTTTTTCAATTGATGACTTTGATGAAAAGGTTTTTGTGATAGTTGTGTCGTTAATCACTGTTGTATTTTGTCTGTAGGCTAATTATATAATCAGGTTTTCAGGAAGTAAAAGGAGGAGAAACTAACAGCTAATTTTTTGTCTCCGGTAACAACCTCATTCGGGAAGTATCTTGGTAATTAATTAGGAGGCATGATGTAAAGGTTGCTGGTTAATCGTTGATATACGTGAGTTCACTCGCGCTTCAATAATTATAAATATAGTTCAGAACAGTAAAAGTTACTGATTGACTAAATTCAAAAGTTCAACAAAAATGTCCATGAAAATTACAGCTTAAGTTTTATATATATTCTGAATTAAATGTACGTTCTTTCTCAAAAAAAGAAAAATTTTTCTTGTAAATAACATGCTAAAAAAGTATCACTCGAGTTATTGTAAGATGTTATTAAGCAACACGTTAACATTTATATAAACATGTAACATATAATTATGTTAACACCTAAATTGCCAAAATAATACATCAATATCTTACATCATTGGCATTTGCCTTTATCATCAAAATAACTTTTAAAGACTGTCCTAGTCACATAGATGAGTATGTACAAAAATAAAATATTACAATATCTACATATCATATATCTTGGTACAAATGATGACAATAAAAGTGTTACATCTGATAGATAAATTTGCTAAATCTAAGGAGCAATTAAAATCAAGATATGAGCACGAGCATTCAGTAAAAATGACAAAGATAGCAATGATATTTTCGTTGGTTATGTTGTTGTTGCTGAGTTTTTTTCTTTTAGTTTTATTAAAACCTTTAACTATTTCATCTTCCAAAAATGATTCTGCATTTCGAAATTTAGTTCGACCTTTATCTTTTGTTTTAGAATGCAATTTTCTTTTATCTTGCCTTGAATTTGTTATGATTTGTTATAACAAGTATTATTCCAGAAATATAGGACTGCTAATGATTATAATTATGTCATACTTTCATGGATATTTTTATTTGTAATTGGATAATTCTTGTTACAGTTTCGCCTCGATTGAATAACTTTAGCAATAAAGCGTCCAACTATTGTATCAAATTTATTCAATTTATTTTTGACTGGTTGATAAAAAAATAATAAAACTTAGTTAACTTCGAAATACGGTCTTATTATTAAGTTGATCTATCAGATTGTCTTACGGAACGTCGGTGGTTCTATTCAGGTGCCGGACGTAATCAACAATTGGCACTTTGCTTATCATTATTCTTTTTTAGAATAATTACAAACAAAAACATATCCATAAGACTTTAAATGTCACTTAGGCCAGGGGCATGACGAAATCGTTAGTACTTCTTGCGTAAGCCTTACTTCGCATACATGTACATACATGAAGTTAGCGCAATAATTACTAAATTAATCCAAAAACATAACAAACAAAAAAACAAACGAATTTTATAGATTGAACACCAAAGCGCTAAAACCTCTTACGCAAACATTTGAATTATTAATATTTTTGAGTAGATTTATCCTAATTAATAGCAAAATCAGTTTATACTGATAGACGTTTAACAGATTCGATATGTCGATAGATTCATCGATCATGCATTAACATCCATAATATCATATTATTTCTGCGAGTAACTCTTATTTTGTTCTATCAATTATATCGCCGAAGAGTTTTCTTATGATGTTTATGTTATATTTGTATATAAGCATTAGACATATTAAGTAATAACATAGGTAACTTAATATGCTTTGCAATATTACAACTTTTCAGAGTTATAAACACAACGGGCTGACAATTGCAGCATATGAAATTCTGAGAGAAAAATTAAATGTTGTTGAAAATGTGTTTATTACGGAAGAGCATTAGTGCCAGGTGTATGTTTTTATTAACTCGAAATTTCGAGTTACTAGCTTGAAATTTCGAGTAAATAACTCGAAATTTCGACTAACTTATCTCGATATTTCGAGTTACTTATCTCGAAATTTCGAGTAACTATCTCGAAATTTCGAGTTACTAACTCGAAATTTCGACTTAGTAACTCGAAATTTCGAGTTAGTAAGTCGAAATTCGAGTTACTTATCTCGAAATTTCGACTAAGTAACTCGAAATTTCGACTTATTAACATTACAAGAATGGCCAAAGTTATTAGTTAGATGGTATAAGATATAGTAGGCAGTGCCTTTGAACGATGGAGATGGAGAAACGGATGCCTGCACAAAAACTATTGAAATTTAACTTAAACTTAGTAATGGCATGTACACACCCGACCTAAAAAAACAAGGCTTCCTTTAATTTGTACGTTCAGGCGTTCTTCAGACTTTGTATTGTATCCCATCTGTTCGAACATATCTTTTCACCAATCATATTCTTCTCATCCCTGTAAAAAAACGATCCTATAGGAAAGTATCGCGGCGTGGCCAAAATAGGGCGTGCTGAGGCCTTTGTCAAAATTGTTGGACTGACTATATTTCTTGTAAAATCGGATGCTTTTATAGTATTCCCAACATATATATAACAACAAGTATCACTTTTATCAACATCTATCAACACAATATCAAAGTACATTGTATTAGTAAATAATGAATAATGTTACAAAAACATTATTAGTATAAAGAAACGTGACAGACTAACTGGCGTGTGATTTTACACCCCCCCCCCCCTCCACAAAAACGCGAATGATATGTTCAGTATATGTGGACAATTTGACCCTATAAAATTGTTCTATTAAATAAATGTTAAAGGTGCTCTGTCAATGTGCAACAGCTACACACGAAAGAAAGTATCTTGAATTCAATCCTTGCTTTCACCGGCAACCAATGAAATTCGTGAACTGTAAGTCGAAATTTCGAGTAAGTAAGTCGAAATTTCGAGTTACTTACTCGAAATTTCGAGATAAGTAAGTCGAAATTTCGAGATAAGTAACTCGAAATTTCGAGTTAATAAGTCGAAATTTCGAGTAAGTAAGTCAAAATTTCGAGTTAGTAACTCGAAAAATCGAGATAAGTAACTCGAAATTTCGAGTTAGTAAGTCGAAATTTCGAGTTAGTAACTCGAGATTTCGAGTTAATAAAAACATACACCTGGCACTAATGCTCTTCCGTAGTTTATCGGAAATGTTGACCGATATTTATTCAGTTTCTACGGTAACCTTATCACATAATTGATTTTAAAAACACAAAAAAAAATGGATCAGGATTCGCAGAGGAAACACGAACACATGGGCGAAATAAGACAAAACAAATAGCAAATTTTATAAAGTCGTAAAGATGAAATGTTTTTTTTTACAAATTTGAGGATAGGAATGAAATATAAGATCAAACTCACTTCGCTAATACAATAAAGTTATTTTGAAATAAATCATAAAGAGATACAAAAAATAACAGGCAGAAAGAAAACAAAACAAAACGAAAAAGAACAAACAAGGAATTGACAAATAGTGATTTTGACGGAGTTTATTGTCTCCATTTTGCTTGTTCAAGGGCAAATGCCCTGATGATGAAAATCGATTCAAATCAGAAAACGAGATTCCCCAACATATAATTGAGATAATGGCACATGATTATGTTATAATTACGATAAATTCGTTTCAAATTAGTTCGCAAATATTTATACGATACTGTTGTAAACAACAACAGGATTTTATTCATGGACCTGATCTAATCCATGGGAAAAATAGAATCTTGCGAATTGTTAAAGTGCTGAAAGATTCGTCTTACGAATATTGTCATCGTAATATAATAACAAATATTAAATCAAATCAAACGAAGCAAACAATGCTGAATAAAGATATTTAAACTACAACGTCCTGCATGAATGACATGACTGTTAAGAGTCACATAAAAACACTTAGAATTAAAAGCATTAAGTATTTTCAATTTATAATCATTTTTCATAATTGATTGAAAAGTTATTGCAACGCTCCTAAAATTGTCTTCGTTGTTTGTTCTAGTTTATTCTTTATATCAGTCTGTAATAATTCAATTTGTATTCATTTAACGAAACCGCTTTAACTGATCTAATCGAAATCGTAAACTATTTTAGAATTCAATTCTAAAAAGAAAATTTAAGATCTGAACGTAGTTTTGAATTGAAAATCAATTTTAAAAAGATAAGATAAAGAGACGGAGAATTATTAATAGTCATAATCTCATTACATGTTAATACATATGAGATTATTGTCAAATATATTATTCTAGGTACACCGTCATACTTAAAAAAACTCACGCGGGTACTTGTGTCGTCCTTATTCGTAAACGTTTATTTCATAACAGCATTACTGTTACATATACAGCTAGCTTATGGAACGTCGGTGGTTCTACTCAGGTGCCCGTTCGTGCATGAAATAATGCACGGAAGGGCACCTGAGGTCTTCCCCCATCACCCCCATCAGTAAAACCGGAACGTCACCAAATTATCTATACTGTGTCGGTGTGACGTAAAACCCAAACAAACAAACAATATATGAATTTCTGAAGTTCTGTTTCCTTTGTTTGTTTGTTTTTTTACACTTAACAATAACTGAGAACTTCATGTCAATTTTATCTAATTTAGTGTAAAATCATCGCATTATAAAACACTTCATACTATATTTGAAGAAGTTTCAATATTTACAGGACCAATGTTCACGAAAATATAATAATATTCGTTTAAGATCTGATGTATTACAAAAAAAACAAATTGCTAGTTGTTTTTGTTTCATATAAGATTGTATAACATGACATCTGAGAAGTATATTGAACGTATTTAATGTCATAAAAATTGATGTGATATATTATACCAATATCTAAACACTTAGATACAATTTCATTACTTATTGTAAATAATACAAACACGCTGTGAAATAAAAAGAATGAACCAAACAGAATCAATAGAAGGATAGTCAATGGAATAGTGACAGTTTAGGTACGTTTGAACTCGGTCTTAAGAAAATACAAACCATAAATATCGCCATGTAACGGAATATTTTTTTTCATTTTAAATAATATATTTGAAATAAAAAGAGGGAAATTCATCATAAATATTCACAGAAAAATCTTTGATATATTTTTTCGTCTCTTAAACTGAAAAAAAAATATAGCCGTTGGTGTTAAAATAATTGTTGATGACAAAATAACATTAGACTTATATAAAAACATAAATTTCATTATATTAGGGATATATTTATTTTTGCCTACCAAGATTTTATCTTTTTGTCAAACAGATCGGATGTTATTATTATTCAAAATTATTCAATAACATACAAACCGAACAGTATTTTTTGTGTTTGTTTTGTGTGTTTTCCCCTTTTTTGTTACCGTCAGGTTTATTTTATATTATACTGTTATTGATATTATTGATATTAAAATGTATTTCGACTAAAATAAAAAAATTGGAATAAAAATGAAATGAAAAGCTAATTCATAGGGCTTACTTGTATTTAACTAAATTTCTAAACAGTTATTTATGTCAATCTTATATTATCAAATTCGTTATTTTTAAATCATTTTGACAACATACCACAATTTAGGAATATGAAGCTAGAATGATATGTAATTGTTATTTATAATTGATACTCCCCGACCTTGCTCTGCCATAGTATCCTTCTTTATCTAACCCAAAGTTCTATTACCATTTGTATAGTTAAAAACATTTGTGAACACATTTTATTATTCTATTCTTAAACTTTAACAACGAGTTATATACATCCTTTTGTGGAGAGAGGCTTTATGTAATTAAAACACCTGATGCCCGTACTCTGCCTTGTGCCCTGCCCTGTTTTTCTTTGGGGTCCTACTGGGCTCCTTGCCGCTGGCGCTTGTTGCTGGGTCGGGAGGGGGCTGCGTTCATTGAATGCCGCCTTTCCTTGTCGATCTTGTTTATCATAGTTTATGCTCATAATATTACATATGCATATATTTTTTACCATTATTAGGAAACTTGAACGTAATTTATGTACATAAATATTTGTATATTATGTCAATGACTTTCTGCATGTATATATGTGGTACTCTTCAAATTTGCAGGAATAAAAGAATCTATCTAATTGATATAAATGCTCGCAATACCAGTCAATTAAATGTGCGATGTAAATATTGAATTAGAAGATTCGTACATTTTTGTTTAAATGATTTATTTGACAATTCTTATATAAAATGAGAGTTTTGTTAAATTCATTATTTTAGTAAATGGTTCTAATGGAAACACGTTGACACCAAATAATTGCACAAAGAAGACGCATAAACATTATATAAAAACTTTCAATGAACAGATTTTAAGGTAAATATCAATTTACAACATTAGACATTTGTTTTGATAGAAAAGCTAATAGACACAATGAACTTGTCATTTATAAAAATTATTTTTAGCTTTTAATTTGAAAATAAATGTTTTTTTTATCATATTAGGATATATTTTTAGACAGATAATATTACTATTTGAATGGGGGGAAAAGTCTAATCAGGTAATTATAACTTATGTTTTTAGAAATGTAAATTTGAATCAAAACATCAGTTTTTACGTTAATTTATGGAAACTTCACATTGATCAATTCTCTAAAAAAACGATAGTCTGTATATATACTCATCCACATAATACTAAGAATTGTTCAATCACTAAAACAGCAAGATTTACGATAGAAAAAAACTCTAGGTCGGACAATAAAACTATTTTACAATGATGTTCAATTTGCATAATATACTGCAGACCTTGATTTCACGGGGGCATTTTCGGCTTTAAAAGGCTCATTTGCATAACATTTTAGCAATGTCTTGGTTAAATCATTGATAGAAAAGCAGGGTCTTGAGGCAGATAATAAAATTTTATTACACCGCTGTACAATTTGCATAAAAGCCAGGGCAACTGAAAAGACAGGAACAATATATTCCATAATAAAATAACTAAAGTAACCCAATCTACTCTTAATATCGTTTTCATTTTTGTATTTTACCAATTGTTTCTTTGAACGGTGCTGTTGATCTTATTTTATTATATTTTGTAAGACTGGTGTAGATCCTTTATCTTGCATATAATTTAATTTTAGAATTTACTACTTCGAAACGTGGTAAATAAATATCATTATATGTGCAGTTTTTGTCTATGCTGAGACAAAAACAAATCAAATAAATTAATACCAGGCGACGAACTTTGCTGTTTATCACAGGAACTGAGTAACAACTAGGCAGTTTTAAATCAATCAAATAAATTCCTCGGATATATGTAAAATATTCAAGCGACACACCTGAAACTATTCAGTACTCGAAATAAATCATAAAAAATCGTATAAGGTGTTTGGTATTTTATATTGCAGTATGTCTTCCTATTGTGCAAATAGATTCTATATTACAGAGTTGGAGTATTCTGCAATATTAATAATAATTTGGCGTCTGTAGACGAATTTCGTCATTTGATTTTAGTACAACTCTTACACAACTTTTACGTCTTGAATTGATGACGTCGTAAAGGAGAGTGCATAACGTTATGTGGCAAATAATAATGAAAATCTTTCACTTACATGACTTAGTACAATATTTTAATTCGTATCTACCTGACTACCATATTTCGATCTTACTGTAACACAAAAATATTCTCCTTTTTTGAAATAATTTTTCTGTCGGTTCCACCCTTTTAAGGGATCGTTGAAGATAGTGAATAACATTTTATCTGTGCCTTTTCTCCGCACTTCTAATTTACAAAAATAAACGAAATAATTCATTGCCGTCTGCTGGGATTACTTTCTACCTAGTGGACGATTGGGACGTTTATGAAAAATGAATCCTTCCGCCCCAGCATTGATAATGTTAAGGGCTTAAGTTCTGTTGTTTTGTCTCATTGTATAGTTCTTATGATGTTGAAATTTTTGATTCACGCTGTTGTCTGCCTCCAAGCGTTTCAACACAAAGTTTCTGCATGATTCACCTAGAATAGTTTAACGGAGCCAACACAACCCAGCGAAAAACTGTCTTAATTTGAAATTTCTTTCTTACAATTGGGCCTAATTTGTGTTTAATGTAAATTCTAGTAAGCAGTTGCGTGTAAGGTGTTCCACTGGTGCACATTCCGAAGCTTGACAAATAGACTGTTGAAATATATACATTATACATATATTTTCAATGCCTTAAATATATCGCACTATAAATTTTAATGTAATATTATTTAATGATACGATTTTTTATCTTACTAAACTTAGTTTAGTTTTAAAACTGTACTTATTTGCATACTACAAATTTCACTGAAATTGAATTAAAACATTGCACATTTTCATTTTTTTCTTCGTTTTTATTTGAAAATATTTTAGAAACTGTTTTAAATGTATTAAAATGGATAAGTTATATTGATAACTGTTGCGTAACCGCTGAAATTAGCCATACACAATTTGTATTTGTAACATTTATTATCAATATTTTTGTTTAATTTGGTAAGTATTTTTGAATTCCAACAGTTTTGACGATACGGTTAAGTCTTTTTTAACATTGTTGCATAATCCGCCTCCGTGGTCGAGAGTTTGAGTCGATGATTTCTAATTCAGTTACCTCTCTGGCGTGGGTTTGATCTCCGGGAGATGCTTTAGTAGTTTAACACGGAGGAAGGCACGGAGGAAGGTAGTCTAGTAGTGGTGTAATTCTCCAGGAACGATGATAAGGAAACTACCCGCCTATATGACTGAAATGCTGTAGGGAAAAGGAGTAAAATGAAACAAACAAACAAACATTGTTGCATTAAATCATTAAATGTAAAACACTCATTTATAGAAAGCATAGTTTTATCAGCACTGTTATCACATTCTCGCGTTATCTTTTGCAAATAATTATGAATGTTATACATTATCTAACCGGCTTTTCAAAACCGATACAAAGTACGTCATGAATGTCGACCTTGCCTAATATAGTTAACTATTTTAGGTAAATTCAGTTAATATATTTCGATAAATATGAAGGCGGTGTACAGAGTGCCCACTGTCATGTTATAAATTTGATAATGCACACATTCATATTAAAAGACATGTGTTTCCTCATTTAACTACTGGGAGTATAATTCTGTATTGTATTTATTGCTTTAAAAAAAATTGTAATAGATAACTTTGTCCCTGATCAACAAATTTAAACTATTTTTCATAAAAGATTCGTCTCTTTATTCCCAAAGAGCAAATTAATAATGTGAACTAATGAGAAAATGTATTGTTGGTTAATTGCAAGAAAAAGATAATTCTGTCATATTTGTTTCATTTTGTCCTTGATTGAAAATAAAATGTATATTATATCCAAATGTTAATAAAATGTGTCGCTGTATTTTAATACGCAATTAAAATTAATTTTGTGGTTCTTAGAATTAAATAACTGTTCCGATATAATTATCAGATGATATTGGAGAAATGGTTTATGCAGAAAAGAATGCATTAAATGTTCAGTTTTCCTTGCCGATTTCATCTGGAAATTTTTAACGATACAGCATTGTTAATTGTGCTGATTATCGGACAGTTGTTAGGTAACAGTTGTGTAGACGAAGAAGAGATACATGAATATTACTAAGGACTTTAGTACTAATACATTTCACATATTGATCATGGACAAGCAACTTGACGTGCATTACACATTGGGGTATGAAAATTTATACAAAAAAGGCAAAAATAATTATTTTTGAACAAGGAAGACATTCTTCTTACGATTTCAGACTAAATAACGAATCATGAGAACTTACATATTAATATCCTCTATTTAAATTCTCAACGGATCAACATTGTTTTAAAGTTGCTAAGAGCCACTGAGTAAACAACCTCACGTCGATAGATGACGTTGAATTGCTAGGCATCATGCAATTTTGTGTTGCGCTGGAAAAGTCTTCCACAGAAACAATAAAAATGATCAATTATACAGGAAAATACAAGAAATGCAGTCCGGCTACAGTGTATAGATAGCATGCTCGTTTTAAAGAATGAAGAAACTCGATCGAAGACGATCTTAGATGCGGTCGGCAGTCTGTTGTTGCATGTTCAATTAAGGACTCGGTAAAAGACATGATAAATTGCGACAGAAGAACGATAGTTAGAGCTATTGCAGATGAACTTTGCTGGTACGTGGAAACATACAATAAGTGGATCAGCCGACACAGGAAATGCAGCGAAATTGCAGGTGACTACGTTGAAAAGGTGCGACGATCGATGGACTTTAACGTCGCATAACGTTGCAAATGACGTCGGCGTGCCCCGGGTGTTTGTTATATGGTTATTTACTATTCTTATTATGTTTTAATTTCTGTGTGTATGATGATGATATTTTCAGATACTGTACAGTATATATTGAAATAAATGCGTATATATTAATTTTATATTTACGCTAACCCGACTACCACGTGTGCTATAAAACAATTCTCAGAACTTCCCGAACATCCCTCGTAATGTTGTTTAAAAAATGTTATTTCATTTAAGGTACATTATTTGATTTTTTACTACTTTTGAAAGGGCAAACATGACTTCCATACAAAATACTTATTCACTGTAACTGTACTTATTGCCAAAAAGCAACAAATAAAAAAGCTGATTCAGGTGTTTGGCAAGTACATTTTGGATACTAAAAAACGTAAAATGGAGAACCGGTTAAAATATTTGCTTTAAATCATAATGAATAAATCTCTTGTTTGATATCAAAAGTTTTCTAAATATTATAAAATGTTGCGAATTATCTAACTAGCTAGGAATGTAAAAGTGATGTCATTTCAAGCCAAATAATAAAATTTAACATTAATATGAGGAGATAGCTGTTTCCGTATTCCCTTTTATTAATATTATTTGAAGCATTTTACAAAACATGACTATGATTTATTGCTTTTGGCATCAAGATAAATCTAACCATTTCATTTGTTAGCGATCAAATAATCATTTTGTTACTTAGTGAAAACCAATAGTTTTAATGTAAGAAAATCTGAATCAGATTGGTAGTAGAATTACTTTCTTGTATATAATTTTCTCTTTTTTGTTTATCTATTTTCAATTTTTATTTTCATTTATTTTATCTATCAATTTATTTTGCTGTTGTTGTTGTTATTGTTGTTGTTGTTCTTATTTTGATTGTTCTTTTCACTAAAACTGTTTTGCTTTGTATCTTACCGTGCTGTGATTTTTTTAGCTTACAGTTTATGAATAGAAGAAACTCATTAGGCTTTCAACAAACAGCTCATAATCAACTTCTACAGACTGTATCGAATAATATTGATTATATTTTAATGATGCCATACATAACGTGTACATCAGATAATCAAAATATCTCTCATGCATTCGACTGCACACAATGATGTACGACGCACAATTACCTTACTTAGAGGCGTTTGTGCGTAGTGTTAACAACTATATTTATAACTAAAATATTTTGGTACATAAATTGTCTATCCCGAGATTAACCGAATCTCGAAGCTTTATGTTACATGTACATACATCAGGGAATATAAAAACATAAGTAAAAGGTTATAAAAGAGGATTATTTGTTTAATATAGTTTACTGTAGCAATTTAAAAGATATGTCTTACATAATTTATGCAATATTTCAATATAAGATATTACAACATATTTGGTTTGTTGTAAGAATACCAAAATCGTTATTTTCTACCCAATATACATTTGAATCTTATAAGATTTGTTTATGACTATAATTGATTCCCTGTTTATTTTTAAGTTATTTCATTTCGTCTAGTTGTTGTTAATATTTATCGTTCGTGATCGCTTTTTCCACGTGTTATTATCAGGGCGTAAAGCATATTTTAGCTAGATCAGGATTTACTTCAATAACTTAATCTGTGTTTTGTGCTCTATCGATAATTATTATCAGAAGTTGCAATTGATGTATTGCTTAATAGTCAGACAAATACCCGGCAATCAAAATAGTTTATAAACACATAGCAAGTAGCATTATTTTGTCTGCACAATTCATCATTATTTTCTAAAAATACATTCTGTCAAAAGTGAAAAAATTCGTTTTGTATTTGACGGAATTAATAATGTCAATATAGTTGATGAAATGGAAATATTATACAAAGATGCGAAAATCGAGCATCAGTTTAATAAATAAAACTTCGGCGCGCGACCCTGCTAATTAGCGTGTTTTCGTCCCGCAACCCTGCCAAGCAAAAAGTCGATAATTAACAAGTTAAAATGGCGGGGGCTCAGAGCGAAAACACGCTTATTAGCAGGGGCGCTAATTAGCATTTTTTCGCTCCGCGCCCCCGCCGTTTTATTTCTTAAATTTCGCTCTGTGCCTATGCGGGGCAAAATTTTATTTCTCATTTCTTAAACTTCTCCCCGCGCCCTCGCTTATAAGCGTGTTTTCGCCCTGCGCCACCGCCATTTTAACTTGTAAATTTTCGACTTTTCGCTTGGCGGGGTCACGGGGCGAAATCACGAATGGCACAAATCAGCCACCATAGTAAAATGAAACAAACAAACAAACAAAAACTTAATCTGTGCAGTGTGCTCTATCGAAAAATATGTATCTGTTGTTACAATTGATACATCGATTAATAGTCAGACAAATACCCAGCAATCAAAATGTAAAAAGATAATAAAACATAGCAAATAGCATTAATTTATCTGCAGTATTTATCATTATTTTCCATAAATACATTATTTCAAAAATATTTAGTGATATTGTGCATGATGGAATTGACAATGTCAGTATATAGCTGATGTGTTTATCAAAAAACTGGAATTATCATATGGAGTTATTATATGAAGTTAATATACAAATATGCTTATATCTTGCACCAACTTAAAAAAATAAACAATTTTCTTGCAATCGTGTTGCACATGTATGTTGTTTTTGAAGTTTCTTTTTTTAAGAAATTCCGTTTTTAAAAGTCGATATTGATATATTTGAACTTGGGTGAAAAGTAAGTGTCCCCATGAACAGTGTTTTAACATTTTATTCTATTAAATAGAAATTTGCAAGGTGTTCTTGTATCGTGTCTTTCGTCTGAGTTGTGTATATGGCAATGGATAAATTAAATATGTTTGTAGTTGTCATCTTCATGTCAAAGTGTATCTTCATATTAGAGAACATTGTAATATTTACACTATTAGCCTGATAGCATAGCCATTGTACAAAATTGTCAATACATGTTAATATCGGTCTGCAAATGAATCTCAGCTAGCATTAATTGCTCAAATTACAGAAAACTGAAATGTAGCAACCATCAAGTGTCTCATTAAGGATTGAATATAAATTTAACATTAAAACTAATTTGGAAATTCGTCTACAAATGTTGTTCAAATGTGTTTTATGTAACGACTACAATAGAATTTAAATATATTATGTAATATTTTGCTGAACTTCGATAAAATCAGATATAATGTCTTCATAACAATTAACAGTTATTTATGAGATTTTTAACGGAGCAAGGACCACACAAAATAGATACAGATATATTCTAAAAAATCACTTTTCTGTCATTATGCAATGTTTCTAACAATGGAAAATAAACGACCATTACTAACTGATGCCTTTGGTGGTTCAATATAAAGAAGAATGCCATATTTTTACAAAAAAAATACTTCATATACAATCCTTAAGCATACAACTACATGTACTTGTTTGTAATACTAGAGTTCTGCAATGATAAATCACATACTTACTTTCTTTAAATCAGAGCGAATTGAATTTTTATGTTGCACTTCCTGATGTAATACAAAGAACAACGCAACAATATGTCAAAATAAACAATAACAAAAAACAAGCAAACGTAAATAGTATAAGAAGTTTAAAGGTTGTCTTTATTGACTGGTTTATATTTTTCTTTATAGCTGAGAATAAAGGGTAAAGGTTCCTGTGGTATTTTTTTTATTGTAAAAAAGTAATGAAGAGTAGGAAAAATATAGAATTACAAAGACAGAAATAACGACACCCTTCCATTATGTTCCATGATATACGATAAACACATAATAAGAGTCACAAGGCATTTAATAGGACTATAAATTACAAAAGTGCATATTAAGAGATGTTAAGCAGAAATAGCACGTAAGTTTTAGTGCAGTTTTAAGGTAGATTGGCATTAGCTTCACCGACGTGTTTTTAAACAGAAACTAATAAAAGACAAAAGTAGACAATGAGACTCTCGTTTTTATACAAAACATCGTCTTTATTGTTATATTAACTCAATTACATGGTTATATTTGTAAGAACATAATGGAATGCAGGAACGCTGGTAACTTGTGTCACTTGACTAAATTAAATTCTAGACTTTGAGGTAGTAGTGTTTGCACACGATCGAATACAATTGTTTAAATGAGATTTGTATAATTAACTGATAGAATTCTGTTAATCATTCAAAACGTACAAACGGGTTATATGTATCGGAATTAAGTTCAAATATGGATATAATTTGAAGTGTTTTTGTAGTTTAACTTATGGAAAAAAAGAATATAGAGAGTACATTTTAGTACTTTTCGCGATGATTTTTGCTTTTCCAATTTTGATTTTTTTTAATTTTCCTTGAGAGTTTTTGCTATTACGTATACATCGTTCTTTTGTTTTTCTTGTTTTTGATTTACCTTGAAATGTTTGATCTTTAAAGCTTATTCTTTAATTATATGATTGAAATCAGCAGAAACAGAATGTTCTGAAAAATAAACAAAACATGTCTCTTTGATCATCACTGCACCATTGCCATGATATTTTAACTGAAAACTGACTTAGTTTTACGTTATTAAAACATTTTCCAGTCAACCTTGATAAATTAAACACCAAGACTTCAAGGCAGGAAACTTTCTTTTTGCAAATGTAAGATCCTTGCAAAGCATTAAAATTGTTTTGATTGTACTGCGGCTGAAATAATAAATGAAGAAAATAGCTTAATTGTCAAGGCTGCCAAATGCACTCAAACCATGATTTGACAAGATTAGTAAAACGTTGAAGTAAATTAACAGAAATTGAAACATTGGTTGTAGAAGTATCCTATACCATTCTAAACAATTAATCAATGTACTTAAGAAATTACACATGCTTTGACAGTTTTTGTCATATTATACTTTTCTATTCAGACCGCCTTGGTATTAATGATTTTACGAATTATTCGGTTTATAATGAGCAAGACATGAAGTATATTTTGTAGTACATTGTTTTCCTATACATTATATTTATGTGTAGGAGTATTTCTGTTTAATGTTATGATAAATTTCATGGATTAAAACACCTCTTCCTTCAATTAAATTGTCAAATCGGAAATCGTGTAACACGCCATAATTACAGGACTTTTTGAAATAACACAAGAGAAAAATTCATATTAAGTAAGATTTGCTTCGTTAATATTGTAAGCAAGTATTAGCCAATTAAGCTGATAAAACATCACAAGTGCATCATGATATTGTTTTCACTGCAAAATGTTAAACTTAATTTGTAACTTAATTTATGCTATCCAGCTAGCTTACGGAACGTCGGTGGTTCTACTCAGGTGCCCGTTCGTGCCAGAAATAATGCACGGAAGGGCATCTGAGGTCTTCCTCCACCAGTAAAGCTGGAACGTCGCGATATGACCTATACTGTGTCGATGTGACGTAAAACCCAAAACAAAACAAACAAACAAACTTAATTTATTAGTATCCAAAATGCAATCTTTAAAAACAAAACGAATTAACAAATTGTTTTTATATACAATTTAAAAGTAATTTTACTATATAAAACACGGTGTTATAAGACAAAACAAAAGCACATTTTATGTGTACTTTAAGCTATTATTATTCGATTTCTAACAATTGTCAAGTTTTCAAAACATATGAGAAAGCAAATAATAGGATATAGTCGTTCCATTTTTTTCATGAAACAAACTGAATGAGGAGAGATATAATTGACCATAAAATTCCCCTAAAGTTGAGATTTAAAATTGCTCAATTTCTCGCAATGAAATATCATACTAATCAAAAAAAAAGAAAAAACAATGACAACTTAATAGATATTATACATTCAGCTAAGCCACCATGTAAAGTAAATTTTAACAATTCCCTTTTTTGAGGTTTGTATTATATTTCATTGAAAGATTTCAAATGATTTGTTGTCTTGCTCTTTACAGCAATATGATGAAACATTTTAGGATATTCAGCATATTCCTTCATTTAAATTATGTTTAACTAGTGCAAAATGCCTTTAATGGAACCCGCATTATTCCGTATTTCTACTGCATGTCTTACGCCTTTATTTACCATCTTTTTTGTTATTTACGAGGTTTGTAAAAGTCGTGTGCAATGTGTAAAAATTACTTTCTTTGTTCATTTCACAATGATTTTTTTTTCAAATATTTTTCAAAAATTTCATGAACATAGGCATAATCTGGAGATACTTCTTCTGCAAAACTAGCATATAGAATATAACTTTATATCCGTTTCTAAAACATTTTATATGAGGAATTATAAAACCTGATTCCATTTGAGACACTGAAATACAGTTATATGATGTATTTTGCTGTCATATCCTCAAAACAAGACTATGATGCTTACAGCTTTGATACATTGTTATTGGTACAAATGGAACCATACTTTCTCAAGCAGATTAGTGGTACAACTAAAGCTAATTAAAGCCAGAACATCAAAAAACATTCATAGAACAACTGAACAGGATACATTTTTATTTCATAGTGTTGGACTTTATTTTCCAAAATAAAGTACCCGGAGAAAGTTTGTGAAGGTTATTTCAATTTCAATATGACTCTCTGAAAGTTGACTTGCTTTTTTACGCTATTACTCAATGATATTTGTTTGCACACCTTAATAGAACCCTCGACGTTCCGTCAGAAAACTGGATACCTTCATCACATGAAAGAATTTGTAGTGCATTGACATGATACTGAATTATTATTTTCCAGCAGAAATAAATAAACAACACTAATTAAAGACATTGCAATAGCGACTCTTCAAAAAATACGATCATACACAAGATATGTAAGATGATAAAAAGTATTTATTACAACCTTGAAAACCACAAAAAAATTTGGGAACATACTGGCTAATGGGAAAAAATAGCAATTAAGTTATAAAGCGTCCAACTTTCAACCTCATAACTAGATAATTATCAAATAAAAATGGAAAAAAGGGAATTCTGACTGACCTTAAATTGTAAACGAAGTGAATTATTCTGAAGGTTATTAGTCTAGGCCTATTTGCTTAGTAGCTAACAATACATAACAAAACATAACACCTTCACAAAGGACATTTGAATATCACCACTTAAAATTCAGACTTCTAACATATAAGCTTGAAGTTAATTGTTCAATAAGGAAATTGCTTTCTGCAATAACATTGACATTTGAGATGAAAGAAATATACCTAGCCTATTCTATACACATTTATGCCAACTTCTCATTTGTAAGCATTATTTTTGGAAATACATACTGTTTTGGCAAACAAGTAAAATGATGTTAATGGCGTCAACATTTATTCAAAATGATGTATTCCCTTAATTTGTACATGTTTGATTTTTTATGTCCTTAAAAAATCAACATATGTACACCAAATGTCGGTTTTAGAATTAAAACTATTTTTGTTACTAGAATACTAAAAGATTGTACCTGTTGTGATTAAACTGAAATTTATTGAATGAAAATGTTTTATAAAGTTTTCACGTTGACTATTTGACTATACATGTACCATATGCTTATTTGTTATATCTTCTCTGTATGCTCATATTGCCCGGTTGTATTTTTAAATAAATTCTTGAAAATTTTATTTTGATATAAGATTCAAACGAATTTGTCCAGAGGTTAAGGTGATGTTAAGAAAAAAATTGTTGTTCTGGTGCTGGACCAGAGAGAATTGATTTAAGCTTTTTTAGATAATCATTTAGACAATTAAATTATTTTACAATATTGTACAATTTGCATAATATTCAGCGGAAGTCATAGCTGCATGTTCAGCTATAAAAGCGCTAATTAACATAGCATGTTAGGAATTTTTTGCATATATCAAGTATAATTTATAAATACGAGTAAATTGTTTTTTTATATTCTTGATCAAATTGCGTGCATATAACATGTATAAAGACAGTTTGCATGAATTATGTTTTGTTTGTTTTTTTTGTTTGTTTTTGTTGTTTTTTTGTTATGAGCTTTTGTACTAGAGTAGATTCCTCAAAGAGATCGGTTTTCCACGTTGTGGTTGAAGGATTGCCTTTAATGTATGAGGCATAAGAATTGCATCCACGTTTATCTCCTGTGTGATCGTAAGGGACGACTAAATGGGTTCAAATAATTGGAGTTCATGCCTCTCTCAGCTCTAACAGGTGATGTGGTTTGACCTCTGATGCTGCTTTAAAATTTGCAACACCCGAGGTGAACTAATATCATCTTTATGTGTTGGCACCCTATGACCTCTACTGTGTTGGTGCGCCGTAAAACTAAGCAAAGCAAACCAAACAAATCCGTCAATATTTATTAATATGGAAAGTAACACAAATAAACGGGGATACAACGAGACGGGACGAAAACTTTTCAACAGCAAAAAAGGGTAACTATTTGTAGCTTAAAGATTGAAATACATTAGTTAATGTAATTAAATCTGAAGGGATATACTTACCGTTAATGTCATACAAATAAAAAAAAGTCTAAAATAATTCTCACATCACGATACAAAAACACAATAAAGAAAGAAATATCGAACTTAAGTATCTCCAGCCCCGGACATTTTTATGATGCACCTGAATTAGCTATTTATTATTATTTATTTTTGAATCGAAATTTGTAATGAAACAATATATCATACAAAGGAAAAAACGGACAGTAAATATAAAACCTACTTTTACACTTTTGTTATCAAACAATTTGTGTAATGACACCAATTTGTAAACTTAGATTATGTTTTCCATTTAATGTAACACATTCAAGGAAAGGTAACGTATTGTGAAAATCATCATAAACTGTCGAATATAGCAATAACGTAAACGTCTCTTCATTTTTGTTCCTATTATATAAAAATCAAGTTGATATATGTTCCTAGGTTAGTTTCATTTAGAGTGAAATAAAGTTTTGTTTCCCACAAATTGTCAAAGAAACTAAAATATTTGCATCTGAATTTTGGCCAGAAAATGACATTTTGACAATCACTTGATCAATGGCAGAAAAGTGTTTTCAGTAAAATACAAAATATAAAGCTTTATGAATTTATTTATTTGAGATTTAGTAAAAATGCATAAAAAGTATTATGTGTGTTTATAGTTCTCGAAAGTAGTACAGGGATGTTTCGTTTTTCTAACAGTTAATCACGACAGATGGTGAATGCGATCGACTGTGCCAATATAAATAAACATTTGTATGAGCACCTTAGTTAAAATATAGCTTTTACCAGACTACGGTTTTGAAATAACCGATGTGGAAGTTACTTCTTATACATTTATGGTCAAATGAATCATTTCTTAAACTTAAACTTATCTCAGTACATTATTTCAAAACATGCCACTTTAAGCTTTTTGCTGACAATAAAGAATAAGTGAAATATTATAAAGCGTATAAACGAAAATAATGTTTTATCATCACTGACACAGCAATCAAGATAGTCGCCTTTGGCTGCCTTTGCTTTGGATATTGTGGAAGCTGCATTCCATAAACGTTGCTCTCTTTGGTTGCGTTTTATTGTAATATTTAAAAAAAAGCACATTTTCTTGTTTGTAACAGTCTCCGACTGAATTTCTAGAATAAAGTAATATTTTTTGATATTATTAAAAAAATACAAACATACTATGAATTGCAGTCTTGGGGTGCAGTTAAGCATAAGAATAACCAAAACATAGCGACCCTGACCCCACGCAGGCAATATGAGAAAATGTCTCAAACATGTTTGCAATAACGATAAAAAGAAGAAAACAACCTTTAAAACGAAAATCTGTAACGATTATTCTGAACTTCAAAGAAATCAGATTTCTCAGTCAAAACAAATACAGAGAATTTTATGTTATTTTTGTATAATCAACTGGCGTCATTGTGATGCAATTCAGGGAACGGTAAATTAATGAACCTTCATAATGAAGCACATAATGAACCAATTTCATATCAGGGACAGATTTTTATAGTTTATTAGATTAATTATTTTTTAGTTTTATAGAAATTTCTGGAACTAGTTTTAATTATCTATAATTTGGTTTAAAACCAGCACAGACATTTTCAAGATAGCAAATAGGAGTATTGCGAAAGTAAATGTTGCACGTAAGTTTATTAACATACTAATAAATAGTAAATCATATTTCTAAAACTAACGAATTTGTACTAACTTTCTTAGACCATTTTATCTTCTTAAATGTTATTTCATTGGATTTCAATAACTGCTAAAATCTAAGTTTATTCAATTTTATGCAGAAAAGAACAATTTGACGACCCTTAAAACGACCAATGTCCGCTTGATGCCATTTTCTTTTCTCAAAGTTCACTAATCAAATAACACATGGCATACTTGGAAAACATTTCCACTTTGAATAATTGAACGCGTATGCAGGAACTTCACATTATAGGATATGTTACAATAGTCGCAAAACAAAACAGAAAAAAATAACAGGATAATTGCAAAATTGATGTAATCAATCACAATAACAAAAGAATCTGCATTTCGATTTATTTAACTATTATGTTTTAAACCACCAGGCAAAGTTCCGTGAGAGGTGTTTAAGTCCACTTGCCCTTCAGCTCTTTGGGTTCCTATGTGCGATTGTTCTACCTAGCTTGCGTACGGAATGTCGGTGGGTTTAGCCAGGAGCCGGTTCGCTATTAAACGACAAAGCTGGTTCATCCCATTCATCCTACGTTATCGAAATATCCTACAAATATTTGTTAATTCTCTATTAAGATTATGACGTCATATAGAGAAGTTCAGATAGTTCAGAACAATATCATAATTTGTGTTTACCATTTGCCAAGTGGTACTTTAGTCATCACCATTACTGCCAAAATAATGTCTTTCTCGTTGAATAAACGCATGGGTAAAATTTCATAGCTTTAGAAACTTTTATCGGAAAAACAAACATTCATAGATGTTGAAAAAAACGAACTGGAATCCAAAATCTTTCATTATTATGTGAAATGATGTACTATTTCCCATATTGTTATATATTTCTCAGGGCATGTTTTCAAAGAATACCGTTATTTTTATTTTATTTCCTTGAAATTTTAAAAAAAACTTAACTCTTGGGTTATTTGGAATATTGCGAGCAGTTTATAAATTTTTTGTAAATATATTTACTTTCACTTCGTATTTTGTGATTATCATACTTCTAGTAATACACAATCATCTGTCGACCCTTTATGAACTTTTTAATATTTTTGACAATGGATAATACATTTTTACTACGTGTGATTAATACTCGTATTATAAAGGAAAAAGGAACTCCTGAAAATGTAGCTTTTTATTCTACTATTTTTCAATTTCCTGAAAAACAACATCAGATATGTTTTAAACGTTTTGCAAATAACCTGATTCTCATACATTTTCATCATCTTTACAAATAAATACAAACAAGATTGCATTTGAGAAAAATGCTATGCCACCGCATGGGTCAAATTTCATAGCTGTGCATCAAAGGACAAGAAAGTAGGTCACATCATCAAAATCTAGGTCAAAGTTCAATTTTACAACCAAAACTGTGCACATGGTCAAAATTTCATTGCTGTACATCAAAGGACAAGAAAGTAGGTCACTGTCTCCTTGGGCAAGGCATAATTGTGACCTAAGGGTTTAATAACAATCTTGATACAGGTCCATCAAACAACAGTCAAATATCTTAGCTATAGCTTTCTCCCATTCAGAAAACATTTGTTTTATTTTCTGTTTTTAATATGTGTACATAATGAGAATCACTGCTCCCGAACAGTGCCAATTTTTGACATTTGAACAACTTTGGTAGAGGACCTATAGATGATATTATATATCAAATATCAAAGCTTTATGCCTTGAACCTTCAGACAAAAAAATTTTTTTCACTATATGTACATAATGAAAATCAATGACCCCCGAGACGGAACCAATTTTGACCCCAGGGCTATAATTTGAACAATCTTGCTAGAGGTTCACTACACAATGTTTCATGCAAAATATCTTAACTCTATCCTTTGTAAATTTAGAGAAGATGATTTTTTAAGTTTTAACTATATACATATATGATAAACCTATGGCTCCCAGGGGCGGGGCTTATTTTGACACAAGAGGCAAAATTTGGACAACTGTGGTAGAGTATCTTTAGATGATACCATTTAACAAATATTAAAGCTCTAAGCCTGGTACCTTCAGACAATAAGATTTTTTTTTATTTTTGACTATATGTATATATTGAAATAAATGACCCCCAGGGCGAGGGCAATTTTGACCCCAGGGCTATAATTTGAACACTTTTGCTAGAGGTTTACAACACAATGTTTCATGCAAGATATCTAACCTCTAGCATTTGTCAATTGCTAGAAGATTTTTTTAAGTTTTTACTATATACATATAAGGAAAACCAATGACCCCTGGGGCGGGGCCGATTTTGACCCCAGGGCTATAATTTGAACAATCTGGGTAGAGGTCTACCAGACAATGCCTTATGCAAAATATCTAAGCTCTAGACCTTTTGGGTCTTTACAAGAAGGTGTTTTAAGTTTTTACTATATGTACATATAGCGAAAATCAATGACCCCTGGGCGGGGCCGATTTTGACCCAAGGGCTATAATTTGAACAATCTTGGTAAGGGTTTACCAGATGATGCCCTATGCAAAATATCTAAGCTCTAGGCCTTTTGGGTTTTTTCAAGAAGGTATTTAAAGTTTTTACTATATGTACATAGTGAAAATCAATGACCCCCGGGGCGGGGCCAATTTTGACCTCAGGGCTAAAATTTGAACAATCTTGTTAGAGGTTTACCAGACAATGCCTTATGCAAAATATCTAAGCTCTAGGCCTTTTGGGTCTTTACAAGAAGATTTTTTAAATTAATTATTATAATTCCTTTTGGTTGCCATGGCAACCAGATTTCTGCATGGAATGAAATTCTTTGAACAACTTTGGAAGCCCTTCACCCAAGGAACAATCCTGCCAAGTTTGGTTGAAATTGGACTAGTAGTTTTTCACAAGAAGATTTTTTAAGTTCACCATATAATCTATATAACACACACACACACACACACACACACGCACACGCACACGCACACGCACACGCACACACACGCACTAACACACTAACACACACACACACACAGGTGAATCGCTATATGCCACCGCATCGCAGATTGCGTTGGCATAAAAACAATGTTAAATAACTCAAATGGAGATTTATTGATGACTTGTATTACTTTGCCGCCAGTAAATACCTAACTTTGATACTCGACTTGAATATTTTCGTTAATTCGTTTAAGTTTTTGTCTATTAGAAAGTTTAAAAATTATATTCATTCGTAAATCGTAACAGTTTGTTTTACTTTTGATTCATATCATTTTGTCTTGATGTTTTGACACTGAAACTGTTAAAATTTAGTTTGAAATATTTATAACTAACGTAACGTAATAATTTCAGAATATTTCAAGACGACAACTTTTATTCGATTTTTATATTCGATACACCATAAATATGATAAACCTAATAATATTGATGTCGCCTATTTAATGTTGACTTAAACCTCTTCATCTCAAATTTGAAGGCGATTATTAACAAACTTAACAAAAGATATCTCACTTTGAAAGATATGAGGTTTTTACTTCCTATGTAACTGACGGTTTTTTCAGGAAGTAACGGTCTGTTTAGTCGATTATCAATGACGTATATTTTGGTTGTTTTTCCGGGTGTTATCAAAAACATGAAATCAGTTTTATATCTTGAATGGCGCTACACGAGATATTTCTATAGTGGAAAACGGAAACAACTTTCTTTGTAGTTTAAATGATGTTTATATTATCTGGAAATAAATCACAAATAATACTTTACTTGCTTTAAAGAAACAAAATCGCAATAAAAAGGCTTCAAGTCAGAAGATAGGTCTTGTTACATCATCAATCGAAACATTTATAAACTTCCAACAAAAGAGGCTTGTACCGGGATGGTGGACTGCTTGGACTTGAAGAATATACACAACGTATGAATAATAAAGGCCAATTATATTTCAGGAATGCTTCTTTGTTTTCATATCTCAAACGAGTTTAATTGTTGATGTACTCTTACAGATTCCATTTATTTTTAAAAATGTCATTTTACACTTCAATCGAGCTATTTCAAAGATTTCAGAAAATAATATTGCATATTGTATAATTATCTACTAAAAAACGAACACACGTGGAACATTTATTTTATAAGCAAACGAAGAAATTTGCAATTCAATATAATTTGTTTAGCAAACAATCAATACCTTTGGGAAGATTTGCAGTCAAGATAATAAACGGTTCCTTATATAAATATTAATTATGTAATTGGCTAAGCTAACAATTTCTTAAATATACTTTAATGATTCAGCATCTGCCTGTGAAAAAAATTAATATAAATAGGCCAGATAAAACATTTTTAAAATGCCTTTTTTTCTGACGACGTATTTTAGGGATTCCTCTTCGCTCTTGTTTTTATTAAAGTCCCATATGTATTGTATATTATCGTATTTTCAAATAAAAAGAGAACATCCAAAGAACGCTCCAAAACGGAAAAATTGAAAATGTTGTAAGCTTTCTTATTGAGCCTATTCATGGACGGTACTGTGAAGTGCAAGCAACCTCAGCACCGGCTTAAATAGAACATTCTTTTCCAAGAAAACAGACACAATACTATAACGGTGAACATTTCTGACGAGCAGGTGTTAAGTGATGTGTTGCAGCTGGAAAAAGTTGCCTCGTATATATTGCATGTGCCAAATAACTTGTTCCAATTTTCAGATCATTCCCTTATCCCGTGTTCCCCAGAGTAACCCTTATTATTGTGCTAGGTGACCCAAAAATGAAAATCGTTGCAATGTTTTTCGCTCACGTCGAGCTAAGAATCGCAAAAAAATAGCGATATTCAATTAAATTCTTGAGTAAAATTCAAGATTTTTGTAATTTAAGTGCTTACGTGATTTAAATAAGAATTTTAAATTTTTATGTTTTAAGGCTTTATAGCATCGGTTGAGTTCCTTTAACTGACTCAATAAAACTGAGTTTGCAATCTTATAGCTTTTCGTTTATTGCTTTCATTTCAGTGTTGATTGCATCAAAGTAATGAAGAATATGTGCCTGGCGTTAAAATTATGAAGATGACACTATGTCATTATCATGTTGTCAATCAATTCATTCAAATAATAGTGCGTCACAATTACTTAAAAATGGCAAAATATAGCTCAATTATGCCTAGATTTAATAATCATGACTTGACATTTTAGACATTTTATCATATATGAAAGCTAGCGTGCCAGATGTATGTCGATAATTTCATTTACGTAATTTACACATTTTCTCAATTACATTATTCAAATATTTGTCGAGTTTCATTTACAATAATCAGTTTTGATTGTATATGACAAATAGATCACAGAGGCTATGAGAAAATTAAATTTGAAGTGGAATGTGTTTATTGTAGTGGGATTTGTTGTTGACAAACAAATAAATACAACAAGCGGACAATTCAAGCAGAGAAGATTGCATATAAATATACCTCATTTTTTAAGCATGAATTGCGAAAATCGTAGATCTTTTCTTCGACATTTCTGCTTTCATCTCCAAGTCCGTCGATTTGATATTCAATGTTTTATTTTGCATTAAAAAAGTTTGTTCATTGAGGAATTACTGATATTATAGAATACTTAATTCTAGAAATTTTAAGATTGCTAGCACACAGCTTATTTTAACTCATTTGATTGTCACTACCACTGCTACATGTAGCAATTCTGTTGTAATGCAGCCAAAAATGTATTACATTTAGCCGCATATTTAGCCGAGACTTAATTAGGAGCGGGCTCTCGTGTTTTCTGCTTTTAGTAAAATTATGTAGCCAATTCTGGAAATGCAGATGTGTATGAATGATGGATAAAATATCTTGAACAATAACATTATATATTATTACATGAATTTTATTTGACGTGATTCATGTTTCTCTAATGTATGGAATTGTTAGAAATGAGAAAAATACACGATAAGGAGTGATACAAGATAATGAATTATTCACACTCTCGTACATGTTACCGAATTACCAATCATTCCAATGCTAAACTTTCACTTTTTATTAAAAAATGTATATGAATGTTTAAAAAGTCTTGTGTTACTTCATTTGAATATATAGTTTTTAGACGGAAATGTCAACTTAAAATCGTTGATTTTTTTATCGGAAAAGGTCTGGGCGATAAATCTTTGCTGCGTTTAAGTGATACAAATGTGTCTATTCAATCAAATGCCAATATAATTCCTTTGATTGATAATCTACAGACAGTGTGTAGAGGAGAAATTAAATGTTCGAGATTAGAAAGGATTAAATTGGAACAATTGGCCTAGATTTCAGAATATTACATTTATAATCTGCCACCTTAAGTTATAAAACGATACATTTTATTACATTTCTAGAAAAAAAATTTAAAACAAATTTAATGTTCCAATTTCATCTCTATAGTTGGCATTTATCTCAATTTATGAATAACGCATGTACATTAACTTTCATAAATATTATTTAAATACTGCATATTGTCATTAAATCTACCAAGCAACGCAAAAATAGATCATAAGATAATAAATTTATTATATATTTAAAAAGATTGTACACCATATTGTGGTTGTCCAATATTGATAATGCCAAAGATTAGGATAAAATATAAAAAAGACTGCTCTTAGTAAATGTTTACATTTACACCAATTAACAAGGTATGAACATTATTGTTGGATACACATTTTTTCAACTAAAGATATTGATTAACATATAATCATTTCTTATGTTTCTTCAAAAGTTGTATGTCAATCAAAATAAGATGAAAATGTTAAACAGGAAATGCCTCTTTAATTGATAAGACTTTTATTATTTAGATAATTGAAAGGTCTATTCCAGACACTTGATTTATAGAACATTTTAAGAGGCTCTGTCTAAACCATCATGTGATATATTTGATGTTTAAGAGTTCAAACAGAATAAAGTATGAACCTTTATTTACTGAAGTATAATACACAAAATTAAAAGAATGAAGTGTACAAAATTAGAAGAATGTAAAAAGAAATCATTTGTTTAGAGGTGAATATCATGTGTGAATATTTCACATGTTTTCATGTTTAAAAATATATATATCTCATATTCAAAATAAATAACCTTAAAGCTACAAAATTAAATAAATATGTAAAAATATTTTTGCCGTCGGCCTAAAAACAGAGCATTCTACAGTTTCATTAACCTTTTTAACAGTGATGTTGTAAATCTCATTAAATATTGTTCATAAATTAGGATTTGAAATGGAAAACCCCACGGTAACACTAAAGTTCGTATACGAATTTTAATATGCAAATGAAGACTATCATCAGCTCGTGTATGCGCTACGTCACGGTGTTATAGCCAACAAATATAAGATTTTCTTGTGCAAACACACTTTAACCGGTTAAACTTCACGGTGCACTAGGCCTGGCGTTAAGAAGAAACCTCATAAAAAAGATTATATTTGTATGAAAACATCCGTTACAATGCGGAAATATACCGTTAAATTAGGACTGCTCCTTATAGTCATGTTTGTTGATTTAACGTTGATGTACGGATGATCTGAAGGCGGAGTTTCTCATGCAAGCAGAAAATGTACTTCCGAAATCGCCACAATGAGGTTGCACATTTTATGCTCATAAAACTCATATTGGTTGTCTGCACACCAAAATAAGATCTGGAGTCGATATGAAACCCAATTTATTAATGAAATGTCGCTATTTCTGTTTTTATGAAATTTATTTAATGTAACTTTAATGATTGCCTAGAAGTTTATTCATAGGTTGACTATTTCAATATATTGATGCTTTAAAGGCCTTATTATACAAAATAAATATTCAAATATTGTATTTATAATATCTTAGTAATAAGATTTTACGCATTTCAATACAGCTGTTAAAAATGTAAAAAGAGGAATGTTTTCACCAGCTAAAAAATTATTTTCGTATTGGCTATCAAAAGTCAAAAGACTAGTGCTAATTATACAAATTATTTTACCATCACAACAAACAGGTTTTGCTACATTAAAACAGTTATAATAAAAATATGCTCTCGTTAGTAAGAATGATACTTGGAAGACGTAAGCCAGTCATTCATTTGGTGTAAACTGTTACATTTATTTCTAATTTCTTATTTCAAAGAAGGAGTTAAATCAACAAGTGAAATGCCAAATTGTACACATATCAAAGAGTTGAAGTGAAATAACATAATTCATAAATTAAAAGAATAAAATAAAATAATAAAATTAATTTAAATCAGATAAACAAAACCATATAATAATAAAATAATCATTTAAATTGCAATATTTTGTTTGAACTTCATCTATCTAAATGTATACGTTGTATTTGCTTGTTTCTTTTGTTGTTGTTGTTGTTGTTTTTTTTTTGTTTGTTTGTTTGTTATGTTTTGCTTTTCTATTTATTTTATTTTTTGGAGGGGGATAGGTTTATCATCTTTCAGAAAATGCTATCATACATCTTAATTTATTCTAAATGTATCTTATACACAGATTTATCTGGAACAGAAGAGATTCCTCGAGAGTCAATAAACAGTAAGTACATTATAAAGGACACGTTGTAACTAAGTGTTTTCATGACGGGCACGTACATCTCTTTAAGTTACAAGGTTCATTCAGACGTTTACTTAATAGTATATGGATGTCGATTTGAGATTGCTTGAAGATAATCTTACAAGAAGTTTCTTTAAATAACGTTATCACTGTTAATTAAAAAAATTCAAATCCCGAAAAATAAAATAAATCACTTATAATCAAGAATAAAGCGAATTATTTGAACGGCCTGCAATTTTCACATATGCTGAAATTAATCATGAAACTTATTAGTTGAACCGAACTATTTCAAGAAAACAAATTTGAAAAAAGTACGTATATTTAAGAAAAGCAAAAGGATCCAAGATTCAAGTTATAGAACAGAACAGAACATTTCTTTTATTTCATAGACACAGATTACAAAACATACATTTTGTAATAACATGTGAACAAATAAACAATTAGTTTACAACATAATATATATGTTACTGCGTTTTTAACGATAACTATACACTCAGGATTGTGAGATATGGGGATGGTGATCATATCTGTATTCTATCATTATTAAAGAAATTTCAGAGCATAGGAAAAACATCAAATATCATTAAGTATTTACAAATAATTATGGTGTCAAATGTTCAGTTTTTTATTATGCATTACTAATTGTTTAATTTCATGTATGAAGGGAGAGAAAAAAGAAATTTACAGTAATCATTCTTTATTTATATATATGTACATGCATAATCATGATACATTTACTTGTTCTTACAAAAATGTCAAGTAACACACAGAAAAAATAAAATAGAATCCAAACACATAAATAATAATCCTATTTTTTGAACATAGTTTCGCTCGTAAAGATTATAGTTTGGAGAATTGCATGGTACCGATAAAGTCGTGGAAAGCGTGACACTTCATGTGTGGTATTTCTTTGACTGGTGAAATAACAATTGAAATTGGTTTACGCCTATCTTTTTTGACTGATAGAGTGACAGGTGAAGGTGAAAATGACCCAGTTAGTTGAAAGTAAATTTTGATGGTATATATTTTTTCCTTTCTACGTTAAAGACGTGGCAGGTCAAGAGATAATGCATCTCGTCACCTAGGTCATTGGACGTACAGAGTGGAAATAATTCACATTGTATTGTGATAGAAGACAATTTTGTTATTATTTATTACAATATTTCTTCTGCGTAACTAAAGTAGTAAGGACTGTTTTGCATATTCTGATCCCCTTTTTTTTTGGTAATTAAACTAGATTGTAAGTGCCGCTTGTAATGTATAAATAACCATCTTTGTTCACATGATATAATTTTACTTTTAAATACATTTTCAAAGTTTTATGAAAATAAGCTTGTATCTGGTGGCATATAACTTGAAGATTTATGTACAATGTATTCAAATAAATCTTGATCACTTAGGAAACAGGTCTGTTCACTTTAAATGGAGATGTGACGTATATATTTTTGTTAATATAAAGAATTTCGATTAATATGTCAGCGTTAAATGAATAATTATTCTATAAAGACGTCAGTATAACTGATTAATTGAACCTTGATTATTTTACAAATGGCATAAGATTGGCATATTTTCTCCTCCGCTATATTTGGCATGTCAGTATAAATTGAGTGAGTTTTAGTGAGTTTACAGAGATTAGAAGAAAGTCGGTGTATGATTATTTGAGATTATTTGATTACCAAATACTAGTCTTAAATGATTTCCGTCTTGCTTAAGTAAAAAGCAATCTGTATTGTTGATTTATTTTGAGAGATTGATTACGTCGAAGCCTTACTAGAGAGACAAGATTCCGGACAAATTCTTCCCGAAAAGTGTCACATAGTAATAAAAAAAAAGAAATTTATGGACGTTTATAGGTACCTGTTCGTAAACAAATTAGTGATTGTATACTTAATTCAATGTTGTCTTGGTAAGGGACAAAATTGTTTGCTGTTTACTGAGAATTGGGTAAATTTCCATTATCAGTCATTCGTAATATCAGAATAATAAAATTTTGGTCTAGAATTAGGAAAACCCCAGGTACACTTATGTATAAAATTATGTATTTAAAAGACCAGAATGATAATTTAGTCAATGCCTGGACATTAAATGTAAAACGTTTGTTAAATTCGCTTGGTTTACAATATTTGTGGGATCCAAACTTAGTATTAAATAATTCTCAATTAAATAGTATTATACAACGTATTAAAGATCAAAATATGCAAAATTGGTATGCTGAATTGCGTGTATCTAGAAAATTAGAAGTTTATAAAGAAATTAAAACTGATTTTGGTTATGAAAAATATCTTAGTATTATAACAAATGATAAACATAGAAAATCCTTTTCAAGATTTAGATGTTCGGCTCATAGATTAGCTATAGAGGAAGGTCGCTTCAGAAATATAGATAGAAACAATAGATTATGTGTGAAATGTAATATGAAAGTGGTTGAAAATGAGTATCATCTGTTATTGATATGTCCATATTATTCCGATTTAAGAGCACTTCATTTACCTAGGTACTATTATACTTGGCCAAATATAAACAAATTTAAAAGTATAATGACTGCTTCTTCTAAAAACGTTATAATAAAATTAGCTTAATATATTCACTTATCATTTGAAAAAAGAAATACTGTCTAGTTTTCTGTTAATATTTTTTTCTTTATTTACAAACAATATTAATTTGAAAATCAATGTTGTTCTTTGTGTTTCACTGTTATTTGCCTGTAATTACTAGTATATAGCTATGTTAAATCCATCACCATACTTTTCTGTACTTAAATATTATGTATGTTTTGTACATGTATTTATTACAAAATTTGTAATTGTATATGCAATGTTTTATGTTAAATTATAAACCGCCATTCATATAACTTGGCGATGAACGTGTAAAATGTTTATGCCAATAAACTATTTGACTTGACTTGACTTGAGAAAAAAAAACAAAAAAAAAACTGTGTGTTCTGTACTTAGATGTATGGGATGATTGCAAAACATCTTAAAAGTTAAAAAGTTAAGTTTAAACAATTAAAGTTTGATAGTGCAATATGATTTTGCAAGCAATTGGTTTCATAAGTATCATAACAAACGGAGTGTAAATTAAGGCATATTTCCTCTAATACATGTATTGTAAGAGGTGCCCGTAAATTTTGCGTAGGTCTACTTCTGCGACAGCCCTCTAATAATTTGTTTACCATGAAGACTTGATTAAAACTCTTAAAACCGAGGATTTTATGAACGTAGTTAATTCCTGCCAAATATGTAGTGATTGATATAGGGGATAACCCCTTCTCAAAGCAAAATGATAAATATAAAATCATATGATCGACCGGAATTGGCCAACCAGAAGTTAAATTATATTCGTGCCTGAATTTTTCGAATGACCTTATGGCATTATTATATACGATCATCGAATTTGGAGCTACTGCTGAACTAAGCAACTGTCTAGCTCTTCCCTGAAGACGCTCCATAGAAAATGTGATACTAGACTGGGCTCGGGGTCTGCTTCCGGGGCGAGTGATCGAAATCGGGATAGCTGTAAACGAGACAAAGAGTCACAAATAGCGTTTTGATGACCAGGCACGTAAATTGACCTTATCCAGATATTTAATTTAAGGAAACGTAGTGTTATCAAACGTACCAGTCTCATTACTCTACAAGACTTTGAAGACAATTTATTTGGTGTACTTAATTTTTGTTGTCGGGCGATACCAATGGGCAGACCTTTTTCACGTAGATTAATTGATTCTATATGCGGGCTTACTAAACCATTTCACCGCATAAGGCTTAAAAAAGAGATAAGATTGGATTTAAATATGTGGTAATCGCTTCATCAAGATTTTAATGGTTTATCCTTATTTCATGACAAGTACTGGGTATCGAATGTTGATGTTCAACTTTTCACAGATAGCGCAGGGGGACCAAATTTAGGATTTGGTGTATATTTTTGCGGTCACTGGTGTTATGCGAAATGGCCCCTTGAATGGCAAATAACATACATATCACTTTCAAGTTTATTTCCTGGAACTATCTGGCACTGGTGTCATATAAGGAAACTCCTTTTATGTAATACAATACAGTGACCTTGACTGATTTCTTGCGCGTATATCTTAAGTGTGATGAAGTAGGATAATAAAAAACTGTTACAATGAAATATAATTTTAAGAAAACCATGGTTCATGTGACACAAATGACTTAGGGAACATAGCGTATTTCAAATTCATTAATGTATAGGCTGTAATAGCCTCTAGATAAATTACAATATTGATTTGTTATATATATGCATGACATTATATGTATGCGGTTATAAATAATTCATAACTTAAAGGATCTTCACTAAGGTCCAAAGGCCTGAAACATAAAATTTGAATTTGTTACACGTATACATTAACTGGGAATATATAACTAAAAAAAATTAGAGAAAGTATAAATAGAAATCATATTTTCGTGCTATACTTAGCCTGATCATTGGTCATTTTTTCACAATTAGTATAAATATTCTAGAAAAAAAACCATTGGGCGAATGTTCTGAATTTTATACACATGTTATTGGTCTATATATTATTTGATTAAACTATAACCAAATAGAATGTTATTGGTTAGTTTGTTAAAATGATTAAACTGATCTTGTTCCGTCCAAGCTTGAGGATTTAAAATCGATTTTAGAAATCAAAAAGAAAGCATTGTTTACTGAAGCACAATTCAAGGAGGTCACAAATATGTTTCTTTTTTAAAACGCCCTTTAGTATTTATGTTGCTTCATTTTTGCTATTATCAGTAACAAGCATATCTTAGTGTTGAAACATTACGTAGGTTCTTTTAAGAGCAAACAAAGCACATTCATACTTAGAATTGACGATTATTGCATACTTAAATACATAATCACACTTTATGTCATTTCGTGCTTAATGTCAGTCACCTTTGTTATGTACTTATAAACAATCCTTATCAATTGACTTATTAAGACAAGTCTATATTATGTCATCATGATATATAAACATTATTCTGATAAAGGAGAATGGATTGCTTCCGCCGTATTGTTATCAAAATGATTCTATCAACTTGATATGCATTATTGTTGCGTGTGTTATCACATTATATGTACCCTTAAAATGTCTTGCTGAATGATATTGAAATGTGTTGAGTTTGAGGTTAAATGAAAAGCCATAGAAATGCGCTATGTTCTATTCATACTATAATTCAGTCAATGATGAATTTTTCTACACAGTTAAAAATGCATAGATAAAATATCGTTAGCTTTATTCTAAGAAAATATAGATGTATCTGTTTCCATTAAGGAACTATAGCGTTTTGTGCTATCTGATTTATATTCTAATCAAGTAGCCTGTAAACATAAAGTAATAATTTGATAATTGTTTTTAACAAAACGCTCTGTAAAAATGCGTATGCATATTATAAAGTCACATTCTGACAAATTAAGAAGCTTCTTTACTTTTAAACCATTTTGATTTCCTGATACGAGTTGAACGTGTATTAATCATCCAATTTCCTGAAGGATGTCAGTTCTTTGATTGATTATCGTCTATGTTAGTATGTTCAAGGTTATCATTATCAAAATCTGATCAATTTCAGATGAGGGAAACTTTCTTAAAAATGATACAAGTGTAATATCAGGAAAGATCACACTGTCTGATGCATCTCATTGATACATGAACTAGTTTGGATAACAAAAAATATCACTAAATTAGAATAAGTTCGTTGTTAAGTAAAATAATCGAACAAAAGTTATGTTTATCGTACAGCATAATATAGAGAAAAACAAAATCCCTAAAGAACACTCAGAACACAAAATTGTTAATGTTGCAGGCTCAGTTTAATTAATCTTGTTCATGGACGGTACTGGAAAGTGCAAGTTACCGAGCACACAAACTTGCACCGACTTAAGCAGAATTCAACATTTAATCATAAAAATGGTGTTTTTTTTTAATCCAGAAACATCCGCAGTACATTGTATCATGCGGAAACAAATGTTTCAGACATATTATGAATACTCGAAAGTATTGCAGTCCCCAAAAAGCTTCACTCATGCGGCATTTTAATTATTTTCTTTATCTATAATTTGTAAATTAATTTATCTTCTTGCGAACAATTCTACGAGTGTAAAGATTAGCGGTAGAATAGTACTAATAGATATATGGCTTTCTCGATACGCATTTGACTGCTTTGTTTTGGGATTGATACCAAAATGAAATACCTCCTAACATATGCAATATCGTAAATATAGACTCTACAAAGTTTAGTAGTTTTGTTGTTTTTAATGCTACCACAACTTTTCTAGATTTCACAACAGCAGTTGACAGGAGGGCTGATGGACTTTTTTCTCTTATGAACAGATTCAATCAGACCTAGTTTTCATTTTTGGCATAATTTTCTTGGCTGTCTGCATTGCTTCCAAAAGAAACACGCCTTTTTTTCAAATGTTTGCATAAATTTATTTCTTCAATGCTTCCAAAGGAAAAACGCTTGACAAGAATTTTAAAAACTAAACATATTCTGCCACTCAAAGTTTTGTTTCCGTCTTAATTTAATGTTTAACTATTTAAAATCTCAAAAAAAAAAAAAAAAAAAAAAAAATGGCGTTTAATCGGCGTTATTATGGATTCTGTACTTTTCCCTTTTCCTAAAGTATAATAATATAAAACAATACATACAAAAACATGCAAATTTTGTTTTTCTATTTCATATTAAGCCTTATACTGAAATATGTCAAAATGGTTGAACAGAAAAAGAAATTTCATAATGCTTCAATGGCGTCATTGCATGGCACCTTAAATGTCCCATATTGTAATTAGACAAAGTTTTTTTAAATTATCCTAATAACTCGACACATAAATTAAGCAAATTAATATTTTGGCTGTTAGTTCCAAAACGTGTAAATGAATCGACAACGTATCCCCGGAAAACAGACAAAACAGAAAAATTGATGGCCCCATCCTTTTAATAGAACATTTATATAATTCTCAGGTAATAATCTAGATAAAGAAAAGGACAATTTAAATTACGAAATAAATCATAATTTGAAGAAATAGAAGATTTGTTTAATTAGCATTAGCCTTTGTTTGTTATTTCACTCATAAACACGTAATTTCGCAATTACCATTTTTTATATTTTCAATTATACAGAATTATACAAAAGGAAAACGCTGACACAGTGAGTTTACTTTACAAAATACTGGAACAAAGCATCTGCCCTGATGATAAAAATAAATGATCAAATCAGGTTTAACTAATTCACAATCATATGATTAATATAATTGTTTATAATGATAGTAATAATTCCGCAAAAATGGTTAAATATAGTTGTTAAATGTAGTCACGATACTCAAATTTGAAACAAAATATGGATCTAATTTCTTCAGTAATTTCTTTAGTAGTCCAAAAACATGCAAAAGAAATCTTATCGAGTTGATGTTGTTTTTTTCTTGTTGGTTGGCAAACAAAGAGCAAATATAATTATTGTTTTTGTTTGTTTGTATTATTGTAAGATTAAAGCCATTCTTAAGAAAAGTATCCAAAAATGAAAACCTATCGGGCTTTATTTAGGCTTTTAAGATGCTCATTCGTCTAGTTTCTCTGCGCTGGTAAACAACTTAATTCAGTATAAAATTGCACAAAATACGATGTTGGGAATTAACTGAATTTGACAATATTTATTTTTTTGAATCCAGACAAATGGCTTAAGTACAAGATTTAAAATCTTGAAATTTATATAAAATACAGTCTGCAACAGATTTCTTACACGGTCAATGTATTACATGCTTTGTTATTTGTTTTGTTTTTCTTATTAGTTGGTTTCATTTAGTTGTACAGCGCACTAACACAATTTAGGTCATATGACAGTGAAAATAGGGAAGATGAGTTTGACTAACCTACTTTTTAGGATGTAACAATTAAAAGCAACACAGGGATCAAAAATATCAATTTTATTTGAACCAATTTAGTTGCTTCTTACGATTACGAAGAGGAAAAGGTTTGGTTTAACCCCTCAGCCACAATTTAATTTATTGTTTAATAAATACTTGCAATATGTTATTCCTTTCAACTGATGAATTCGATGAAAATGTTAATGTGATAGCTGAGTCACGAAACTTGTAAATTGTTTTTGTATTTTGTCTGTAGGCTGATTATATAATAAAACTTGTTTTCGTTATAATACCAGTTGGGTATTTTTTAGATAGTTCTGAAGTAGCATTTATAAATGATATTACCATTTGCCTTCAAAGTCTACGTTACATTAATTTACTTTTTTGAGATTTTGAAATGTTTCATAATATCACACGTCAATTTGCGATGATAATTTCCGACTCAACGTTTTAGATTTTACTATTAAAATCCATGTTTGAAATTATATAAAACTATATGATCAGAGCACAAAAAGTACTTCCAGAGAAATATTTTTTTTGTGATAATTCGAGCTATAAATATTTGTATGAATTTTGTACCGGCTAAAATGCAAGATATTGACGTTTTTAATAAAACCTTTGCACAGAAATGTATGTCTTGATGAATTTATTTTTGTTAATCGTTTTTTTTTAATATATATGTTTTCCTAATTTTAGAGAGAAACAAGACCAAACATAGTTCGGCGGCCAGATTAAAAAATCATCTTACCTTAGTTAGATTTTGCAAAAATACTTTTTTTTTTCTATTTCCTGCGAATCAATCTCTTAAACATTGCTTTCTACGACAACAAATATATACTTTCCAAAATTTGGGTAAGTGTCACACAGCAATTATTGGCAGCCTGAAGCTTAATAAATAAATTTTAATTGTTTTAAAATACCAGGTTATATCTTACAATACACCATCTGCTTATCAATTCGTAAATTGCTATTTTCCGAGGTTGAATGATAGAATAGGTGTTATTTGCACCTTATATAATACTTCCTTTAGTGCAGTAATGGTAGAATAGTTGCCTAGATTTAAGAATTTATGTTCCAAGACAGTGAAGCTTTTATTATATCATTTTGTATATCAAAAGTAATCCAAGAGTGTTTTGAATAGATTTTATTTCTGTTTACAATTATTGTTACAGACAGAAATGCTATGAATACGAAAACTATGTTTGTTATATATGCTAAACTGTTGGTTATATATGTTAAATATTTATGTTGTAAATGTTTGTTATATTTTTATAATGTTTGTATATAATGTTTGTTATAGTTACATTTTTGCCTTTTTTGGTCTTACTGCGCACCAACACAGTTAACGTCATTTGGCGCCATAGATGATTTTAGCTTACCTCGGGTGTTGCAAACTTAAAGTTATACCTATAGTCAAAATCCATCTTACCTACTGAAGCCTAAGAGACGCATAGATGCCAGTAACTTATGCCCATTAAGCCGCCGCTGCAATGCTGATACCTCAACTAGCAAAGGCAACGGGTTTGTTGTATATAATAAAAGATATTTTTGCGGAATTTTCTTGCTTCATTTATATCTTATATCGTATAGATAGTAACGTTTACCTTGAAGTTCGTTCTACAGAGACTTTATATTTCTATTAAGTGGGCATTTGTTGATTTCTTGTTCATTGTGTTCACTAACTGTTATAATACATTGTATTTGTGGTATACCACTAGTATATTCATATAAAGTAACATAAATAAAATAAAACAAAGAACACATTATTACATGTATATTCATCGGTATATAAACATTATTAAATTGAAATCAAAACAAATCAAATTTTCAATAACTTTATTATCCAGACATAATCAAATATCACAAAGTAATAACAATTTTAACAAACACAATTTCATAAACAGTATATGACGAATTCAATATGTCATCAATATGACAGAATTTTATTTTATGTGTTCAAAGTGACATAATGCCCATCCGATTGTAAAATATGAGTGAACCGGAAAAGGTCATATGAATCTTATAACTTTAAACTTTGTTATTTTTGTTTTCGAGTCTCAAATTTGTTACATATAAACAATCGGTAATTCGTGTGATTTAAGTGAATTTCTATCAAAAGTCTTCGTTAAATATCGGTAATGACATGTAATGAAAAAAAGGTTGGGGAGTCTTTCTATATGTATAACATGCACTCGTTTTAAATACAAAACCAATGCAGCTATATTTGACAACAGGAAATGAACATTATGTCACTTTGAGTAAATGCACTGAATTTATCAGTGATATATATAATATATCACTCTTAGCCTTTTTCTTGTCCTTATTTCTTTTACTTACAAAAGAAATAAAATTAGAAATCCTAAAGAACGCCAAAAAAGCAAATTCATTTGAAACTGTTAAAGGATCAGTTTAAGTAATGTTTTATTATACATTTCAAGATACATATTATAGTTTATATCCTTCAAATCAAATGGAGTTACATAAAGCTCAGTCATAAACATTTTTTTTGTTAAGAGGTATAAACTTTAGTAAAACAATAGCTCATTTTGTCTTGAGTTTAATCTATTGTTAAAGTGACATTATTTCATCAAAGGGCATGTACCGAGAGAACAAGTGACAGTCAAATTTAGTTTACATTTTGCCAAATATCCTTTCAAATTTATAATTGTTTTCGCCTTGACGATAAAACACTCACGATACCTAAAGAAATATCTGAAACGTTCAATTTATAAAAGGAGTGGGACAGTCTTAGTATGTTAAGCAGATTTATATTTTATCCTAAACATTTTCCAATATCAACTGTTGGTCAATCACCGTTATAAAAATCAATCGTTTTTTGAATTTATAGTTAATGCAGCTCAACTTGACTATGGAAAAATGAACATAATGTCACTTTAACAGCTACTGTTTTTGACACTCCTGTTTTAAAAGTAGCATTAAAAAGTTTTAATTCAAATGATTGTCATGTGCAATACCATTTGTTGTACACACTATTGTGTCGAAATTAGTACCTTTTCTAAAAAGTAATATTATGAGGAAAAAATAACAATCGCGTATCGATCGTGGCCTAACATGCACAATGCTTATAATAACATTCACCTAACAGAATGTGTATATAAAAATTAAGGAGATGACAAACACGACTTGGAACTGTTCAAGATTAAACTGACATAATGCCCATCCAAGGGTAAATGGTCAGTAACTTGTAAAAATAAAAATCACTTTTAAAAAATCCGCAAATTGTTTAGCTTGTGGATTTTACTATAAAAAATAAGTAAAAAGTTAACTTGACCAAAATAATTTTTAAAAAATATCGTTCTAAATGTACATGTACACTCAATTCTTAAAAAAGTTGGGCAGTCATTTTTTTAGTAAGGCATATTTTACATTGTATGAAACCCATTTTTTCAATATCAGTTATTGGTCCATCACCAGTATAATAGCCAATCTTTAGAAATATATTACTAATTCCACTGAACTTGACTGCAAAAACATTAAGCATAATATCACTTTAAAAAATGAGTTGTAATGTTGAAAGGAGTCTACAAGCAATGAAAAACATTTTGTGTCTTATAAAAAGACATAATATAAACTAAATATAATACTAAATTAATTAGACGTTTTAGTAACAATTACGGAAATCGAGAACAAAACACATTTTGTCTTTTCAACAAACGAAGAAATTTTAATGTGTTTTATCCTCATTATTATCTTAATAGGAAAATGGAATGTTAGCATTCTTGCAAAATTTAATCTAAATCATATCATCAGAATATATTTAAAACAAAAAGCGCCATTGTACTTCCTAGGCTTGATTATAACAGATTATCACATTTTCGTTTCATGAACCAACAAGTTCTTTTTAGGTCTCGATGACTTCAATGGAGCCGTTTTAACAAAAGAACATCGTAACCTCCCGTTTTTGTCAAGCGTCCATTTGCACAAGCAACCGTCTATCATTCCTGATGAACCTTCTGAAGACATGTGCTTGTCTGAATGTAAATTTGAGCGGGATTCTCGTGGTCGCCTGGCACCATCGTAACTATTGACTAGTAATTGAGCTTGCTGTATATATAGAGGGTCAGGTTTGGAACAAAGTCTATACCACGACTTCCTTATTTCCATTTGAACCTAGGTGGGAATTAGAAACAATAATCAACAATAATTATTTTTGATATTCCATAAATCTGCTAAATAGTAAAAAGTTAATAATCAACTTAAAATTCTTAAAATTCCCATATATATATCAACATTTCTGCTGAACAGCCTTCTTAAGGGTACAAAAATAATAATTAACAATAAAAAATTATGTCAGTGTCACATGACTTCAATAGAGACGACGTCAAAACGTAAAATAAATTGGCGTTATAATCATAGACAGAATCATTTCGATGCACTTTACAAGTGAAGAAAGCATTAAACAAGAACTTTGCAATTCATTTCATTTGGTGACAAAATATATTTGAGTGATATATCCAGAAAATCTCTTTTAAAGGTCTTTTTCAATGTCAATGATGTGTTTCTGTATTAAAAGATATAGATCTGCTAAAGAATCCTTATAATAAAATATTGTGTTGCAATAAGTTAAATTTAGCTAAATTGAAGGAAATACTTTAATAAATTATCTAAGGTTAAATAACTGTCTAAGAACATACATTTTTATTCCGTAATTATATTTTTGTAATTCTCATATAATACTTAATCATACCTCTTGATTGAAAAAACATAACAAAACTGCTACGAGAAAGCCCTGAAAATATAATTAAAAATGTCTTATTAGAAATGTATAAATTTTCTTACAATTATTGTTATTTAATTATGGTCATAATTTCATAATTTTTCTATTTGTTTGAATAGAAAACAAAATAAAAATGATATGTCATGGAACTTTAATGCCCTATACCACGTCACTGTCTAACCACAAACTAAAGAGCTAGCAGAGAAATTAATGAAATATAGTAATACCTGTAGTAATATTTAATATTAAAACATTCATTATCTTAAAGAAAAAATATATAAAAAACTATATTAAATTTTCTTGCAAGATATATGACAACGGAGGCAATTAAAATCAAACTTATAAAGTGTTAAACTTCTTCGATATTAAAAAAGATGTATTCTTAATATATGAAATATGACGTATTTTGTATGTTTATGTCATTAAATGAAATTACAAAGACAATGAACAGTTACAATTCGAGAACAGTATAACTATTTATTCATCACAGATTTTACTTTGTAAATTGACAAAAAAGGCTTTTTCCTTTATTACTGCGTTAAAGTGAATTGGATGAAAATGAAAGTTTGCTACACAATTGTTGCTAATTTGCTAATTAATATATTAAATATAAAACATAAGAACAAAACCACGAACGAATTATACATACATGTTGTTGATAAGTATGAAAAACATGATCCGATATAACTTATCTGTATGGAACAGATACAAAACTGTTCTCAGACAGAATGTGTCATTATTCATATATAAAATTATATACAGTAAATGTTCATATCAAATCCCTGATAACTCTTACAGTTTTTCCTTCCAAGAAATATTTAAAACAAATATATCCAATTGATACATTTGACTTGTTTTCATCAATATCTTAAATACTCTTTGATAAAGTACCCATTGTTGACCAATTCACTTTAATTCAATATCAATTTTGCGTTGAGAAATGTAATTTGTATCCCACTTACTTGAAACGAATTGAAAAACATTTCAAAATACAATTTCACAATTTCTGCAGTTGGATTGAGATTTTCTGGCACTCCTATGAACACTATGTAATGCACACCAAACAGTGGAATTAAGATTAATGTTGCTTTCGCTAAACGTCTGAAATATACAAGATAGGAAGATAATTAATGTATTTATAGTTTTGTTTTGTTTGTTTTTTCGGCGAACGAACATAATTGAGGAAAAATGAAAAATGATTTTGGCTAATATCAAATGTTACAAACTTATATCAACACCATGGCTCAAAACCACCTCACCTTTAGAATCGGCGGACTTTCAATTTCAGGGAAGTACAAACGATCATATACACAAAGTAAAGAGAGTTACATATTGTACATCTTAATGTAATTTAATAGTAAACTGAACTTTCAATTTTAACATTTTAACCCCTGTCCCGCTAAATATCTTCAATAAACACGTATATCTTTCAATCTGGACACGATTATTTAATATCATATTAAGGGAAATTCGCATAAATATGTACTGACTGAATGGGCGAAAAACAAAATGTAATCAAACACATTAGACAAGTTTGAAGCTTCGTCGGATACCCACGGTTGATAAACATGTAACATAACTGATATATGTTAATGGTTCGGCCGTGGGTATCCTACGATGGTTTGAAGTAGCAGATGTAACAATTTTCACTCACCTATATCGGTTTCTTCTTGCAGCCGATGTGCTGGGCTTATGCAGTTTTGTAAATAATGCTCGTAATATATTTATAAAAAAGATGAAATTTATCTGAAATACAAGAATGAAATAGAATTAAACTCAATCAAGATAATTGGGAAAGCATTTTACATTTAGGTCTATGATAAATCAACAGTGATCTTTTTTATACTGTATAATGCATTATACAAATACGATGTGAAAAGATGTGAATTAGATGTTTAAAGTGCATTATGGCAGGTGAAAAGTCGAGATTTAAGCGTTTTATTATTCAAGCCCCTTGGCCGGTATATTCCAGAAAACGGTATTAAGTTTGCTGTTTCAACACTTGTTGTAGTATTACTGTATTTAATATATGTATAACACAAGAATAGACAAGAAATTCATTACCAGTGTGCTCAGAGCTATTGGCCCCTTTAACACCCAAAAGTATCCTAAAGTAGGGTTTGTGTTCCAACATCTGAAGTAAAAACAAAAGAATTCATGTTTCTATAAATGTCGACTTCTTTAGCTTTTTCTTACAAACAAATCAAATTCATAATATAAGGGTTCTTATGTGTAAATCATACTTTGTTTGAGATTCAACGCTCTGGACCAAAACAGAAGATGTTCTTATATAAAGTATCAAATTTCTCATAAAGTAGCACGAGTTTGATAGATATTTTGTGTTTTCAAACACTCTACATGTATCAGTTAATTAATGTTACTGTAATACAAGTAAAAGTGATATACAGTAATTGAATTAAAATAAGTATATGAATAAAATCAGAAACTGATGAAACATTGTCATAATTGCATTATAGAAAACAACAGTTTGCAATAATTTTGACAAGTATTATTATATTAAAAACTAAGCAAACAAAACAGCAAACAATACTTAAGGATTGATCATATTTGAATTTTTTTCATAAGTCTTATTTTTATCCCTAAAGTAACCATAGTATTTATTCTGCGTTAAATAAAGATACGAGGAAAATACACTTACAAAATATTTTCCAAAGTCAATCGAATAATAACCCATGGAATGACACTCAGTAGAGGAGTACCTGATAAATTAATCAAATCATACAAATCATACAAATCATACAAGAAAACTCTAATTAAATAACAGCACAATAAAATAAAGTATAACATAATTGATTTCCAAACAGCGTACATCTATTGAGACGCTATCAAATTCAAAGTGACAATTTGTAGATATAAAATTATTTAGATAGCTTCATTACAAAAGTTTGGAAGGCATCATTGCATACAATAAACATGCAGATATCCTTATAAAGTCACACGCACCAACTCTTTCTTATCAACAAATTCATTGTAAGAATGTATAATAAATTTATGAATATTTTCATTGTTTTGAAGTCACAAATGTATCTAAATGCGTAAAATAATATTGATCGCATTTTCTTACACATGTTTCAAAACACTGAAATATTATTTGCACAGTTTACTATATTTTGTTACAGCTTTCTATTTGACAAGTTTACAGGTCTTAAGAATACTTGCCAACCGTTTTATAGCACGTGAACTTATACTCCAGCTAGTATTCACAACAACTGGTACAAGGAATAGATCATATGACGATATTCCAGTTTATTGGCTGCGGAAGAACTCAAGTGCCGTTTCGTGCATCTTTTCAGGCTAAAACGGGAAACCGACAAGAACCACCGACGTAAAGTAAGCTAGATGGCTTCCTCAGACCGAGTACAATAGACCCCAGACTGCGTATGCATGTATCAGAAGTATAAATAGAATGGGATATCCAAAAATAAGTATCTTACCCCAACCAAGGAGGTAATACCATTTGACACTGCCTCGTTCTGAAAATACTGATACGTAAACCAGGGTGTGGAGATATAAACCTTCTACAAGGATCCACATATAGTTCGCAGTTAACACATAATGAAACAAAGTATACAACAGCTTACATTCCCAGTGCTGAAATAAGAATTCAATTAAATTTAAATTAAATATAATTATTTTTTTCCGCCTTTGACAATACATACAAAACATAAAGTCACATGAAATATGACATACACAAAAAACAAATACATATCATGTTCACATTAAATGAAGAAACAAATCAAAATTTCATTTTTTGCCTTTTTTCCAGAGTTCAAAGTTTAATTATTTAGATCATTCAGTTATATAATAATCTATAATATTAGAAATAACTCCTTTTTTGCACGTACATTGGTTGTTTGAAAAAATACGACCGCCATATTTTCAAGCCTGGTTATCGAATAAAAACAAAAAAAAGACAAAAAAGATATCATCGTATACAATACTTGGAAATATTAAATCATGTATATCAATTCAAAATAATTTGAAACGTTCGAGTCGTTATAATTGAAACAATGCGAACAGAACAACAACAAAACATCGTATACAATACTTGGAATTACTTATGAATTTATTGAACCCACTGAGGTTTAAAACATTAAAAATAAATTTGAATTTCTTACTTTGATCAGCTTGGGCATTTAATAAGGTATGCACAATATAATTAATTAAGATATTGATATACTTTAAAGAACTTAAAAAAACGTACCTTTGTGTTAATCTTAGTTTGATTGATGATATATTTTGGGTCATTATTTTACAATGAAAATAATTCTTCTGGGAAAACAGAGAGAGCAAATAATCTGATTTTTGTTACAAGTTATAGACTAGATCTACATCAAATAGAAAAAATATTACTATTCCAGTCAAATAAAAAACCTCAGTGGAGTCCCTTTAATACCAGTAGCTTAAACCTGTTTTAAATGTTTGTACCAACTTACCGTACCATCTTCTATGAAAAGAACAGTGTCGGTGGATGTCCATTCAACGTCAAAAGAAAACCCCAAGCCTTGCACAAGCAACAGGTCTTTAAGAAAAGACAGAATGGCTCGAAGGATAAAAGATATGAACAAGTTGATATGAACTGTATTCCTTGGACAGTGTAGCTTTCTGGATTAAAAAAAATTGTATTAATACAATTATTAAATGATTTGTCAGTAATTTGACGTTTACCTGGAATTCTTTTTTAGAAAAATGGAATGCTGTTTTGTTCTAGCATAAGGTTCAATTGAAAACATTTAAGGTGAATGTTGCCATTGTTTTTTATGTCTTTGATGCAATTTCATTTGAAAATAATTTTGACCAAAATAGTTATAGTTAATTAATTACAGCATGAAGATTCATGTGTTGTTATTTAATTTAATTGTTTTTCAATTAAATTGTCATAAGTCATATATTTTTTAAAATGACGGTGCCTTTCTCTGAAAAAAAAAAAACAAAAACAAAAAACAACGTCAAATTCATTGTTCTTCCAATGAAGTTATAATGAGAACACTAGTGTCTTTGGGACATCATTAAAATTACTGTTACTAAATTGCAATTTAATTTGTCGCATTAAACCTTACACAGGCATCCTTTAACTCGGGTTCCATTAACAAATTTGCTTCAATAAAAATTAAAAATTGAACTGCAGTTCAGCAATCAAGCAGAGGCTGTAAGACAAGTTTAATCTAAATGTTTGAATGATGAAATTGTGTGATCCTGACTAGATAAAGTGCTTACTTCTTTAATTCATAATTTAAATAGTACTACTATAAACAAATACAGGTATTTAAATATCAAAGATGTGAATAGTCAAACTTACCTGAATTTTAACATAATGAAGACAGCAAGAAGTAAAGACACGAATGATATTCCATATCCAGTATTGTACATCAACTGTATGTATTCTATATGGACCTTTAAACAATAATAAAAATAGTCTCTAAAAAGTCTATACACAATCATAATAATCATACAGTTTTATTTGTAATATAAAATATGATAAACAAGATCAACAAGGAAAGGCGGCGTTCAATGAAATTTCGTAATAATGTTTTTATTTTATGTTCGATTTATGAAAAGGCCTTATCAAACCAAATACTTTTAATTGTATCGTTTTTAACGTTATTTGGGGATCCCGCTGGACCTCCTTATGGAAGGTACCGTACACGTCTACTAGTACCGGCTTAGGCAGGTCAATAGGGAAATTTAGAATTTAGAAACATTATGCAGATTGGTCAAAATACAAAAAAAAACAGAATCCTTATAGTATGCACGAAATACGCCATGTGCTTCTAAAAGTGTCGTTGGGAGAACATATACATTATAACAAAACAATATGTATATATAAATTTTAACCATGGGAAAGAATATAGGAACGATCAACAAGGTAGTATGACACCCAATAACTCATCCGTAAGTTATCCAGCATAAGCAAAAGAGATCAAGACAGGCAACAGAAATAGGGAAAAATGTCAAAGTAACAAATTATATATCAACTTACCATTACTAGATTTGATACGTGAGCAACAAGCCTTACACATTTTTTCAAAATACGACAAATTTTAAAGAAAAAAAGAAAGAAATGTCAAAATAGCAAAATACCAACTAACCATTAATAGATTTGAAACATGAGCAGGGGTTTCCCTACTTCTAAGGCACTGTGTGTAATTAGTCCATGTTTTATTGATCTGTTTAGCCGGATTGACATACCACTGACCATCAGGCATACATCTCTTGCTTGCATTACCTGATATACATATGTAACAATTGTAGGTGTGAGTTTAGAAAATGACAAGGTTATTGTAGATTTGAAAAAGAAAGTTTACTTATGTCAGGAAACTTATTTTCGTTATTTAGTAAAGATAAACAAGCAAGGGATAAAAAGTATACACAAAACTAAAATCTTTTTAAATTAGAAAACGTACACAACACTGAGGGCCTAATATCATAATAGTGACTGATAAGTGAGACCGAAAACATTGTGTGCGTTATTTCAGGCACAAACAGGAACCCGAGTAGAACCACCGACGTTCCATAAGCTAGTTTCTTACATGATTGAATCCGTGACGCTTACACGACTCGACATTTCAACGATGAGTAGCAAGTTGTTTTAATTCAACAACATTAACCAATCTGTCAACTGAGATGAGCCGCCTTAAGCTCTTTTCTTTTAGACTTTTTCATAATTGTATATACAATATTTCATGATAGATTTATACACAACCTAAGGAATAGAAACCCTGTATATAGTTCGGGCAGGGTTGGTAGACGATACTTCCGGCGGGCGTGTCCGGCCAGCAAGCGAGGTTGTCCCATGTCCTGTTGCAATATACACCTAGAAACAAAGATATTTACACAATTTTCTTGCAATCAGACAAGATTATCTATTGTTTACGTCGATGCTAGAAAACCCGTCTTACACTCCCCATGTGAGGCAAGTTGCGTGATTTCAATGATGTCATTCCCAAGCGCCTTTTTGAATGAGTTGAGTTTTTAGAATGATGTTATTGTGCCGTTATGACAGCATATGTAAATTAATACGCTACTATAAAGAGTGCTTAATGAAAACATTTGTTTTCGTTATTTTTTTTCCAAATCGAATTCATGTGTAATATGAAAGAAAAATTAATCAAACAATGACTGTCGTCACAGACAGGAATATTTATTTATCGGGTAACTGTTTAGCAGAAACTCGTCAGCCTCGTTACCGCCGTAAACAGTTACGCTCGAGCTAGATATTCCGATCTGTACTGGCAGCCAGTGCAAGATACTTATAATCTGCTACGACCACTTGACTAAGATTCGCTGCATTCATGTTTCCTTTCGTCACGATCAGAGAAACTTTTTGCCAAGAATAACTCGTCCAAAAGCCTTTCATTTGCATCATCTGAAGATTTTACCGGAAATCATACAAATATGTGATCGATTGCACATGTCATGTTTTCAATTTTGTCCGGATGTAATCGAAACATTAAAACCCATACGTGTGTTGAGTGGCGCTACAAATGCTATTGATAAAGACGAAACGGAAACAGCTATCTCCTTAGATTAGGTCAAACTGATGTGTATAAATATTGAAAAATGTGTAATGATATCGAAAAAAAAAAGTTCCTGCATCATTTTAAAAGGATATTAGACATTGGCACGAATAAAATCATTTGGTCTGCCTTGTTGTATCAAGAAAAGTTTAAACACTTTAACAAATGATCTTTTGAGAAATATTAATTCAACTTGTGGTAACTATTTCAAAAAATATTCAAGTTTTTACAGGTTAGTGTTCAGTGGTACACGGCCAAATTCAATAGTTGTATTAACAACGTGACTAAAAGACGAGTGGTTCCAAAAGCATGAACATATATAATTGCCTCGTTTTAAAATGCTCTTACGCTGATAAAATGTTCTTCCCAGGCAATCAAATCAACTTGTTACAAAAAATCGTTTTAAGAAAATTTAAACTTTTTTATTTCCACTCATGTTAATTACTTAAATTACATACTGAAATGTACTGATCATTCTGAAAAATTTCAGAATAAATACGCCTGTCTAGGACGATTACAAGTTAGGTTCGAAATTTGCATAATTTTGAAATAATTGGTTTTCTAAATGCGTTAATTAGAATCACCTGTGCGGGTTTAAAGTTACTGCAACAGATTTAAACTTTGCAACAGATTTAAACTCTGATGAACAATAAGCATTCGCTACGAATAAAGCAGATTTGTACAATAAAACATATGCACTTTAATTTCTTCAGATATTATTTAACGAAAATGTAAGACAAATTTAGCATATAAAGTATTTGCTTGTTTAATTATATTTCTGGAAGCTGACTAGCTGTCGCCGTAAAATTCAAACAAGAAGCGATTAAGAGTCTTTGCATTGAAATATATAAACAATTTCTCATTAGATGAAGTCATTTGCATATTTTTTTCTGATTCAAATATTTGTTTAAGACCTCGCTGATATTTGTTAAGCAAGGACCAAAGTCCTACATTTTTTTGTAGTTGCTTATACAAAACTTGATTGTGTAACATTTTACTGGCGTCGACCTAAAGAAAGATAAACATTTAAAATTTACGATAAAGAACGATAAATACAGATAGAAAGTTCATCGTGCTTTGATATTTTCTTTGCATTTTATTGGCTGCTCTCATTTAACAGAAAGAGAAAAACTTCTCTTATTGCAGAGCAGTTAACATTAACTGTCGCACATTGTTAAGGATTTAGCTTGGTATATTAGCCTTATCATCGAAACATTGTATTTTTGTAATGTAAATGCGATAGGGCCTTTTTCTAAATACTCAATATATGAAATATGAAAATCAAAAGCAACAAGGAAGAGCACTTTGTAGCACTATTTACCTGGCGGGTAGGGATCGTATAAAATACTATGATAGCACTTGACTTGTTCGTCATACACTGCTTTATCTTGTTCTTCTCTTGAAATATGAACTTCTCCCTGCAATCATAATTTAATATTTATAGTTAGAATTATTTTACGAAATATTTATCATTAATAACTTTCTTTATGCGTATTTGCTCTTCTTTTGATATATGAACTTCTCCCTGAAATCATTATGTTATATTTATGGTTAGAATTATTTTACGAAATATTAAACTTTCTTTATGCGTCCTTGTAAAGCTCACCTGTTTAATTACAAGCTGAGAAAGTCTAATATATAAAATATTTGTTTCAGAGCAATGAACTTTTAGATTAATTACGATGAATTTGTGGTCTGTGAGAGAAAACCTTATCGACAAGCATCATATTTGCATATTCAACAGGAACTTTGTAGAGTTAATATGTAAAAAATCAACGAATTTTAAATTCAGTTTTACAGACTGCGCTCTTTAAAAATTAATGTAGTGTATTTAGATCATAAAATCAAAATGAAACAATTAAATGATATTGGTATATTTCTAACAAAGGGTAGAGCATGCACAACATCAAAGTCAGTAACTAAAACTACCTAAACTTGTTTTGTTAATGTATTTTTTTTATTGCGGTATATTATTTGTGAAAATAACAGAAACACCTTTTTCATTAAAACTGTCGCCAGATTTAATCATTAAACAAAAAAAATATGACATTTACATTGAAATAAGAGCTTAAATCATTGGGAAAAAAATCATTATCTTTTTGAAATGCAATTTAGCAATGTTGTTTCACATGCATACACAACTTACCATATGTTTTTGTAATCATATACTATACATTTAAAATGGTCATTGAAAGATTTTGTTTGTAGTTCCGTGTTAATATCTTCTGCAACAAGCTGCGTTACGTGCTATTCAAGACAAATTTTACTCGTGGAAGAAATATGTATTTAAGACCTGCCACACGTACATTTTATACTGTCATAAGCATCTAAAAGTGTTTTCTTTGTTGTCCAAAGAAATTGTATGCAGTTATTCGCATACTTCATTTTTTTGGTAATTCAAATTTCTAGTATTTGAAATGTACACAAATACTGAAGAACAAAAACGGATTTTTTTTATATTGCATATATATCAAACATTATCAAATTATTGACAAAGTGTCTGCTTCCATACATTTTGTTAACAAATTATACGGAAAAAAGAACTGTAACATCTGTCAAAAAACTGTTGAAATAAAAACAGAGTAACTACAACTACAACTTCAAAGAGTCTTAAGGTTGAAATAACTTCCTTTTAAACTACATTTTATTGAAGTTCAAAAAACTATTCCAGAATCAAAAGTGTTTTATTAAAAAAAGTTTAATTCAACCACGCAATCGAAACATAAAAGAAAGAAAATGTTTTATTTTTAGCAATTATGCGGAAGTAAGGCATTCTTCTCCTGCAGACTTCAGTCTCTGAGTAAAGCTCCAATAGGCCATATCTGTCTTAATAAATCCACTAGCAAATCTTTATTATTCTCTGTAAAGTGGCGACTGCCAATAAGCAATGTGTAAAAAAAGGAAAGAAACATTTTATCATCAAGTTACCAGAATTACGGCTACATTATACAAACTTCCTTGTAACTGTGTAACTGTTTTAAATAGAGGAAGTGTGTTGCTGTTAAACAGTGAAAAAGAAATCAGGTTAAAAACTTTTTTCACAAGCAAATTCGTTGAAAGAGTTACATCCCTCGTGTTATGAATGAATTGTTTAAAAATGTTAAAAAAATTACCTTAAAGCATAAATATAAAATTCAAGTTACATTTCCTATTCACATAACTCCCTTTAATGATATTTTACGAGGATACATAACATTCTTTTAGAGTTATGCCCCACCCCAGAAAAAAATGAAATAAAATGAATGAACGAATGAATGAATAAATAGATAAATAAAAAAAAACATTTAATAGGAAAAATAGCAAAGTGGGATCTATCAATGTAAAATGTCTTAATCCGAGAAGAATTTGATGCGAACAGATATAAAATCAATAACTAAATTAAAAAAATGATAGCAATGGTTCTAAAAAAGTGTGTTTCGCAAAAATGAGATAAATCTTCCTCCAATCCTTTAAAAGTTATGCCGTAGACTAGACTTAAGAATTAAAAAATAATAAGGGCAATAACTCCAAAATTATGGAAAATCGAGTGATGTGATTTGAATGCACTGCTCTTTGCCTATATGGGATATTTTATTAAATAATATTTCAAGTAGATACTGGCTTTATCTTTTAAGATATTCCAAATGCAAAAAGTTCGAAACATTGAAAAGGGCAGGAACTCAAAAACTGGATTGTTTTTCATATTATAGAGGATTAGATATTGTTTTCCTTATGATTTTTGGGAATATAAGTTCCTTGACATTTTTTGTACGAAGAAATGACGTTGGATCATTATAAATTCAGAAATTGCCATATAATTATACATTATTTGTGCCAAGGAAACAAAATTGAATAGTGTGATGTGTATTGGGGTTTTGTTGTTGGATATTTACGTATCAAGTCAAATAATGTGAAGTCTTTGTTAATGCAGGAAATGCCACTGGCATCTTTTTTTGAAACTAGGGCATGATATTGAACGGATATTAAAAGAGGACATACTAAATGATGATACTGTATTATATCCTCGTAATTAAATATGTTGTACAAGGCAAATCGAATTGAGAAAACCCTTAAAGTAGTTTGTTCACTTCCGTGTTGTTATATTTGACTGGTCTTTCAGGATCATTAATATCAACACTTTTAAGTGTTGAAAATTGAGAACCACACAAGTTAGACTTTGTTGCACTTGTTCAATTTCCTTCATGCACACAATCAATCTAACAAAATAGAGTGAATCAGAATCCGTAAAGAAAGTCCAACACAAAGTCTGCAAGTTTCATGTTATTTTGATGACTTAAATGCTTTCGAGGGATGCTCCTGATATTCATTCGATTTTTCCCCGCTCAAATGACCTTTGATAATAGTTCAGATTTTTACATTTGACGCTTTCACTTTGCTTTTGTCCTTTCTTGTTGCTAGCCTCATATGAAATATTACACTTATCGACGACATCTAACGCTATTTTATACTTCATTTCACCTCTCCTCATATTCTGATAAATTTTATTATTAAGGTGTATTATTTCACTTAGCTTACTTTTTCTTCTCTCCTTGTTGTTCAAGTCAAATTTAATAAAAGATTGATCACACTTATTCCATGTACACACTTGAAACAATGAGATGGCAAACATGAATGTCAAAGCGCGTCAGTAAAGGGCAAATAAAGAGCACTTAGGCACTACTTATTCAATTGAAACACGGTGTTTGTGAGAAATGTTGGGAGTACGTTCAAAAGCATGACTTTCACTCCTACATGTTTTTTTGGCGGTCATACAGTGATATAACTGAATGCGACGTAAATGAAATTTGAATAAGCATTGTCTAAATTACAAAACTGAACCTTGTAAGTAACACTTCATAACTGTTAGGCACACATAGTTTGTAAAAAAAAAACCAAGATATTCCATAACAAAAGCATATGACTTTCTAGACAAGTATATTTACTTTATAAATTATGGACTTATTTCTTTTTTATGTTAATTTAGCTAAACACTATATAGCAGAGCATAATTTTTTGTGTTTTTTTTTTGTTAAGAGAAAATCGTGTCGTCTGAAACCATATATATTCTAATGTGAAAACCCAATTCTTGTTTTCATAACATTTTTTATTAAAAGCAAAGTTCTATAAAAACACAATGACGTGTTTGCTTTTAAAAACAGTACAAATGAAATGTCATGTCAAGGTAAATTATTACTTCTGATTTTGCCTACGAAGCTTTATAATTTTGATAACTATAACTTAAGGTTTCTTTTTTATGATTTACGTTTCTTTATTTCATGCTTTCCAGTGTTTTACTATAATATATCAGATGGGTATATTCTGTTAAACACTAGTGAAATTTTTAAAATATAAGTTTCGCTGAAGCTGGACTATATCTGCATGCGGATGAAAAGAATATCATAACTAAATGGAAAAACATGCAACAATAAATGCCGTCATACGTTAAGTTTGCTCCTTTATGAAAAAGAAAGTCGATGTCATCATAAATCATGTTAAAAATGTAACACAATTAGAGAAATTTAACAGAACTATATTTCAAAATTGATGATTTGACGTCATGATGTGATGGCGTCATAAATCGTAAATCGACAAAACCAGTTTAAAATCATTTAAAAAGCATGAAATTAAAAGCACATTTATTTGTTATACATATAAGATTGATATTTGTTATTAACAGCTTTTATATTTTCACTCGTAGCTACGCCACTCGTGAAAATATTGAATTTGGTGTTCACTCAGTAAAATATAGTTTAATCTTACATGCAATGCAAACAAATATCCTCTATAAATTCCGAAATTCACAATTTTTGTGTTAAATATTGTATTTTGCTTAAGTCGATGCTAGGGGGTGTGGGGGATAATTTGCACCTTCTATGGATAGGCTTAATCAAACATAGCCTGAACAATTTTCAATATTGTCGTTTTAGGTGTTCTTTTCGGAATCCTGATATTTCTTTTTTCGACATAATGTTTCTGGTATATGGCTTTTACTATTAACAGATAATCGTACTGAGGAAGAACAATATTTAATGTTTCACTTCCAAAACCGCTTCTGTACAAAAACAGTATATGAGCTTCTTAAATTCAATAACATTGTTTTATAAGTTTGTATTACAAATATACGTTCAGAGCAAGCGTATACATAAATTACTGCCAAGTCATTTAAAGACTAGCCAAGGTCAAAGAGAGACTCACTTCTTATGTGTATCATAAGATATATAAAGCATGAAGTATAACAAAAGTTAAGTAAGTATATCTTTATATGTATCGCTAAGTTATAATTAATTAAATATGATAAAAAAGATCAACAAGGAAAGGCAGCGTACAATGAACACAGCCCCCACACGACCTAGCAACAAGAGCCATAGGCAAGGAGTCATAATGTGTTGAATATAGAATATGTCTTCTTAAACCAATTCCTCGCATATTCATCTGTAAATATCATGTATGTTGTAATTAAAGATGTTACCACACTCAAGTGAAATTTTATATATGTATATAGTTATGCTTCTAAAACAATTTTCAAACATCGAAGAATATGTAAAATATGTACTGCATATATTTGTGTACATTATATGTTATCATTAAAATATATGCAATCATTCCTTATTGAATAATTTGACTTGAGCTTTATATAAAATAAATTTCTAATTACCTCCCTTTATTAACATGAAAAGTAAATTCGGTATTATCTTTACTAATAATGCTTTTTGGAACTTACAATATTGAAAATCTTCATTTTAGCACTAAAATTAAGAATATTAAAACCATAGAAAATTGAGCTACAGGATCTTTAACGTTCTAAACTAGTACCTTTTCCTTGTTAAAGACATAATGTTTATAATTAAATTCATTTACACTAAAAAAACAACACGTGCTATACTTTAATAAACACGTTGCCGATTTTTTAACAAAAAAATGAGCTTTGAATTTAAAACTTTCTCATGTTAAAATATTTTAACCAATGACTGAAAAAGATGCCAGTTAGCAGCGCTGGATTTTGGTTCTTTTATCAAAGTAGAGTGAAACAGAAAAAACGATTTGATTTCCTTCACTTTTAATTGTTTGAAATTCATTAGAAAGAGATAGAAATATCAAGTGAATTTAATATAATGACATTTCAGCAGTTCTCGGTTATTTGATAAGATGAAATGTGTGTCGAAAACATGCTATGTTATTAACAGTTCAATAAAATCGCAGAAACACATCCTTTTGTGGCTGTGGGGTTACCTTTAAGGGTTGAAACAACAGCATTGCAGTCACAGTTTAGCGCTGCGTGATCATAAGAGGTGACTAAATTGGTTCGAAATACTGGAGGCTATGCATCTCTTAGCTCTTGCAGGTGAGATGGTTTTCATCTCTGGTATTGCTGTAAGTTAAACATGTTAAACACCTGAGATTAGCCAAAATCAAGTTTCCTGTTTACGGCGCCATATGACCAAAATTGTGTTGATACGCCGTAAAACCAAGCAAACCAGTAGAAAATCATTAACTTATGCTTTTGATATGCAACTAGTTTTGTATATACAGTATTGTGTTCTAATATAAATAAAAGGCAAACCATAAATATGCTTAACCTTTTGACATGAAACTATGTGATCTGTTTTTCTAAAGCATAAACATAACTCTTGAAGTTATATACACAAAATACCAAACCCGTTTTCTGATTATCGTTTTTATGTTTGCTATGGAAATATAGATAATGATAAATTGCACGTTAGTTAGTTTATACTTGTAGGACGTTTTATTTACAGACTAAAAGCTTGACAACCAAGAAAAACAAACCTCAGAATATCCGATGATAATAACTTGATGGTAGAAACAAAAATTATTCTGTCGAATTCTCTGTGTAAGCAATTTTCAATTGTCCATATTTATTTTATAGTAGATTTGTGTATTTGCATAAATGATCTCAACAAGAAACTACTAAAAGACAAAATTCTAAGATGTTACTGACAACGTATATCCTCATGCTAAACGCATGATACAGACTTTACATTCATGAAATTCATGAGATCTTTATCAGGGCTTTTGACAGAAAACTAGCTCAAACTGTTATGATTTAATGTAGGATAAAATTCTGGAAGGTATGACATTCTTCGGAAGCAATGGTAACTTATGCAATGCCACCATGTTGATAACGTATATAATGAGTGGGTGAGTGAGCGAGTGATTTGATGAGTAAAATAAATTTGTGCATGTGAGTGTTTGGGCGTGCAAGCATGAGTAAGTTCTATAACAATAACAGTTTGTTCTGTTTATGTACAGAATGTGGAATATGGAAAATACAAATAACAGATTATAAAACCTTGTCAAGTTGGGCCAATAAGTCATTTTACATTATTTACATTTTCATGAACATGATTTATAAACAATGCGATGAGAAAATGAAATGAAAAGTGTGGAAAAAGTAAACATACTGTTACATTAAAACTAGTTTATTTACAAAGTGCACAAGTTTTGTATAATTATACAAACAGTTCATATTCAATTTTAAAAGACAGTTTTTGCAAATCAGTTTTCAGAGCTTGCTAAATTGTATGATTTTATCACTTTATTTGTTTATATTTGAAACTCTTCCTCATTATTTCATACTTAGTCTATTATATTTAATTTTGAATTCATATTCTCAAAAATTCTTTTAAAGTTCATAAATGTAAAAAAACATATGATGAATAAATGTAAACTGAACAATTACGAGGGTCAATTTGTAATTCTATAAGGTCAAAAAATGTAACAAAAAAAAGCAAATATGTTACAAATTTATATTTTACCCCTTCGAAATAATATAGACCTGCAGAAATATAAAGTCGAATTTTAAAATGCTTTACCACAGTCCCCCTCAAGTAAACCTTTAAGTAAACTAAAATATGGCCGATATTTCATTTAATTATATTCTTTGTGATTCTTTTTTATATCTGGCATCATATATCTTTATCAACGAGTCTTTCCACCCCCGCACCTTTCCTCATAATTTATCTTAATCATTTTACCAATAAGTCTTGTAATTATCTTGATGACAAGGCAAATTTTGACCGACTTTTCGTTTTGTGAACTACAGTGTAAACAAAGGTGTGAATATATGTGTGGATATTTATAGCAGAGACCTAAGGCGTGCATCTGGTCATTATGATCCAAGGCGTGTAGAATATCTTATTAAATATTTATCTTATCAAATCATGTACGAGTGCTAATTGTCTGGTCATACATAAAATAAGAAATAGTATTCCGTCGGGTATAATTTTCCACAAATAAAAACCAATTAACGTAACTGATGATTTTTATATTCAAAGTTGGTTTCGTATGTCCTTTTATTTGTTAATAATGGAATTTGAAACGATACAATTAGATAGGTCAATGGTTAAAGGAACTCTACTTAAAGGAGGTTCAAATGCCCGAAAACGTAAAATTTGAATTTCTTACATAGATCAACCGGGGCACTTAAAATAGAGAGATATGCAAAAATGATATACTCTGAAATAAATTGAACACGTATTTTTGTGTTATTCTTAATTTAAGTAATTTTTCACAATTAGTAATGATTATTCTGGAAGAACCGGAGCGAGCGAATGATCATGATCTGAAACTTTGTACACACGATATTGGTCTAGATTAACAACAAAAGGAACATTAATCTCGAAAAACATATCTCCAGTCCCGTCATGTAAAAAAACACAACAAAAACAACAAAAAACAACAATATAGTGGAGACACTTTAAGGAGAAAATTATCAAACATTTAACCAAATTTCTTTTATCCAGCTTTTGAAAGTTAACTGGTACTATTCGGATTTTAATTGTAGTCTAAAACAATCTTGCATGAAATTGATATTTATTTTTATTGCAGGTTATCAGGTAAGTGATATTTTTATCTTAGATATTCATACGATAAAAAATCTAATTTGCGTTCGGTTTCGTGAGAAAATATCTTTTTATGCTGAATTTTGTGGTTTTTAAATCTTCTGAGATGTATAAAATATTCATTATCAAATTTTTTTCTGATTATGTTCGACGAAACAAAAATCCATTATCACTCATGTACAGACTCAGTCAAACCGAGTCTGCAATGTTCATGTAATTTTGTTGTGATTAATGCTTCCGAGGGTTCACTTTGTTTAAAACTTTTTATCATTTTTGAGCATAAGAAACATATACTTTTATCAGTTTAAATGTTAGTGCAATGCATCGCTGGTTGATAGAACGATATAAGGAGATAAAGTATTATGTACAGCTGGTTGGTATAATAATATAAGGAAATAATTTAAAAGTGTTTATTAAAATAATATAACTGTTTGGTAAAAAGAAAAAAAAAAGAAACGGATTTCGCGTAGAAGCATATAATTTCATCTAAGCAAAGCTTTAAACTAAATGATATGTTTTATTTCTATTTTTGTCTTCTTTTTTAATTGATACGCAACCTATATTTGAAACTTCTCATTGACATAACGGAATACTTTGAGAAATGTTAAATGAAGACATTATTTAAAATATATTTAAAGTAATCTAACACATCTATATATTTTCATTAAAACATCGATATAAATTTCACATCTTCAATTTTTCAAATCAAATTTCATTCACTGAAAATTTTAGCAGTGAAATATTTAGATAGATGCACACCGAATTTGCGTATTGATAAGAGTAATTGTCTTACGCATTCTTAAAACTGTTTATTTTCGCAGAATTTATACAAATAGCAAACCTTTGGGATAAATATTTGGAAAGGAAAAATCGCCCGAGAGCAATCATAACAAAAACAACAAGTTATAAATCGCAGACTTGGTTTAAACCATAGTATATTCACAAGAGATATTAAAAGGTGCAGCAATTCCTCGCGGCCCCATGACACCGGATTAAAGTATTCATTATTCAACGGTAAAAAATATTGGAATTTTATGCAGCAATGCCGTATGACCAGACAAATATATCAACACTTAGATAAATTACGAGCCACACATTATGAATATTCCTTGTTAAGTGAATTATATACCAGTAAAAATGTGTTCTTAAAGCAAATAAGATCATAAATATTTCCCCCTTGTGGCTGAGGGAATGCCTTTAAAGGTTGAGAATTAGAATTGCGACCGTCGTTTATCCCTGCGTAATCGTAAGAAGCGACTAAATGATTTTAAATAACTTAAGTCTATGTTTTTACTTGCTCCAGCAGGTGGGGCGATTTTGACCCTTAGTGTTGCTTTTGAGTTTAAAACACCCGAGGTTAACCAAAATCATCTTTTCAGTTTCGGCACAATTTATTGTGTTGTTGGTGCGCCGTAAAACCAAACAAAGCAAACAAAAAATAAACATATTCAAACTGGACTTACGTTGTTTTAAGCTATTTCAAATAATTTTTTTTTTTTAAGAATTTAAAAACGGTAAATGTGTGTTGTTTTGTTTCCGTAATCCTATGGTCGTTTCCCGAAACAGTTGTAATATAGAATGTTTCTGTCTTTAAACACACATGGAAAAAGAGTGTAAACAGAAGAAATTGTGTCCGAACAAATGTTATGGTGCCATTTCAAGTAAGCTTTTGATTTTATAAAATATTCATAATATGGTTTTGCACATTAGCCAGGCGCTCAAAAATTACAAAAAATCAAAAAAAAAAAAATACTGTTGAATCTGGACCTAGAAATGTCGGATTCATTTAACCGACATAACGAAGATTTACTTAAATAATTGAAATTAGGATAAAAAAAAGCCGAAGAACGGTGACGACAAAAAGAATGTTACTATTTTAACTATATCTCTATATATTTGTAAATATATACTCTAAAACAACATTCGTCATTGATAAAATACAATCATTTATGTTCAAACACTACTTGCTATTGTTATAATCTCAAAATAATTGCATGCGTTTGCTTAAAAAATTATGCATGAAAATAAATAATATCAACAAAATAGCGCTTATGATATATAATTTACTTTTATCAAAAGAATAACTTTAACTGTATAACGCATAAAGTTTGCGATGTACAAGTTTATCGAAGTACATATTATAATTCAAATCAAATTACGTTCATGGTGCAAATAAATAAATAAATAAATGATTAAGTAAATTAATAGATGAATAAATAAATAAATAAAAACATTTATAAATACTAAATTAGATAAATAAATAAATGAATAAATATACTCACCGTTTCTGAAATAATTTTATTCCCATAGATCACACTGTACAAACTTATCAAAACAATATTCCGGTAAATCGTGCACATATTTTAAAATCCAAACTATTCCAATTGTAATTATTGTGAATAATAGAATGATTCCACGAGCACATATCAATGAATCTATTTGTCAGTATATTTCCTATATCGAGAATGTATCCCGCATGTCCATTCCATTTCCAATGAATGATCGGAATAATATCTCACATATTGGAAAAGCTGGCAGGAGTTTGTCGTAGTGCAATTTTACGAAAATCTGTTAACAAGCGGTAACCATGTCTATATCTATCAGATAGTATCAACTAATTACAAGATACTATGTTATCATGTGTAAATGATGAAGAAGCAACTTCTGTATTGATTTACAATTGTGTAACACAGGTGATAATTTTATAATTGGGGGTAAAGAGATAATGTTATCACACTTTGAATAATAAACTGCCCTGTTTTCTTAGCAATACTCCTCAAAATCACAGATCAGTTTTGGACTAAGACTTCTTGATCAATTTCACAGAAACGGTTGAGTATGGTGACTTTGACAAATCATCAGAACACTGGAACAACTTTTATAAGAATATCTGAAATAACAAAAACAGAAATATGTTCAAATACATATATGAATAAATCTATATATCTGCTGCCTGTTGTTTGCACTGATATTGCTTGAAAAATAGATAAGAATAATTTAAAAAAACCTGTATATAGAGATATGTTTTTAAATATACTTTTATGTGTGAATACTGCACAATCTTTAACATTAAGGCACATTGTGCATCAGAAACTAATAAATTTCTACTTCTTTTAAATTGCAACTTTTTATCTTAAAACTTGACTTGACTTTCATACAAAAAAAGTAAATCGCTACCTGCCAGAAACAACAGATGAAGCAATGGTTTATGTTATTGCTAACTTAGAAACGTTTTGGAAACTATAAAAGCAAACAAAAATAAGCGCTTTTGAGCAATAAAAGTAAAAAAGATTAAAAAGTAGGTTGTGTTATATTATTATTACATATTTCCATATACTTTAATTGAAATATAAGATTGATAACCCTTCAACAAATGGAGGTATATAAATGTGCAACATATTTTAGTTCTGTTTATTTTTAATTAACAGCGTAGACAACAATAGCTGCTAAAACATACGCTAATTGCATAGTAAATTTCCAAAAAAGAATACAAAAAAATAGCTGAGTCGTCTACATACCATATTAAATCTATTCTTAGAGGCACATTATTATGGAAATGTAAAAATCATGTTATATAAACAAAACGTCAAGAAAGAACAAAATAGTGAAATATTGAAATGATTGATTATGTGCATTTGTTATAAATTATATTTAATTGTACATGAACATGGCAACGCTTTTCGTTGGCTGTCCAGTATTAAAAACAACAAATATTAAATTTGAAATTCAGATGCCACATGAATTTATGTACGTAAACAAACATTTTTGTTCCATAATTTATTTATAGGAATGGACTAAGTGCATATAAGACATTTCAAGGCAAGAACACTTGCGTGCTAAAAGCAATTCAGTTATCATAAGTTTGTGTTACAGACGTCTGGGGAGTCAAAATATAAAATATTAAATTTGTAGTTGTGTTTTTATTAGTAATATCCCTATGAAATGCAAAGGTAAGTAATTTCTTATAATAGCATTACTTATCAATTCCCATTTTCCATTTACATTATATTACATTAGTTTGTTTGCTGGTTTAGTTTGGTTTTACGCCGTACTAATACGATTGGGGTAATATGGCGTCGACACAGGAAAGATGATTTAGTTAAGCTAACCTCGGGTGTTACATACTTAAAGCAACACCAGCGGGCAAAACACCTTATCCGCTGGAGCTAAAACATGCATAGACACTAGTTATTTTAACCAATATAGTCGCTTCTTATAATCACACAGGGAGAAACGGTGGCTTCAATTATAATGCCTTAACCGTAAAAGGCCACCCCTCAGCCACAAGGGGAATTTAAATCAGTGATATACTAAAAGCAATAATGATCTTACCAAAACGCTAACATTGTTGTTTTAATATTCTACACTAGTACTAATTGAAAACAAAACCAATAATGTGTTAGGGCAACCAAAAAGCATTATAGTTAATTTTCAGAGTACAGCAACATCTTTGGATATTTATGTATAAGTCGGTGAGCAGCTGTTCACAGGCGATTCCAATCATAACATTTCTGCGGTATTAAGCACGTGTATAAACTTCGAAATGGTCCAAATGCAGTGAACCGTAAACTTGTTAGGTGTTCAGATGTGAGTAAAATTAAAAACATGTACTACTAATCTTTCACATTTTATTAATTTAAACGAACTGTGTCTATTGAATTCTTACAACTGTGCTTATAACTATTACTTTCCCGTTAAAATGTGCACCGAAAATTAAATACGTTCTTGACCCCAAAAAAACAACAACAACAAAACAAAACAAGTTGAGTCCATACTGCTCTGTTTATGAGCCCAGTTAAGAACTTGCTGAATTGATTTTATATTTGCATGTTTTATCTACAATTGCAACTTTGTAAAAACATTCTTTTCTTAATTGTATATTATATCCGCCATACAGGTGAGCATTGGCGATGAACATTGTATATGTTTATGCCAAATAAAATACTGAATTGAATTGAAAAAAAATCATATATTTACTAAATTAAGTGATCAAATGCGCGGCTTTTTTTTAAAAGTCAAATACAATAGTAGTGCACGCACGATATTTCATTTAACGGTGCACTTGTCATTCAAGTAATAGAGCATCTTTAAAAAATCTCAAATCTTATCACACATCTGTGCTTATGTATAAACAAACAATGTTTCAAAATCACCTGATCTTTAGATTCAGTCAAAAAAGTTTCAATTTCAGGTGATAATAATTTAAATGTTACTGAAAATATTTTCTTCTGGCGATACTTAGTATCATATTTATACACGACTGATATGTTTCCGTCCGAAAGCACGAAAGCACGTGCAAAAAGCAATTAGATATATTATTTGCTGGAGCGATATAAATCGTTTAGATAGGAAATTTGTATTTGTTGTTTGGTGTTCTTTTTTTCGTATTATCATATTAAAAATTAATCTTTAAAGGCACATTATGTCAGAGTATTGATTAATTTCTTTTTCTTCTAGAAAGGGCAAATATGTGTTTATATGTGCTGAAGTATGTCGGCTGCTGCGTCCTGTGAACTTGGCTATGCCTTGCTGATTTTTGGTCTCGTACTTTTATAATGTTGTGATAATTGATTTAGAAAACATGAAATGTTTATCACCTAAAGACAATAGTGTAGAATGCGAAATTGCTTGTTATAGATAGAAAATAAGTAGTTTTTTATACCCAACTGCACATATTGCTTAAAGACAAAGAAAAGCAAATGACCTATAAGCAGTACAGTCAACGAGTAATATTTTAGAAACTAAAAAGGAACACAAAATTTGGAAGAAAAATACTTTTTGAAGAAAAAAAATTGAATTTATAGATTAAATAGTCCATTAACTTTAAAAACAGTTATAAAATTTCATAAATGTTTGTACATTAACACTTAAAGCTACTTTGTCAGTCTTTCTGTTCTTATTTTTTAATTTAAATTTATATGTAATACTTGATACTAGATATATTAATATTATGAAGTGATAAACAATGCAAAATACTTAGATATTTATTAAAAACTTAAATAATGACAACATATAATTCGTCATCTATTTGATCGCAGTTGTCGCAATAGTATCCAATAGTCAATCATTAAACACAGAAAGTATATGTTCTAATCATTATAAATTAGTTATGGAAACAAACAGTATAAGGTGTGGGAAAACCCTGGGGTTTCCAATATGTAACAACAAACATCTATTTCGAGTCGCATCAAACCGTCTAATAAATATTTTTCAGGGATGATACATGTGTGTCTGGCATTTTTACATTAACATATTATTGAGTATGTGCCATTTTTGCCAATAATGCAAGGAGCGCTTGACCATTATTAAAAATCGTGAGTGATTCCTCGGAAACATTAATCACAACAAAATTACATGACAATTGCCAATTTGTTTGATTAGGTCTGTAAATGAGGGATAAGGAAAAGGTAGAACATCCACCCCGCAGCACCGGTTTTGGCGGTACTCAATTTTGAACCTTCTTTTCATGTTGGAAGAGAAATTACCGACTTATCTTACCGAATAATGTTCATACTGTTTATTAAACTTACTTAAGATGACTGAGTCTGTTTATCACAAACGCACACACAAACTGATGGACAAGGGCAAAACGAAATTCCCCTGAAGTGTTAACATAAAAATGATTCCCCTCATCACTTTTACTACAAAATAAGGATAGTTCTACTGAACATTAAAAGTAACAAAAGTGTACACTTTAATTATGTAGGTTAGGTACTGGTTTAAAATTGTCTGTACCGATAATTAAGATAGTAAACCATTTTGGAATAAGAATGAATTAGGCGGTTCTAATATGCCTTTATGTAGGTGTAAATGCGGATGGCCCAGGTATCAATTTTAAATAAAATAATATGTTAAAATATCAACAGGATGTTAAATATTATGGTAAATACTCATCACCGATATATTATAATTATAATATTTCCCGCACTTTAGCATATGTTGCTTATACAATGTCTACATCATTTCTTTGATCTGTATATCACCACTCCAACTGTAAACCAGTGAAATATCAGTCAAGAATAAACAAAACCAACATATGTATGTTCTACAATTCATTCGTCCCTCATTCTGACTTTTTGTATAATTTTTTGCAACAGTTTAAAGGCACATTATACTCAACATCAACAATTTCTAAAATCGTTTTGTCGTCCCTCAGTCAAATGTTTTGTTAGAATTAATTATTTGCATCGATTTAAAGTCACATTAAGCCCCGGAAATCCATATTGTTTTAATTATGTAGAAATGTCAAGCATGAGTTTAATAGTGTTTTGAAAATGGATTAAGAGTATATTAGACTTTTACCAACTGAAGAAGTAGTGCTGAACATGCAGTAATGTGTGGTAAATGTAATAATATGTAAACAAGGTAGTATTTTGACTTCATACAAAATATTTATTCTAAATAACTATACCAATAGCCAACATTACAAGTCGTAACAGATAATTTATGTATATGGCAAATGAGTACTTTTTTTGAAACTGTAACAAAAGTGTGTGCGATTCAGAAATTCAATATATAGGATTTCTGAGGCATAATGGACCTTTAAAAATATAAAATATGATGACGATGCTTGAACATCATTTCTAAAGTCCATTTTATGAAAAGGAAATAAATGCGAAATAAGCAAATGATATAAAGTAATCGGAAAACAACAACATTACAAATTAATCCCGAGACATTTGAAATTGCTTTAATCAATCCAAAATTAATTACATAACTTCAGTAACAAATTAACACATTCAATAATGATATCAGCTTTATAACATAAAATGGTGCATTATTGGTAGACATCAATGATTCGTAAAACATATACTTATACAAGCGATTTCGCTGACAATTAAATCAAATATAATCGTTTTGCACTTGATGAAAATGACAAATGTTTGTAAGATTAAGTACCGTTTTATTTGAAAGTGTGATGGATGGATAATTGATATTGTACTTAACGGCAATGGAATATATTTGTTATGCAATGTATTACAATATTGGTCAAGTCTCGTAAAGTTCTGTCACGTTGCAATATTTGCTGTTAGAACAGAGCGTTAAAAGCTGCATACCTCAGATAAGACAATAGATTTCATGAAAATTAAAAATTTAAAAAAAATGTACTGACATTTTGAGATAAGTAAAAGGATTCAATATTTAAGTAATAATGAACATGTAATGATTGCTTTTGTAGTATATATCACAATATTTCTACTACGTGACTAATAAGATATAAATAGATCATAACCAAAAAAAAAATATAAAAACATGTTTCGCTTAAATTAGCTTCATTAGTTGATAAGAACATGTATCGAAGGAAAAAATCACAGTAAGGGCTATTTTTGCACCTTTGTTCGGTAGTTTACCTTTAACGGATTGTATGAGCCGTTTGTATAGTGTGAATAACTTTCGTTGTTCCCTTCTCAATATTTTGTATTTAAGTACATTTTTTTAATCTTTTTGAAAATTTAGCATGAATCTGGAGGCATGCTGCTTTAAAACAAAATCTTTTGCGAAATTGGCACTTTTTTATTGGTTGAGACCTTTGTCGTTTTGTACTTTGTCAGGTTATGCAAACAGCTTGTTATATTATATTCACACATCTCGTGTTTATGTCTCTTTCACTAATGAATATTTTGTGGAATTTCTAGCAAAGATATTCGCGCCCTGGTATCTACCTGGGAAACATTACAGAACAACCAACCTTAACGTATATTGTGTCCTTCAGCAAGAAACCTTATACTTATTGGTCGGGACTGGTTGGTTCAAGAAACGGTTTGCAATACAATCGAAATTAAAAAACAATCTGTATATTAAACTAAATCGTAACATACAAATAGTGAGTGTACCAAAACAAAAAGCATTGGGTACAAACCATTGGCCTCTAACACTTATTATGTATGTAGCTAATATAAATATAAAATGTATTGCGATTTAACATGACCCTTGATTGGAAATAAAAGTGACTCTATTCTATTCCATCAAAGTAGGCTTACACTGTCAAATACTTCAATACCGTATAGATATATTAAACTTTAAATACTCTCAACCGTTTTTAATAAAAAATAAATTGCAATAATACTTCAGGTCTATTACATTGTACCAAAGCCGATGGATTTCTTATTGGCATTTAAACTAACAATCACGTAATTTGAAATTACGTTGAATAATCTTATTTCCTTTTTAAGTTTGATACAATTAATTTCAATGTTTTCTCAAAATCTTATGTTATCATTTTAAAAACCCCTATAGAGAATCAGATAATTAGAATTATGTCACTTAGTGAATTATTCTCTTTCGTGTCTGGAGTTTTGTTGTTTGTTATTATTGTCTCTTTTGAATATTAAAGTGATGCAGACACATGAGGTTTTTATATTTACCTTAAAACGATTTTATGTGTTTAATCTTATTAAAATGTGTTTGTTTGTCATACAATCAGAATTTCGTCAGCTAATTGCTCGCTGCAGTCAAATCATAAAGCTGCAGTCAGATCAGACAATGTGTGTTCTTTGTCGAGACGACATTAACACTCAGTCTGTTAAATTCATAGCGGAACGTAACAATTTTAAAGGGACTCAACTGAGTCTTTCCAACATGACCGGACGGGAAATATTTCCCTAAGATTTGAGTACCGTTTGAAGAAGGACTGAACCAAGAACTTGTGTGCAAAATTTCAGATTTATTCCCTCATCCCGTTTTTTTTGCAGACAAATCGTTTTTATTGTGCACTTTTTTAAAATGAAAATCATTGCAGCGCTTTCAATGAAATTGGCTAAGTATTGCACTAGCTACCATTTTTCAATTTAATATTGATTATATTTATTATTATCTATATTTATTATTATCCTTCACAGAATTGTCCATTTTCTTGCTGCACTTGATTAATGTAAAATTTCAAATTAGATGTTTTTAGGATTTTACACTTCGATGTCCTTTAAAGCTTGACTATTTATTGTATAAGTTTTTGCCCAGAAGGATGTTTTTCTTTTTTTTTTATTACAAAATGAAAATTCTAAGAATACTTAATTACATTTTCTATTAATAATCTAGTTCAAAAGGTTTATGTCCATACTCATTATTTGTATAACTTTTCAATTTAAAAGTGTTAACCCTTTTCTGTCCCTTATCCCCCAAACAATTAAATTGTTTCGAAATTATTCAATTCTATGCGTTGTACATAAACAATCTTTGTTATTAAAATGCATTATCCTTCCATTTAAATCAGATATGCGTCATCCGCCCAATGATTGAATATGAAACATTATTGCATTGTTTCAATTTAGCGACAAGTCACCATAAATAACCTTAGGTGTTTTAATTTATAAAACAAGCGCCGCTTCGTCCTATTGTTTACTTTGTTTACATTATAAAATCAAATAACCGCTTGTCCAAAAGGGTTGTATACTTAATAACGCGACCCAGAAATATTATACTTTAGTTATGTATAAAACAAGGGCCGCTTCTACCTTGTTGTTTACTTGTTTACTCTGTAAAAGTTATAAAATCAAATAACCACTTGTCCGTACAAGTGATTGTATACTTAACAATCAGTTTGTAAATGAAAAGTTTTTAGGTTACTCAAATAATCATGACCCAAATATATATTATATTTATTCAATTCAAAAGTGAAAACTCTTTTCGCCGTTTTAATTCACCATACATTGATTAAAATAAAGGTTTGAAAAAGTGTTACTCCCTGTTAAGACTGAATTTTTCTATACATCTTCATTTTCAAAATGATTGTTGCAAGTTTAATAATACACATATTGCATAATTATGTTAAATTATATCATAGCGTTTGTAAATGTGATTCTGCCGAGAAACAAACCATTGCTTACATGTTATTTGTTTCCTCAAATTTTTTAAGATGAATCAAATCTCTTAGAAAATAATTTCCGTTGAAGATAATCTTGCGTTAGGTTTAAGAAAGTATCACTACAAAAATGACAATTAATAACTAAGATTGGATGACTGCTCAAATGTTTTCAATCCTAAAAACATAATCATATCTCTAAAAAAAGAACATACATGTATATCTGCTTATCATTTTGATTCAAACTAGACAGTATATACAAAGAACAAAAAAAATCAATTATTATATTCATCATATTTATATTTGGTTCATTTTATAGCTTTAAGAGTCAAATATTTAATCCTTTTACGTGAAGTAAAAAAATGCTGTAATATTTAGTGAGTACTATTTACAATAAATTTGAAGCATGGAAATAAATTTTCTTATTCCTTAAACTGGTAAATATAACTTGCTGTCATATCAAGAGAGCACGCTATTAATAATTCATCAATATCAGCAATCATATCTGACATATTTGAAAGTGCCAAAATAGCATTCAACCATTTATATAAATAACTTATTAGTGCAAATGAGCAATTGCCGAGTGGTTTAAATGTCGGACAAGTAACCTAAGGATCGCAAACCGTCTGAGTTCAACCCCTTTACTAGCAAGCCACTGTTTCCAATTTTAACACTTCATAACACTACAGATATATCTCTTGGAAAACTTTAAGTGTGAAATGCTAAAGGCAAACAGATGCAGTTATATAAATAGACTGCATCAATAATTTACCCTTTGACAAGTCATCTGTTACAAAAGATACGTAGCGTTATTCACTTACGAAAGAATATTGGCTAGTCGAGAAAAAACATGTATTTACTTTCTTACTCTAACACCCTGATGATGATGGTAATAATCAATTTTTATGGGTTCCATGTATTAGATTATATCTAATATATGAATTATTAATAACACCATCTTATAAATGAAAGTTCTTCATTAAATCTAAGACAAAATGTAGTTCACTCTCTAATTTAACTTTTACTTTGTGGTATTTATGGGATACATGTATAAGCTGTGCATCTTAAATTTGTTTAGTTTGTCTCTACATTATATTATATGTAAGAACTGTTTATTTTGCGTTTTGATTCATTATTTTAGTGGTCGAGGTGCAATGCTCAAGTACAAAAAAGAAGAAATATACATTATGTTCTGTTTTTCGATCATCGTCAGTTCTACAATACCCATATATCTAGAAATTTTATTCGCAAAGAATCAAAGAATAATCGACATTATGTTACTATGTTAACTTGGTGGTTATTTCTTAGAAGAATGTTATAATTGAGGTTAAGTGTTGCGATCCCTATCTGCCTTGTACAATAATAACAATAACGTATCAATTAAATGAATAAGAACTTTTAATAAAACCTGTTTAATTAATTAACAAGATATTATATTATAATGATGAACAATATGTTTATTATCTACTCCTTGTAGCAGATGCATGTACATACAATACATGGTTCAAAATAAAACAGTTGTAAGGTAATGTATTTTAAGATAATGTGGTAAGTACTTAAAAAGCTTTTGAAAACACCACCCACCAATAAATTGGATGATCATATCTCGAAAACATTTATAACGTACACCTCCCCTAAGTATTAAGATGATTATTGTGAAGTTTGACATGGAAAACTCTTTCGTAATTTGATTACCTTATCTCAGCAGCTGTAAAGTGTAAGGTTATTTCAAATACAAAACTGTCAATAAATATATGCTCAAGGGAGTGAATTTGTATGGCACAAAATCCAATACTAAATTAATTTTATCATTTAAAAAGTATTCCAGATGTTAAAGCTTTATTAAAAGCATAGGTTATACAGTTAAAAACCAAGTGATGTTACACTTTTTAACTTTGTCTGTATCCTTTTCCTAATTGCTTTTTTGATCTTTCCTTAGGGATTCCATTGTTATCGTTTTGATACTTTGTTATATATACATGTTATCGCTTAACAGAACCTGTGTTGTAAATGTAATTTTTGATAATAATACAGGTTTTAATTCAATTTCTATCGATGCCTTACTTTTTTTCTTTTCAATACTTCAATACAATGTTAAGATTGATATTTATTCCCAATGGAGAGATATTAGGTTTATTGGTACATGCAGGTATTTGAACTTACCTTTTATTTAACATGACTTTATAGTATCACTCGTTTGTTTTAGGACATTGCAAACAATAAAAATGATTTTTGAAAACAAAGACGAGAGAGCGAATGATCTCGGATGATCTGTAATTTTGCACACAAGCTAATGTTAAAGCCCTACATTAAAAGGTTACAAATCCTGAGAAAAAACTCCCAATCTCGTCATAAGAAAAATGCATTAAATAATTATATTGACAAAATTCGGGAAATTATTTTAACTTTTAAATTAATACTAAAATCGACCGAGTGAAAGCAAACGATATGCAATGACATTTTTCTTTTAATATGTGTTTAATTTACTTTTGAAACAGGTTTCTTAATTTGAATGTATATACGAGCAAGAGTAAATTACTATAGAAGGCATCAGTCAGATTGACTATATTTTTTATAAATTCTCTCAAAATGAAGTTCAAATTAATTAACTTAAAATACATATGATTATACAGTTAAATTTAAATCTTAAATACCTTACATGAGAAAGAAATCTGTAAATTTTAAAACTTGTAAATTTTAGCCTGCCAAATAACAGAATAAAATGTATAATTAAAGTATATTAAAAGCACTTACATTTTCTGCAATTATTTTATCCACATTTACCTGTATTACACTGTAAAATCATATGAAAATAATATTCCAAAAGTATATATACATAATTATTAAATGATTAGTTACTGTACTGTATCAAAACTGAGACAAGTCTGAAACAATGAATCACCTCCATGAACGCGTCAATTATAAACATATCCATTTGTCAATGTGTCTGTAAATGAAGATAGAACGGAATACTTATGTCGGATTCCAATGAACAGCATACCCAATACTGAAGGTATTGGAAATATCGGTGAACAAAATGGAAAGGCCGGTGATATTGTTACGGTAAATGCAAGAATCTGTTTTAAACCTAATTCCTCGATATGATCAAATCTGAAATGAACGAACATTTGTCTTTACATAGTACGATTTAAGTTAATTAAAAGTCTTATGTGTATGACCTAGTATGATAAAAATACCTTAACCATTAAATCATACAATAATTATTGGAGACCCGAGAGCAAAACTATTCTATTTTTTATAAATTTTACGAGTTCGTGAATATTATAGATAAGCTGTTCAAAATATAAAGGAAATGTGCCACAATGCATGGCTGAATTTACTAAGATTTCGTAATGTCAAAAATAATGCAGTTTAAGTAATGATCGTTGTTAAGGTATATCAGCTATGACATTGCTCTTTGAACCGGATGGATTAAAACCCAAATTTTTTTTTAATATTTACCGTTTCTGTCTCGACCTTCTACCATTTTCTTAACTATTGCGAGTCTCAACCCACAGAAACTACCGAAGCAGATTTCTGCAGTACGCGAAACAAAGAAATAAGAGAGAGCACAATATAACAAGGAGGAGGCGTAGTAGTACTTAAAAGTAATGAATGAAACCATAGGAAACACAATAAAAATATTAATAAATGCGAGATAATAAAAACCAAAGAGTAATATATATCTTTTGATACAAATATTGCTGATTTATTTCCATAAAATATCAATTTTTTTTTCACTGAGCAATTCACGATATAACATTTGTATAGGAAAAGCTAAACAATTTAAATTATTCAAAAATATAAATATTGCAACACGATAAATATAAAAAAACTAATGATCGTTGCAAATGTAACTTTTTAACCATATTTCAGAATAAAATATATTTCAGATAAATTGTGAGGAATATCTATCTATTACTTTATCTACAAAGTGTTTATATTATAAACTTTTCGAAAGACATAATCATTAAATTCTAATAAAACTGTCGGAAAGTCTAAACCGTTAGTTTGATGTTGATCCAATAAGATGTCAGCGATATCGCGCTTTATTATGATGTTTCTTCTAACACCTAATTGATATAATCTTGATGAAATTTGCTTTTATATTTTGTATAAATTATATTTTAATGTGAACGATAAAATCATATTACCTCATTTGTTGGCAAAATTAAAATAAGTTTTAAGCTTTACTCAAGTGTTAATCACGACTTCTAAAACAATGTATTCTATTTTATGGTTTGTTCAAGCCGTAAAAAACTTTTACAAGTTTGTGATAAACTGGTGATGATATTTTCACATAATTCAAAGGTGTAATTTACATAGATTTTACATATATTGTTAATCTATGTAAACATGCTGTTATACTCAAGTTTCGTTATAATATGTGAATCGATAAAATATTCTGTCTAATTTCTATTTTTAGAATAGTTCCAATAACAAATCAGAAGCAATAGGTTTGAAAAGTTTACTACTTAAATCTTATGAAAAACATTTACATTCAAGTTACATACCAATATCAAGATCAGTCACGTGGTTGATTTGGACATTCTTAACTTCATTGATTCTATAATATCAACTATTTCATTAAAAACAACTTTATTGATAGCAGTATATTGTTAGATAGTTTGTTTTAAATTCACGTCTTTGACAAATCATGTTAATTTGTCTTAAGTCCTGGCAATTGTCCTTGTTGCACATGTATGTTTCAAATGAAAAAGCAATATAAATCTACCATATAAAAAAATAAAAACTGCAATATAAATTTATAAAATCCATGACACTAAAAACCAAATTCTACATCAGTTTTGTTGATAATAAATTCTTTAAGTAGAAAGTCTATTCTAGAAATCGGATGCAGAAAATGGTAAAATAAAATGTATCGGCGATAAAATAATGCACTTCCTTTTTTATCGGTCATGAGTTCAAAGAGTTAGATATATTAAGTAAAGTAATTTAGCCATTCTTAAAGAGTTTTCGCAATCGGACTATTATAGGAAACGTTTGTCCTTGAATTATCTCTAATCATTCTCTTGAAGAGAAAATATAATGAGCCTATCCTTTCTCGTTGCTGAATAATTTACAGATAAAGGAAAGTTTTCCTATTACTTTTGTTACAAATTACCCCTGTCAACAATTTATCTAATTAAAAACTGGGTAAATAACTAAATACGCTCTTGCTTTCTTTCGGTTTGCGAATGAATCATCTTGTATGATTTGATTTCTTTTTTCCAAATAGTTCAAGATTTAAATTTAAGCACCGTCTAATTGAAAAGAAGACATAAATTTACATTATAAAGCTTAAACAATCATAATTCAAAATCTCATTAGTGTCTATTTTAGTACCTTTAAAAAGCTCTCTATGATATTGAATGAATTTGTTTATCCATCAAAATATGAGACTTAGCATTAAACTTTAACTGTAGATATTTGTATCAAACAATGAGCTTTCCTTTCAAAATGATGAATATCAGCAACAAAGACATAGCTTCGGCGGTGCAGTTAACACTTTATAATTTATAGATTAAGCATTTTATTGTAAAAGTGATTCAAGTGATTGCCAAAGAGCTTTTTTGTTAACTGTTGTTTATGACACAACGAGTTGCAATGAAATCCATAAAATTTTCATTTAATTTGTCATCTTGCATGGCAATAGATTTACTCCAAAACCCGGCAAATGTAGTACTTTCTTCCACCTAATCCCAGGGTAGAAACAAATTTGTGCAGTGACAATTTGGTTAATATATCGGTAACAACCGTAACGCGTTCAGTTGTGGCCGGTAGTGCACGGTGAGGCTTTAATGGTATAAGTTTTCTTGTACCACAGGATTTGACGGGGGCATCAATGTTGAAATTAAAGAAAATAAATTAATTAAAAAGACTACAAAAACACAAACAACATAAAGACAAACCAAAGAACAACAACCAAAACCATACGAGTTAGAAATATGTTAATATGATGCTACATTATGACTGAGTTTGAATAATTATTCGGGATGAAGTGAATTCTATTTTGTTTATTAAACTGAACTATTCAACGGGGAGCAACTTATGTAAATGTACAAGCACATGTATACAATTATATGTATATATCATGATTAAAAATCTAGTCTAACCCTTCGTTTTTTTATTTATCACGCTAGTAATTTATTCGAGAGAAAAAAACAACAACACAAAACAACAACAAAATAAACAACGTATTTGTTCTCAGGTTTGAACAAATCCTTTATGTTTTGCTGGTTTTATTAACAAATTATTAATTTTATAGTCTTATTACCTTATTCTGTGAAAACTATTCAGTTGCTGTTCTTAATTAGGTTCTTTGAGTACATGTACTTAGTTATAGAATAACACCTTTCGAGATGTTAAAGGTACCTGATGTATTTCATATTTTTGAGCGTCTGAGGGGCATGGGCATATAAAGATTGATCAGTCAGAGACACTCATTTTACCACACACCTGTCAAGATAATTTTGCTAAAGGCACACTCTTGTCAATTATCGAAAGGAGTCTGCTATAGTAATAACTTACAAGTTAATATTGATATGTTCGTCCAACTCTTAAATATTAATTTCAAATATCCCTCCAAGTGTACAATTAATATCATTTCAGTGTTTCAAAAAAAAACAAAAAAAAACGAATGTTTCCATTTGTTCGAATAGACATTCATTTACTGTTATGTTGTTTTTGTTATTTGGCAGTGAATATACTCATTATTTACTATTGTGATGAACGAATCAATATGGCTTACATAGTTACTTATAACTGCTTATGATTCCATACAAAATGCTGACCATTGTTTGCCTTATAAATTCAATATATCAGTCAGAGAAAAAAAATGAATATTGGAATATAAAGGATAGCTAAATTTATATATTAATTATAAAGAATGTAATGATCTTTCTAAAACTGTTAGGTTAAATAGGTTTTGGACATCGCGAATAAATAATACGAAATAATGAAATGGCTATGAAAATAAATAACTTTTAATCCATGAAATTATCATAATATACGTTCTGCATAACATAAAAATGACCCCTTTGTACACATTGTAAATTGAAACTTGATATAATATATTCTTAGAAATAAAGTTTGTTTACTTACTTTGTTTTAGAATAAATAACAATGAGTCCCACTTACATATACACTAACGCTTTTTGATTTTGATTTGATAATGTTTTCATTATTTTCTTTTTTTATAAATGGAACAATTTGAATTCAAAGCAACTTTCCATATTTACTATAAGATTGTAAATACTAGATTCAATTAAAATATATCGGATATATGACATACTTTCAATTTAACTTAAGCGTAGCAAAAGCATCGCGTACGATTTTTTAAAGTAAATAAATTAGCATCACGCAATATGAACATTAGTGTATGAATACTTTAAAATTAGATGTCGTACTAATCTGTCGAAAGTTATATATGATATTGCCCATTTCTTTACAGGGCGAAGTCAGATATTGAAAGCATGTAACCTAATTTTTTAAAAATATATCCATTGTTCCCTAAATCATAGTGGACATTATTTTTAAGGTTGTTTATGATAGTCAACAAAACGAAACAAATTCATTTTGTTTTTAGTGTCATCCCATTGTATCAATAATAACCCATTAGTAAATCAATATAGCTGATAAAAATAATATGATTTGATAGATATTTTGAGTGTTTTTCTCTAAAAATAAATGTTATTGAATTGATTAATTTAAATCGGATTGATATATAGAAACATTTCAAATTCTATTTTCTTTTTACGTCGCACGAACACAGTATAAGTCATATGGCGACTTTACAGATGAACTGTTAAAGGAAAACCTCATGTATCCCTTCGCGCATCATTTAAGGCACAAACGGGAACCTGGGTTTTAAAATCACCTTAGTTCCGTAAGATAGCTGGATAGTTTCCTCAAATAAAAGAAACAAAAATTCCTGGAGGGACTCGAAACTTCAGCAGTGAGAGGCAAGTTGAAGTCAACGATCTTGCCCACCAGGCCACGGACGCCCAAAATCTTAAATTGTATCTTTACTAGAAGCAAAGCAATGAAGCAATTTAACAAGAAAGGTTAGGGGATTGATTAATTTGCCACTCAAAGTATTTTTTGATCACATCCATTTTATAATGTTGCAAAAGAGCAAACATGTGACAATAAACAGTAATTTATATCATTACTATACGCACTGGGTATTTTTGTAATTATTTTATTATCTGAATAGATGCTTAAAACGGAAATGCTATCTATAAATTGAGTGAAGTGTGTATTGTTTTGTCATAGTATGTATTACACATGTCGTTTATAGTTGTATACGACATTTTAACTTTCCACGTCCATGACCTTTCCAGACCTTTGTTTTCTTTTAAGCAAAATCATAAAACATATTAGAGGGGAAGCCATATTATCACCAAACTAAGGAAACATTGTTGAAGACTCATTATGGCATAGTTCGTTATTTGTAAAGGCCATTTAGACAATAAACTTGGAAATATGTAGACTTTTGTTATAACTCTACCGTTATAATGTTATTGTATGTGATGATTGGTCGTTTGCAATTTACCTAAGGCAAGCAAAATAGTCTACAATTTTGACATTTTCATAAATCTGAAGTAACATCTCCTGACATACTTTTGCCCCGTGAAACATAGCAAGTGAGTAAAATGACGTCAACACTAGGCAAGAAGATATTAACTAAATTAAAAAAATGAAGATATGTCTGTTAGACGATGCCACTACTTCTTTTAACACTTCTCTCGTATATTTCAAGATATAAAGTACATGAAGTAGATCTTAAGACATTTTTATGTTTGCGGAGGCAACGACCTAATGATTTAATGATCTTTATAAAAAGCCTCTGAGTCAAAGGACTTTTTCAGTTTATTATGTCATAGATGACCTTAAATGTACTTTATGCCTCGGAGACTAATAAACGTTTCCCTCTTTAGAAAGGGCAAACATGACATTAATTTCATTAGTTTTATAACAATTTAATAATGGTTTTATAGCATGTCACATGCGTATCACCTGAAGCATGTCGTTCTGAATGTGATATTATTTGTCCTAAAAGTATCAAAAAGTAAACAAAGTAGCATTTTGACTTCCATACAAATTTAAAGAAAAAACAACAACAAAACATATAAATACAGAAGAAAACAAGAAACAAAACAAACAAAAAAAAACAACAACAAAAAACAACAACAAAAAACCAGCAGAAAAATAAAAAACAACAACAAAAAACAGATACTAAAGACAATTCGGGTAATTGGCAAATGAGTCACATTTTAGAAAATAAAACAGGACATCAAAAATAAAAGTATTTTGAGAAAAAAAACATTTCTAAGGCAGGAAGGGTCTTTAAGCGATCTTTATTTCGTTTTTTTTTTCTAAACAAAAACAAAAAACAACAACAAAAAAGAACAATACAGAATAGTCGTCTATATGTTACAAAACCCACATCTACATCGCACTTCTGAATACAATCCGTTTTTCTTTTATCGCTTTATAAAAGATGCAAAAAAGCAACAAAGGGTACAAGTATTGTATAGGTTTTTAAAATAAAAATGCAAAGAACATTAAATTTGAACTATATGATTTTTATTGCCCTGGGACATGTGAGATCTCCCCTTTTGTAGATTTTATTTCCATTTTAATGTACTCGATAATCGGGTGATATAATAAAAGAAATGAATACAATAGGTGAATTCAACAGAAATAATCTTTTTTCCTTTAATTACAATGTACACACTAAGTACTAAAATATCCCATTACAAAAACACTCAGTTAGAAATATTAAACAATATGATAAATAATTCCAGAATAATTTCATTGAAAAGTATTATAAGTATTGAATCGTCAAGTACCTAAATTATTAAATGGACTTATATGATATGCTTTATCGATAACTGCCGCCGCTTCTAGGTTTTATATATCAAATACTTTATTCATTATCATTGAACACAATATGTCACTTCTTGATGCATGGAAACAAAGTGTATATCAATTTTATTGAATACATTGTTCAGTATTTAAATTTATATTCATAGTGTCTTATCACAGTTTACACTTGAGACATAAATTTGTTTTATCATCTGCATTTTAATGTTTCAGTTAAGTTCAGATAGCCAGCAATTTTACCTGCACCTGTACAAGCTTTATATAAATATCATTAAAAATATATTACAACCCAGACGATATAAGAATACTTAATTGTTATGTTTTAAGAAAATCTAATCAGATGTAAGAGAGAATTACGCTTTAGAATTATGACATTTTCAGTTAAACAAGAAAAGAAAAGAAAGAAAATTGTTTAGCAGACATGTCCGGAAGAAACAATAGCTTGTCTATAAAACTTTCTAATTTAATAACCTAATTTTCTTGCATTAAACGTTTATTATTTAGTAAATTTAACTATACATTTTTAAACTAAACTTTGTATTTTTTGGGCTACTGAAGATAGCTTACACATTTCACTATAATTTTGCTTTTTCAAAGAGGTAGTTTCGTCCTGGTGTGTTTTTCTTTTCGTTGTAAGTATATATCTTAAATATGTTTAAACTTTATAATTTTGATGATTTGTTCCAATTCCTTATGGTGACGGCAACATTTTTCCGTTTCTGTTTGAATAATTAAGTAAAGGAAGCTGATTTCCATTGTGCTGTTAACAACTTATTGCAAACAAATGAATTTATATGTAAAACGAGAGAACGTAATTTAATTGTATTTGTGTTTTTACATTTGTTTTGTGTTTGTTCGTATCAATTAAAGCCTTTGTTCTCAATATTCATTGCTGGTAAGTGTAGACGTTATTTCCACCATTATAAACAAAACGACAGATGATGGCATTGTTCGTCTAGTACAAATCGTATTTGATTACCATAAGTACAACCAGTCTCTGTCAACATGGTGTCAAGATCGACATACTTTGAGTCAGTGGTTAAAAGCGTTCCTTTTGGAATCATCTAGCGAATTTTAAAATGTTACCCAATTTAAACATTAAATCTTTTACTTCTCTTTAAGAATGGACATTTCTCTCTTCCGTTCCGGCATCATATTTGAAGTTGAAACTATATAAAAAAAAATTTCTTAGCGACTGAGGTTAAATGTTAAAACAGGAATCGATTAATTAATCAAAAAAGTGATTTGATATTTTTAAAAGACTGAAAGTTAGTAACACTTGATAAAGTGCATATTCATGATGTATTAAATGAATTTTATATTATTAAAAGACCAATTTGAAATAAATAACTTTCATCATATTTATTGTTTTATTTGCCTGTATTTAGGGTAATGACCCGAGAGAACAGTTTTAAATTTTATTATTACGTTTAAGAGATCTTAGCAATTAATATGACTACGATGACATTTTAATTTAGTACTCCAAGCATACATGATTCTAAAACAATTTCCCCCAGTGTAATAAACGTCACTCAAAGCAACGGAAAAATCTGTATGCCACCAATTAAACGAATTAAACGAAACATAAACTTTATAACACATTTACCAATGTTTCTAAATTTAAAATTACCATTTTCGAGTTTTAATTCTACAAGAGCCGGTGTTAGGGGGCGTAGGCGGTATCTTCCACTTCTCAGTACGGTTCATAAACAAGCTCTCAAATACTACATGATTTGTTTGATTGTCTTTTACAAGTCGGGTACATTTGGAGGCATGCAATTTTAAATTCAAAGAATAATGACGACTCATTACCTGTCTTGTGACTACTTTAAGCAATATAGAATTTATGTTCAATGTATTTTTGAAGTGCAGCTTTATTAACATATTGCAAAGGGTTTATTATCTAAGCAGACGATTCAATTCAAAGGCACGTTTAAATACAAATTAATTTCAGTTAAACTGTCTGGATTTAAACAGGAGTCAAAACATCCCGCGACAAAACAATAAATCATTTAAGTAAATTGTTCATCAACAATAATTCTTCTGATATAGCCAGGGATCAAATTAAACATTCCTGTTTTATTGCCAATTTATTCAAATCGTTTGACAAAAATCTGGCCAAGTGTCTGTCACATCTAAGAATGTCGTCTTTTAAAATTCTGGAAACAAAGTGATCCCTCTGAAGCAATAATCACAACAAAATTACAAGAGTTTAAAGTTCATTTTGTCGCGGTATTTATATGCATAATCATTCTCTTAATCATAAGGTTTGCATTTTTATTTCATTCTAAAATGACTTTCAACTTTGCGAAGAAATTTATTGTCATTTGTAAAAATGTAATTTTGATTAAAACAAATAAATACATGAATTAAAGATTGAACAAAAATAAAAAGATACATGAATAAATAAAGTAAAAAATAAGATATGAAAACTAAAATTGTATTAAAATAACTAGCTTTATTATCATGTTAACCGAATTTAAGGTTTTGTAATCTTCACTTTGCAGACAAATAATTATTACATAAGAAAATTAAACATGCATAAAAGGTTAGAGCGTAAAAACAATTTAAATGCATTTATGAACCTTTATTCTTTGTGATAGACTTATGTTGTATAAATGTTATGCATGGCAATTAATACGTTATACCGTTTGTACTTGGTTTGCAAACACACCTTTAAAGATCGTTAAAAAATATTTTTTTATGACTGAACATTTTTATAAACACACGTGCATGTAAAAAATTTCAACAAATTATCAGATAAAAATAAATTAAGTATCTGTTAGTATATTGAAATCATAAACATTTTATAGCCTCTATGCCAGTTTTCATGCGTCAACAAGAGTTTGAATAATAAGAGCATGTGTTATTTAATCGAAACTAATTAAATAAATTAATCAGATATAAAGTAATGTTATACACTGTCATGCATGGCTTTGAACTAATAAGTAAAGCTGAAATGTTTTTTTCTTTTGTACATCTCCGAATTGAAACAGTAATGAGTGCCATTTTAAGTCAAAGATGTCTTAAAATCAATTCCTTTATATTGAAGGCAACCTACTAATTGAGTTGTATTTAACTACAATATGCTTTAAATCATGCAACACAATTCTTCGTCAAAATATAGTGTCAAGTATTTTTTTCCATGTATTTACAATGTATAAACAAAATTTTTAGATAATTGTCTACAAATAGGACAACATAACCTTTAGAAATACTGCCAAATTTGCGCACTTTGCTAGGCAGTTGAGTAAGGTAAATATGATAAACTAGATCACTAAGGCAGCACCACTGAACGCGTCCCAAAACACAGGACCACCAGTAAGTAGCCCAGCTAGAAACCAGAACACAACAGGGCACACGGGAAAACCAAGGACAGGATGCTGCAACACACTATTCAAGAAAGGAAATTAAAGACCTGCCAGTTTTTTATGATAATTTTCTAGTTTTGCATTTAAGAGACTGTTTCATATAATTTGTAATATCTTTGTTAGACTTTTTTATGTTGTAAATGGCCAAAAGTATATTGTATATGCCAATATACTGAAAATGAAACTTAAAAAAAAAATATAGTTTACATCAACAAATTAAATTGTTCAAGTGAGATAAAACTGGCAGTAATAGTATGCTTATTTCTCTATGTCAGTATCAGTGAAGTTTATGAAACCCAATGAGATATTAAAAGACTGAACCGTACGTTCCCAGATAATCTAACCAGATATAGAAATAAAAATCAGCATGCACTTGTACTATCGGCGTTTCTTCTCTTGTGATTATGTTAATAGATAACTAGTTGTACGTTTCTGAGTTTAATAAATCTTCAGATGTAAGTGAAAACTAATTTTATCTTTTTCACAAGAGTGGACATTATCGGAAGATCATATTTGAATATTACACCGGCTGCCGGTACAGACCGGAATATCTAGCTCGAGGGTGACTGTTTACGGCGGTAACGAGGCTCTGCCGAGTTTCCGCTAAACAGTTACCCCAGAGCTAGATATTCCAGTCTGTACCGACAACCGGTGTTTGATTCTTTTTCTTACATATTGCATATCACTTATTTTCAGAACAGAAATTACGAAAACTGATATTCTCATCAGCACTTTTTTCTTATAGTAGCGTATGAATGTACAACTTCATTCATGACGGTTAAGTGACGTCATCCTAAGAACGCAATTCATTCATAAAAGGCGCACAGCAATGACGTCATTTAAAGCACGCGACTTGTCTTACATGGGGGTGTAAGACAGGGTTTTCTAGCACCGGTTTAAAAGGTAGATAATCCTGTCTGATATGCAAGATTGTGACGTCGTTTACGGAATACTCGAGAAATAGCCATCAACTATTTGTCAGTTTTGGAACAACTTAATAACAAGTTATTTAAGCAGAAATTATTGTGCAAAATAATAAAAATAGAATTTGCGATATTGTGGACACTTAAGTTCATAAAGATCTTATTCATTTTTTTCCTGAATTTTCTTTTTTTTCCCATAAAACCTATAGTATCAGTTGTAATACGTAGTAAATAGTTTTAATTTAAACTAAAGTTCAATATGCTTTATGTCAATAATTGCCGGCTTATGGCGTCGACATCACTTTGTAATTAACCCATGCCATTAACGAACAAGCTTAATAAGACCAAGCCTATAAAATATTCAATTTAGCCAGAAAATGCGAATTTAAGATTCACATCTAATCTTACTAATTGCATAAGATTAATTTAAGATACATTATATGGAAAGTTGTTTAGACATTAAATGAAGTGTGTACCTTTACGTAGTAATTATTTTGACATGTTGCACTCGCTAGAATGAATAGTATCTATGGAAACACATTGGACATATTGAGGGATGGTTGAAATCTGAAGACGTACGCTTGCTTTGTAAAGGGTTTGAATCGGCACTATATATAAATATCTACTTTCTTTTAACTCTAAGGTTGGGTTGTGTTGGGGGCTGCTTTTCTGTGAACGTCGCCTTGCTTTGTAGACATTTGTCCCCATTCTTTCACCATGTTTTACTTGAAACTAAAACTGATATTACTATTAAAAATCATAGTTACTTATATTTGTTTCCTTTTTTAAACAAAAACATTGACAATGCATTGAACTTGAAAATATGAATTTTAGATCTCCTTAAAGGATGCCTCATTTATACTTAATTGCCCATGCAACGAATGACAGCTTTCCGAAAACTAAACCATTTTATTGATAGATAAAGTTGACTATATAGTCCGTCGATTCCGCTTCTGCTGATCTCATTTCTTATGAATTCTTCCAAACATTGATGTATTAATTTAAAACTGATTAAATTATGTGTTCTATCCAAATACTTTAGGCGATTCCCCAATGAGAAATCTACTTTATTCAGTTTCTAGAACATGTTTAAGATCCCTTTTGTATAATTATGTTAACGATGACCTTAAATGACAATCACATACTACCATTGTCAGACAATAAATGAAGATGCAAGGATGACCTTAGCTTGCAATTACCATTTTCATCTATGAACCCCCTATGAACAGACTATATCCGAAATTGCCATGTATTCAATTTTATGGTGATTTTTAAGAAATTCATTTTTCTCTATTATATCACCAGGAAATGTAGCGTTACTATATTACTGTAAAAGTCAAAGAGCTGTTACAAATTAATTCTTTCAGTATATGCGTTTAGTATATATAACGCATAATGCTGTAACTTTGTCATCAAAATGCAAACGCTTTATTACCTAAATATAGGGTGCAGTAGAGTAAGAATTTGTTAAAATAAAACTGTCTGAAATTTGCTTTGTTTGTGGCATAAAATAGCTTCAAATTTAAGTTAATTTCCCTTTTACTATAATATCAGTACAATCGCTTTGACGATAAAATAAAAGTATTGCAGAACATTTTTACTTTATTTCCATTTAGTTTTCAATAAAATAGCAAATAAGCGCCAACAATCTGTATTATGAATTGAAAACCTTTTAAAACCTTTGTTGTTTTATTATCAAAATATTTTATTGAAATATAATCATTTTCAGAAACATTTCTATTCCCATCTTTGCTTTATTATTAAGATGACCTATAACACGTATTCATTGAAGTCATTTGTTCCCATTAACATTCGTAATACCTTTATAAAAGTATCTTTAATTCACTTTTAAATTATTAAACAGAGAATAAATATTTTATTATACATACTTATATTCAATATAGCGTGTAACAATCAAATTATTAATAACTAAATAAATTGCTCATATAGCTTTGGCGTGGAAAGGTTTTTGAAATAAAAATAGTTTATACCTGTTTTACATCATAAAGACAGCGTGCTGTAAAAAGTATAAATAAAATTACTGCTATTAATTTCTTTTCAAAAAGTGGTCCTCATTCAATTTGCAATTTAATTTTATCAATTAAAATCTGACATCTTAATTGTAATACAACCTACATCTGCATAAGACATTATTCCTATACTTATAGTATTTATGGTAAAAATTCTGTTAAACAACAAATAGAACATGTATTACATTGTTGTCTTTAAACTCATATGCAGATGGCTCGAGTTTCTGGTAAATGTCTAAGGTTAAAAAGGAACTATTTTGATACAACTATAACATCATTTTTCTCACAGATATTGCATGTAGAAATTGATTACCTTTCGTTCATTTCTGAATTCATTAATAAATGTCTACATAGAAATATTTATAACATAAATTCGATGATCCTGTGCAGGTGTGTGTTGCTTTTTTTGTTTGTTTTGGGTTTTACGTCACATCGACACAGTATAGGTCATATCGCGACGTTCCAGCTTTTACTGGTGGAGGAAGACCTCAGGTGCCCTTCTGTGCATTATTTCAGGCACGAACGGGTACCTGAGTAGAACCACCGACGTTCCGTAAGCTAGCTGGATAGCTTCCTCACATGAAAGAATCCAAAGTCCCTGTCGGGATTCGAACCCACAGAGGTGAGGGGCAAGTGGTTTGAAGTCAACGACCTTAACCACTCGGCCACGGACGCGATTAGGTGTCAAACGAACTTGTATAAGGATAGTTGAATTCGCCCAAAATATGCAAGTATATAAAGATTATACATATGTGCAGAAGGATAAAAAAAAACTAAATACATGTTATAACACTTTTCGTTTTAAAAGTCAGTACAATAAAGGTTATTTTCACTGTCAATGTTAAGATCAGTATACGTTTAAGTATTTCATCTTTCCAATAGAAGAGCCATTGCAAAAAAAGGAATAATAATAATAAAAAAACACACACACAAAACAAAAACAGATATCGACTTAATACCGTGTAGTTGTGTAACTAAGACTTATGTATGCTTGTTCATATGAACACATGTGCGTGCAAAATACAATGTAATGGTTGAGTAGATAAAAACTACCCCCATTAAGTTGATTAGACATAAAATATTTCAGAGGAGGTATATGCGCACTTTTAATCACATAAAAGTACGTTTATAACTAAGACAAAATCCATTTTTTGTACTTTTACTGAAATTAATACCTTTGATTTTCAGGTCTAAGAAATCACTGACAAAACGTTTGTCGCAAACAAATATCTATAACTTGAGAAAATAACCATGATATTAATAAAGAAATGAAAACCCTAATTTCAAGGATTTGTTTGTCTTCTTTTAACAGATCTCAACTTGATATTCATATGATATTAATATACATTTCATCTTAAAATGATTTTGTTGACGTTTTCTAACAGCGTGAAATAGAAAGAAGATTTGAGTAATAAAGTGCTTCGCACGTATTAAATATATTAGAAAAGGGACATACAGAATCCCCAAAGAAAGCCCAACACGAAAAAATTGAAAAAGTTGCAGGCTCGGTTTGATTGAGCCTGTTCATGGACGGAACTGGAAAGTGTAAACTACCGTCCACGCCCCTAGCACCGCCTTAAGCATAATTCAACACATTTAAACACGAAAAATGTTAAAATTTTGAATTTAGAGACATCCGCAGATGTGTTCATACGCGATTATCATGGAACCTTCAATGTGACACAGTAGTGCCATTTCTATGAAAAGCAGCGTATGGTCCCCAAGTAAAAGAATGCGTGTGCCGTTTCGTTTCGTTTCTTTTAAATGCTTTTTATACTCCTCATAAAAATGATATAACAAAACTTAGTTAATATATCCTTGAGCTTAGCAAAACATTTAATACACGCTTAAATTATATATGAATTTTAATTGTAATATACGCTATATTGTTATCAAATATTTGCTATTGTAAATATTATGTTTAATGTGCTTTAGTATAGACTTTCAAATACATTTCTTTTATAAAATCTTTCTCTTAGCCTAGGCCTAATTTGAATGTTTTTCATAACTATATTAAAATTTATTGATAATATTGCAATAATCAAAATGAATACAAAAAACACAAGTTTATACTCACATTTTCAGAAATAACCTTATTTCCCTTCATTACAATGAACAAACTCAGTAATATAAAATCCCGGTATATTGACCACATCATTATAATATTATTATATATTATTATAAATACTAAAATAATAAAGTTTGAATAAAAGGCTGATACATATTCATGAACGCTCATTCATAAAATATATCCATCTGTGAAACATTAACGAAGTAAACATTAACAACGCATGATGGAAACAACATTGTAGGCATTTGAAAGGCTGTGGAATTTTATAGTGAACTATTTAAGTGTTTATCAATACCTGCCGATGTATTTTAGACAGATAAAAATTATATTTCTAGAAATGTTCCCTCTTAAAACAGTTTGCTGGCGATAAACTGTACATTTTGATAATATTACACACTGTTTATATTGTTTCTAGGCAATTAAAAAAACTATTTATGGATTCTCCCAATATAATTTTAATGAAGTTGTAGTATTAATTAATTTTTATTATGCATCGTTCAATATGAAAAGTTTGAATAATGCACAAATATTGAAGAAAAATTGGTATAGTAAATGAGGGATATGGCGTAAAAAATTATCTTTGACAAAATAAAATAAAGCAAATATTTATAAGGAATAGCTTGTTAATTCAGTGCTCAAAACTGATACATTATGCATGTTTTTAATAATGACCTCTTTTGTATTTCATATCAAATACATTTTTTTAAAAATATTCATCGTAACCTCTTTATGAATAATTTACGAACGAACGAAATAATATATTTTCCCAGGGACAAATAAAACTTTATAGTTTATGTCAAGATTATTGAGTACAAAATTCAGTTCTATATTTTCTCATATTTCATCGTTAATATGCAATTCATACAAGTAGATTGCTTTTTCTATCAGCAAATTAAATTCTTTAAATGTCGTAAAACCTGCATAGTTTGATTGTTGTTATCAGTTCTTTTGAAAAGTATGCCAGATATGATACCTGTACGATCTCTATGTAATTATCATCCAAATTTACTACATCTCTTGAGATATAAAAAAGCTGAATGCACATTTTTAGAACAGTTTTCACGTAAAAAAGAGAAAGCAATAAGCAGGTACTATGCCAATTCGTTTCTATTTGTAAGTTTAATTATCCATTATTTTACGTTGCTTGATTTAAAAAAAAAAAAAACATGTAAATGTAATTATAAAAACACACCACTAAAACGTTTTGAGCAATGAGACGAACATATTGCGGAAGAAAATATGAAAGACTGACTTAGTTGAGATTGAATTTATATATTTCACAAATTTATAAAGTAAAAAATCAACCTTTAAACGTAGTGTAATGTTTTCTACTGGATTTGAAACAATGAGATTTTAACTAGGAAAGCCAATTTTTAAGAAATAATACAAATTTTTTTGTGGAAAAACACAGTTTTTGTCTTTTTAAAATTTTTAAATTTTGTTTGAATTTTAAAGGGTTTTTTTAATTTTTTATACCCTTTCGTAGTATTTAAACCCAAAGGGTTATTTGTATTTTTTAAAAATTTTTCTTCTTTTTTGTTGGAGTGTAGTCAATACTTAAAAAATTTATTACTTTTTTCAGGGTTTCGTAAGTTTTTTTTAAAATTTACAAACCCTTTCCTTAAAAACCCCAGTTAAAAAAAAAATCATAAAAACCCCAAAATACTTTTTAAACGCCATTTATAAAGATGGGGAAATTGTTAGGAATTTTTTGGAAAAGCGTTTTTTTTCAAAAAACCCTTAAAAAGTAAAAAAAGTTTTAAGGACAAGGGTCATTAGCTGATTCTGTATTGACAGCTACATTTACCAAAATTATACAATAATACACATGAACTACATTAAGCAAGATATTGGTTTGTTAATTACAGAACAAATCTGTTTAAGATAAGTAAACAAACCTTTTTGATATAGTACTGAACAAATATTCAATAAATAATTGATGAGTATAATCAAATGAGGAAGTACCATTAGACATGCACTTATTCGATAAGGCAATGACCCGATGAAAGCATTATTACGTACTCTTGTTCGTGATGTTTTGACAGTTTCATATGTTTACGATGACCTTAACAGCGAATGTATTTTACGCTCTGTGTATACTTGTTCTAGAGAGAAAAATCTAAATATGAGAGAAGTCACAGCTAACACAACATCCAAATCAGTCAAAAAGTACCGCAGAATAAAAACGGACACGTGTTTGTCATTTGTTTTTGAAGAAATATATGAGTCCCCTAAAAGTCTGTATTGGATGTTGCAATTTTTCATTATCACTCATATACAGTCTCAATTTAACCTGGTATGTAATGTTCATGTAATTCACCCTTCTGCCAGGTATGTATACTCCACAACAGCAAGTGTCAAGTGCCATGTAGCAGCTTTGCTGATCCTTCGGGATCATTGATTCAAGCACTTTAAAATGTTGAAAATAAAGAAAGGATGACGCCGATGCTAAGGGCGTGAAAGATGACGAGGTATATTGTATATGCCGATATGCCAAAATGCTGAACCTATAAAAATGTGACACTTCTGGCTTCTAATATAAAATTCCTTTTGCATCAACAAATCATTTTTTCAAGTGTCATAAGACCGGCGGAGTTTAATATATATAATATCAGATATCTGTAATAGTTAGATTATATCATTACATTAGTATCAATGAAGTTTATGACACCCAATGAGATAGTAAAAGACTGAACCGTACGTTCCCAGAAAATCTAATCAGATATAAAAATGTAAAAGCAGCATGTACTATCCCCGTTTCACCTCTTTTGATTTGGTGAAGAAATAGCTTTAACGTAGCTTGGTTTCATTAATCTTCGCAAACGTGTGTAAATTCAAGTAAAAACGAGCTATAAATTTTTATCACCGGAACGGTTAGTATCGGATGATGAATATGATCAATATGGCGGAAAGAAGATCTTCAATGTTTGCCGTTTTTCGTATACTAAGTAAATAACGTCATCTACTAAATGTCAGTCTTGGAAAACTATGTAACAGGATATTTAAGCTGATTTATTTATATTTTTTAGATACTAGACATTTTCCCAAATTTCCTTTTTTCGTAAACCTATGAGTAGCATTTGTTTTACATAGTAAATACTTTTAAACTAACGTTTTAAATGTATTATGAATTTTTTATTGGCTGTTGGCGTCGACAGTTTGTAATTGCCATCGAGGAACAATCTTAATAAAACGAAACATAAAACATTTTCAAATTAGCCAAGTAATGCAAATTTAAGGTTCACATCTTATCTTACTAATTACATGAGATTAATTTGAGATACATTATATCGAAAGAAGTTTAGACATTAAATGAAGTGTGTACCTTTGCGAAGTTTTTTTTTCATGCAACATTTGATAGAATGGATAGTATCTATGGAAACATATTTGATAAGTTGACGACAGATTGAAAGCTATGCGTATGCTTGTTTTATAATGGATTTGAAACAGTTCTACATATCATATTACTTTCTGTCAATTTTAAGGTTTTGTTGTTTCGGAGATGATTTTTCGTGAAAATCGCATTGCCATGTAGACATGTTCCCTCATTCTTTCACCGATTTTACGTGGTAACAAATGAAAATGATATTACTTTTGAAACGTCTTAGTAAAAAATTGTGATAGCAAATTACATAACTATGCATATATTTGTCAGTTATTATTCCTAATGCTTTCAAGTAATAAATACATGAAACGATTCTTTTCTTTAAATCTGAATATTATTCTTATTTACTTTTTTCTAAACATTAAATTATTTATAAATATCAGTTGTTTTAGATTTCCCAAAGGATGCCTCATTTACACTTAATTGCCAATGTAACGAAATGACTGCTTTTCCTAAAATATATCAGTTAAGTGATAAACAAAGTTAACAATATGTCACTCAGTATCGCTCCTCCTGATTACATTTCTTATGAATCCTTATAAACATTTATGTATCAATTTAAAACTAGATACATAATGTATCATAAGAGCTGTTATTTCAAAATATCTTAAGCAATTCCCGGACGATAAATCTCCTTATTTCAGCGTCTGTATCAGAAAATCCTGCTTTTGTAAATGTAAATGTAAACTATGACCTTAAATCATAAGTGACCGTTACAAAATCCTAAAAGTATACTATTTATGATGAAAGTAAGAGAATTTTCACAAATAATTACCACGTAACATACATATAAATGAAAATTATTTTGAGACAAATACGTGTTTTTAACAAACATTCCTACATCTAAAGAAAAACTATTGAAAATTAAAAATGATAAATATAATAAAGCATCTTATGTTGGTGTAGTAACTTAAATAAACATAAAACGTATATGATATTATTTTGTGAGAACTAAACGGTAAGTCGCCATGTCATTGCTTTTCGATAAAGTTGAGAAATATTTACTAACAAAGGTTAATCACATGAATTGTTCATAAAATTGAATCACAGTCGTCTCCGCTAAAATTAAATACTTACACCTACCTACAAAATATGATATTCGTAAGAAGGGAGACCTCCTTGATAGCAATGAACACAAAGCAGACGTGTACAGAAGCAGACTCGGTTTGATTGAGTCTGTTCATGAGAGATTATATAATTGGCAACATCTCAAGCGTCGCTTGGCAAAAGCTTAAACGGTTGCCAATCACAAGAAATGAAATGTATTGTAAAAATAATTTCAAAGGACCAGCAAAAATATAGCAACAACGAACATATATCAATCCGTAAATAAAAACTTTATGTGCATAAGTGAAAAAAGCTATACTTGATATACCTTAACGTATCAACCCAAAACTCCACATAAGAACGGAAAACTACCAAGATCATTAAATTATGTTGCTAGGATGAACATATATTGCAACATAGATTAGCACCTATGAACAGACTCATTTTATCCCAATCTATTTATCCAAAAATATATCTTAAATTTTGCCATTTGTAGAGTTCCATAAAGACTCTGTTTTTAATATCATATCATAAGGAAATGAATGTTATGAATATGTAGATTTAAAACAGGAGTGAATTCGTATATGCGTTTATAAAGACTAATGATCCCTGCATTTTGTCATTATCAAAATACAAACGCTTTATCACCCAAATATGCGGTCCAACGCATAAGGTGGGGATAAGACCTCGTTAAAATTAAACTGAAGTGTCTGAAAATACGCTATTTGTTGCATACAATAGTAACAAAATCAAGTTAATTTCTCTTCTACAATATCAGTTCAAACACTATGAAAATAAAATAATACATTTTGAACATTTTCACTTTATTGCCTTTTATTTTTCAATAAAATACCAAGTAAGCGCCAACAATCTGTAACATCAATTGAAAACCTTTTGAAAACTTTGTTGTTTTGTTATTAAAATATTTTAATGAATATAATAAATTTTTTAAAACATGCCTATTGTCATATTTGCTTTATTATTTATAAGACCTTCAACACTTTATTTGTTCCCATTGACAATTTATTATATGTTTATGAAAATATTTTGTATTTCATATTATGAAACATGCAAGAAACATTCTATTATATATACTTATATCCTTATTGAATGTAATACTCAAATTATCAATTTAACTTCATAAAGTGCTAGTTTATTTTGCTTGAAAAGGTAAGTTAAATAAAACTTCATGCATCGTGTATATTGCTACATAAAAATTAAATGCATGTTAGGTTGGATATTTCAATTTCTGGTTAAAGTGTAAGAATTAAAATCGGAACTATTTTGATACAACTATAACATCTTTTTCCCACAGATATTGTCCGTAGAAAATTGTTACCTTTCGTTCATTTCTAAATTCATTTTATAAATGTCCAGATAAGAATATTTCAAATATAAATTTGACGTTCTTGATGTGCTGTTAGTTGTTGCGATAAGGTGTAAACATATTAATAAGAATTACAGACTTAAAATAACAAATAAAATAACAAGTAATGAGAATAACAAAAACATAAAAACGGATAGCAACTTAATACCGTGTAGTTTTGTAACTAAAATTATTTATGCCAGTTTGCATGAACACATGTGCGTGTAAAAGCCATTTAAAGATTTATTAGATAAAAACTAACCCCATTTAGTTGATAAGACAAAAATATTTAAGAGGCTGTATATAAGCAGTTAAAGCCACATAAAAGTACATTTCAAACGAAGGCAAATTCTTTTTTTGTACTTAAACTGAAATTAATACCCTAGATTTTCAAGTCTAAGAAATCACTGACAAATGTGTATTGCAAACAAAGATCTATCATTTGAGAAAAAAAACATGGAATTAAAAAAATGATTTGTTTGCTTTCTTTCACTGATTTTATATTTGATATTAATATTATTAAGATAATTACACAAATTTCCCTATAAAATTGTTTTGTTGACGTTTTCTGATAGTATTAAGTAGAAAGAAGATTTCAGTAATGAAGTGTTTTATATGCATTAAATATCTTTAAGTTAGATTTTTCTAAGGTTTCTATGAAATGCTTTTTGTATTCGTCATTTAAAATGAGATAGCAAAACTATATATCCTTTAGCATAACATTTTATACACTTAAACTAAAATTATATATGTATTATACATGAAGTATACAGTATATTGTTATCACACCCTTGCTTTTATAAAAAAATATGTTTAACGTGCTTTAGTGTAGACTTTAAAATACATTTCCTTTAAGAAATCTTACTCTTAGCCTAGGCCTTATTTGAATGTTATTCATAAATATAATTTAATATTTATTGATAATATGAGAATAAATAAAATGAATACAAAATATACAAGTTAATACTCACATTTTCAGAAATAACCTTATTTCCCTTTATTACAATGTACAAACTCAGTTAATATGAAATCCCGGTATATTGAACACATTATTATAACGGATAAAGATTAAAATAAAGTTTAAATGAAAGGCTGATACATATCAACGAACACCCATTCATCTGTATAAATTTGTGAAACATTAACGAAGTAGGTAACAGAGATAAGCATTGACAACGCATGATTGAAACAATATTATAGGTATTGGAAATGCTGAGGAATTTTATAGTGTAACAGCAAAAACTATTAAAGTGTCTACCAATACTAACCGAAGTGTTCGGATTAGATTAATTCAAAACCGCATGTTTCTAAAAATGTTTTCTCTGAAAACAATATGCTGGATATAAACTGTACATTTTTATACTTTTAACACACTGTTTATATTGTTTCAAGGCAATTAAACACTATTTATGGATACACCCCATAGAATTTTAATGTGGTTGGAGTATGTTTTCTTTTTTAATTATACATCGTTCTTAGAAAAGTTTTAAATAATGCACATATATTGGGGAAAAAATGGAATAGCAAATGAGGTTAAGAGCGTAAAATATTTTTTTCGATCTCTTTTCATTCTTGAAAAAATGACATTTTGAGAATCTATGTGTATTTATCAATTGCATAAGAAATTAATGTAATGATTTATAAGGACAAGCTTGTAAACTGATGAATTCTGCATGCTATTAATGATGGCCTCTTTTGTATTTCATATGTAATACTAAATTCAAATATTCATCGTAACTTCTTTATGAATAATAAACGAATGAAATAATATATTTTTCCCAGGGGTAAATAAAACTTCATAGTTTATGTAAAGAGTATTGAGTACAAAATAAAGTTCTATTTTTTCTCAAACTGTATCGTAAATATGCAATTTATAGATTGCAATTTCAATCAGCAAATTAAATTCTGTAAATGTCGTTAAAATGCTGTTATCAGTTCGTTTGAAAAGTATGCCAGATATGATACCTGTAAGATCTCTATGTTATTATCATCGAAATTTACTACATCCTACATCTCTTGAGATATAAAAAAAACTGAATGCACATTTTTAAAACAGTTTTCAGGTTAGAAAAAAATAAGAAATAAGGAGGTACTATCCCAACTTCGTTTCTTTTGATATAAGTCAAATTATTCAATATTTTAAGTTGCCAAAAATATGATCTTTATCCGTTTTCAATTCAAATATAACTTGTGTTGTTTTCTTTTCCCCTCAAGTCAAATATAACCATCTGAGCTTACGGAGGTTGATTCATAAATAATCATTTAATCAAAGAATGAATACTTTTATGAATACCGTAAAGTATGTCACTTGCAGTCAGGCATTCCGGTAGGGAATATTAGTGTTGTTTGACCATAGTGTGAAATTCACAATGTGTTTATATTACATTGCATTAATTCATGCAACATAAATTAAAAACAAAGAAGTTTTACCACCCTCCCACCCAATTTTAAGTATAATTTTGCCTTTTACAATGTTAAATTAGTATGCCAATCTGCAAGGTACATTCATTATTGGTGGATTGTTTAGATAAGTTTTCATAAATTTGTTTCATTTAACATGCATAATATTGTTGGCGGTTCTTTCCCCCAACTTTGTCTTTCAAGGAAAACATATTATAGTTGAATTTTTTCTAGTCACGTTGTTTTTGTTTTATGCAATACAGTTTTATATTTTCACTTTATCCGTCATTTTATCATTAAAATGACAATTTTAATTCAACTATAACTTCTGTTGTTTTCTTTTCCCCTCAAGTCAAATATAACCACCAGAGCTTACGGAGGTAGTCATAAATAGTAATTTTAGGAAGCCTCTATTAAAGTCTTGTGAACAAAAATAGGGTTTTAAGGACAAAGGTAGTTAGCTGATATGTTATTTATAATAAGAAAAAAATATACAATTATTCACACATGAAATACATAAAGCAAGATATTGGTATGTAAATTACAGAACAAATCTGTTTAAGAAAGGTAAAAAACCTTTTTGATATAGTACTGTACAGATATTCAATGAATAATTGATGAATATAATCAAATGAGGACGTACCATTAGACATGCACTTATTCGATAAGGCAATGACCCGATGAGAGCGTTATAACATATTTCTGTTCGTGATGTTTTGACAGTTTCATGATGACCTTAACAGCGAAAGTATTTGACGCACTTTGTACTCTTGTTTAAGAGAAACAATTTTTGGTGTGAGACAATTCATAGTTACAAAAACATCCAAATCTGTCACTAAAAGAAATACAGCAAAGTAGTAACTGACACGTGCTTGTTATTATCTTACTTTTTCAAAAAAAAAAGAAAAAAAACCCAACAACATATAGGTTCCGTAGGGTGAGGTTCCCCCCAAAAAAGATAAAAAATAACATAAAAAAATGTGCCATTACAAATTGTGTAAACAAACCTTTTGCGGGGAAAGACACCTTTAAAGTGTTTTAATAATTCAAATCTGATTGTTGATATTGTTGATGTTGTTAGGATTATTATTCCCTCAAAAATAAGCTATTGACCTACATAATCTCTAAACAAAGGATTCAGAAAATCAAGATCTGAACACTCAAATTCTGAAATATTTAAAAGGTTTATATTATTTTCTTTATTTTTGAGTGGTAAACAAGAAAGGATCATCTTTAAATAATAATATATGACCTTTTTCCGATGTTGGTGCCGTTTGTTTAATGATTTAACTTGTCTATCATCAACTATCAATGGGTTATGCTTTTCGGAGATATTCTTCTAGATTTCAGACATAAGACATATAATGATGTGCATGTACACGGTTTGAAAACTTTTACTGCCATCTTCATTAGCACAACCATCTAATCTAAAAGTACTTCTGTACTTACTAATACTATCTCTTTAATTAACATCGTTATTACTTTGTACAAGAGATTGAAAGTACTAAGCTGTAAAAGTGCAACATTATTATAGTTAATTGTTACTAACCATTCTAATTATGTTGTTTTTTGACTGTTAAGACTGATTGTTATACGGGCAATATCATATAACTAGCGGACGGAGAGGGAGGATCAACCAATATGGCTATAGACTGCAACCATGCTTTCTTTATTTCCAAGAAACAAATTGACAAGCCGCCTTATAATAGTACTAATTACGAACCTTTTATGACAATAAATTATAAAGTGATTCCGTAGTAACATGCATTTTTGTTCTATTGATAGTAATGAAAGTGATTCTGTGCTACATCAAAACATCTTCATTTGGCACATTCATTACAAAATGTGTTATAATTTTTTGTATTTTGTTATTCAAATTCTATACACTTTGGATGGAACATTCCAAATTTACAAGAAGGCTAAATCCATTGAAATACTTAAGTTATCGGTGAATCACTTGATTAAAGTGTCACGTACAAAATTATATGCAATTAATGTATCTATATATGTCATGACGAAAGTATAATGCAAACATTATTGTATTGTAAAATATAAATTAAAAATAAAAGTTATTGTATTTTGATTTTTTATTTAAGAGGCAAACCATCTGAAATTACGCAGCAGTTACATGTAAAAACAATAATTATTGCATGCGCAAAATTAATAAATCTCAAATATATTTGTAATTTCCTTTATAAAAATGCACCACAGGTACTATGACAATTCTCAATAGCAACTCATTACAGATTTCTTGCCACTTTGTTAAATTAGTCAAATTAGATAAGAGAAAAAGCACCAAAATTAAAGACAAAAATCTGGAATAATTATCTTGTAATAGCATTTTCTGGAGTCTGTCTAGTAAAACAGATTTCACCAATTAGAAGTAATTATCTCCAAAACATAAAAAACACGCATGAACGTTGAACTGAAAGAATAGTTTTTCTTTGAATGTTTGTGCGTTTGATTGATTTTTTCGATTATTTAATTGACATTCATATGAATAAGAGATGCTCGTGAGGTTCCGCTAAAAATAAAGTTTGTGCATTATCTAGGTCAATCAATACATAAAATGGAGTTGTTTCTAAAATACTGTGTAAAGTTAAATTGTATTGCTTATTATAAAAGTAAAATAAATATTAAAAGAACATACCCATATATTTTGATAAAATAACTTATGATTGCTGTGGGATTTTGTCATTTACATTCATTCATGAACTTAATTATTATCAATTAAAGTAATGACTGCCAACGTACAAAGATAATTGACAGGATGTGTTTGAATATTGGTATGGTTAGAGAAAAGAACAGGCTAATTCCGAACATATACAATTTATGCAACCAGTAAGATTGATTGTACAATAACATTTATCTGTTTGAATTGATCCATCTCTTGTCTGATAATCAAAGATAAACATATGTTAGTTACATTTATATTTTCAAAACGATCAAAGACAAAATGTTAACTTTGTGCCAAAATATAGGAGTTGTGTGAATTGCAAATTTGAAGATACACCGACACAAGGCACACTAAAATGTCAAAATAATTCCCTATGATACAATATGAAGAATCCATTGCTTACAGCCAATTATTACAATAATTTTTACTTACAATATATGTATAACTTAAAATGCTTAAAAACACAATATGCTTCAGAAATCCATATTTTGTAATTCTTTAGACATGTTAAACATGCGTTTCATAATGTTTTGATAATGACATTTAGAGCATGTTAAATGTTTAACAACTCAAGAAATAAAGTTGAACATTTAGTAATGTGTGGTAAAGGTATGAAAATGTAACCAATTTGAAGAATTCGATGCCCTTCCGTTTAACTTTACTATTTGGAAGGCACAGTCTAGAGGCTGCACAATTCGTCTTATTCTAAGGGTTCTTTGTTCTAGTTTTCAAACAGTGCAGTATCATACTAGAAACTAATTAATAAATAAATCGTCTATATTCTAAGTATCTCTTGAAAAAATGTATCATAGCCGCCACAATTTATACACATTGTGTAGCAACGATTAACAGTCCCATTGATTTGTACTACTAATCAATATAAGTTGTCAAACTAAAGGTTGTTTATAAGCATGAACAATTGTCTTGTTCAAATACACGACATAAACAAATATTTATTATTTGTTAGGAAACGTTTGAACTGTTGACATGATATGATATAAATTACTATTGCGTATTTGCTCTTTGATATGTGTTCATGACGATATTTCTTTGGCGATTTGCGAAATACTAGAACACACGAAAGGTCGACCAACAGAGTAAAAATGAATATATATAACAAAATCAGTTTGATTGAGTTTGTTCATGGAGTGCATCATTTATATTTTATGTATATTATAATGCCATAAATTGTATTTTGCACGTAAGCATCTTCAAGTTGACATTAACGAGTTTAACGCCTGGTATTCTAGTTTTTAACATTTTCGGAATTAAAGTTGCAACCGCCACTACTTAACGCCATAACGTTGTTGTAATGTAGTTACCAGGAAATTGTATTGTATTTTGTATCTTATCATTAATAAGTTATCAAATATGTATTTGCTTTTAAGCAAATTTATATCATTTGGATACGGTATTATGATTTATTACACTCGATCAGTTGAAAGTAAAACGTATTAAATGGGTAGAATATAAATCGGGTCTAACTTTTTGATAACAATACCACTGAATACAGCAACTTACTGCCTAACTATTGTGGACAATAAATGTAGTGAGTATGAATCTATGAAATATGAAGCACACGAGAAATTTTCGATTCAATATAGATAGTCATGCAATACACGCAGTTCATCGAACCTGTATCAAAGGATAAATCATTTATTCTGCGTCACCGAGCAATTACATATTTTCAGTATCAATTACATGCTCTTTGAAAATCATAATTGAAATTAAATTATGTATGGGAAAAGACATCGTCATTGCGTTATATCATATTAAAAATCTTTAAGTTTTTTTAATAAAATAATAATTAGATTTAATGTTCTTGTCATTTAATTGGTAGTAATTTGAGATAATGTTTGCAAGAAAAAATACCTGAAGAGAAATTGCGTCCATGGCAAAAGTTATGCTTGCTTTTACAAACATTATGTATAATGAATAAGAATGAACAAATATTATAACTAGATTGTACGTTACTTTCAAATTCAAACTGCAATGATATATACATATTAAGACATTATCGTGTAAACCTTGTTATCAAAGGAGTTTGTTATTTTTTCAAATATTGAAAGTTTTGAACAAACAAGCGTTTTTTTTTTATTTAAGTACTAAGATGTATGTTCTGGATAAATAATCATCTTATAAAAGTGTACATTTTTGCGCACATGTTTTGGTGATCTCGACCGACACTAAAAAACTGTAGTTTTCATCTGTTAGATATCAACGATTAATATACCATCGAAATAGGCCGTGCTACATGTATAATTTGTGTATTATTGACTTATACTAAATGTTACAAGTTGATGATGATAAGATAAAAGCAATCAATTTGTGACAGAATTTATTTCTTCGTTTGTCCGTTTAATAAACCCATAAAAATTTCATTGATATCGTGTTAGCCCTACGGTAAGCTCAATAAATAGAGCGTTGCACTGTGAATCGGGTGATCGGGGCTTAATTCCTGTACCGCGCAAATAACATTTGTTTGACTGATCATGTAATCTGGCATGTACAGAAGTAATTTGTTCCTTGCGGAATTGATGGCATTAAGTGCTAGTAAACTGCTTGACAGCCTGCCCAGGAACCACCAACACCACCATTTCTTTTGTATATTTCTTAATCTCATATAACAAGGCTAGTTCCAAGAGGAAGATACATGTGTAAAAGTATGTCATACTCATTGTCGGGCTACGTATCTCAGTAACTGATATAATGGAAGACTAGGGAACAGGATTACTACTTTAAGTAGTACGCCTACATGATTAAATACCATAATTCAATTGTTCACTCCTTGTTTTTGTACCAAATTTTAGCAATGACTATAGTTATGTCAGAAAGAAAGACTTTATCATAAAGTACATTTAAGTAAATGGCAAAAAATCTGTAATAAGTAGAGCAATGTTATAAGTGTAAATACTTGCGTATTGTTTTAATTGTTCGTTAGACAGAAAATGTAAATTGTAATAATCTAGTATTATAATAATCATGTAAAAGCATTATAGGGGTTTTATTTCTCAAGGCAATTGAGTAGAAAGTATAGATAAATTGGTTTAGGACAAATGCTTGTTTTGTTAAAGATCAATATTACAATTGTTAGTGAAACAATTATTACATCTGACAAATAACAAAGCTAATCAAATTGTTTGTGTTACTTCCCGTCTATTTGTTGTAATCCAGACATCACATGTAAAATGGATTATTCGTATGAAACATACTTCAAGTGTATGTAATTCCTGACTTTATACATTTTAATATTTAAACATTATTGCAATATTTTGTTGTATTCTGTCAATAGATAAATTCGTTTCATGACACATAAGTCATTGATATGAAATAATAAGGCTCGACCGAGTAGTAAATGATCAAATTCAAGCTTCAAGTCCAGCTTCAAATTTCCATATGATTTGATATGTAAGTAATAAAAGTACACATCTGAAAAAAATGGTATTAAAGTTTAAGATTACATACAGGTCTTTTATTTTATTGCTCCCTGATAAATATAATTTCGACAACAAAACGTTGGCTTACATATAAACAATCCCCCCCCCCCCAAAAAAATGCCAGCGAAATATGGTCTCAACTTACCAATTGTTTGGAACAAAGATGTGCATATAATATTGAAACATTGCTTTATCAATCTTGACCTTGTTTAGTTAGCAAGTGGGGAAAAGAGATTCTGTTGATTGGTTTTAAATTCAAATTTGATGTTTAATTTAAGCGAACAAGTACTTTAATAACGACTATTTAACTTTATTAATGAGCTTTCTTTATACTTGTTCTTAGATATATTACCATCTAAGCATTTTAAGTAGTAATGTGATATAAACAAATATGCCCCAGATAACATTATATGATAAAGGTATAAAGGAAATAATTCTCGATCGCTTATGACACTGCTTCCTTTTTTAAGCCTAAGAGCTTAACCAGATAACTATTAAATTTGCACATGATGTAAACCGCATATCAATTTTTGTACAAAATTCACGGGGTAAATTCCTCAAAAAAGACCAATACCGCTATGAATCGATATTGCTATCGCCTTATATGATAAGATTCATTTAATCACTTTGAATCGAGGTCAATGTCCCTTTCTACTTACTGAACGTGTTATTACCACTTCAAGACAAATTACAACACGTCATCTTATTTAACCATTTATTGTTAATAAACAATTTTGCATTTTAAGTTTTGACTTTTATTTGTAAATTACATTTCGGTCATTTTAGTATGCATTTAATGATTTAATGTCGCCCTTTCTCGAAAATCATTTAAAATCTTATTAGCAAAACCTTGGCTATTAGTACTGAATCACACCATAAGATTGTTTAATTCTGCATGTTATGTTCGGTTTTACGTTGCACAAACACTGTAAAAGTATAGTAAACGATTCTTACAAAAAAATCAATACGACTATCCGAGAAAAGAATGGTATCAGGATGGACGAAAATGATATTCTTTAATGATTTAGCTCTATTTTTCTTCATTGATACATTAAATAGAAAATCGGAATACCTAACGTATTATAAAGCAAATAAATTCCGTTTTAGAAAATAAAAACTAGTTACTATTTCATGTTCATTCTCAGAACAGGTTTTTCGTCGTATGTCGAAAACTTAACCAGTTTATTATTTTGATTCATCTGCAATTACTTAATGAAAACAAAAACTGTTGAAAATCAGCTTTATACTTTGTTATTTATCTATTAAATCATTTTTGAAAAAATCGTTTAATACACTAAAGTTAAACGTCATTACCTTAGATGAAGTAGTTATTTACTTAAGGTGAGAGAGATAGATTGTACTTGAGTAGGACATTTATTATCTTACAATTGAAAATGGTACGGCAATAAATTTTAAGGATGCTAGTGCCGTTCACGCAAATGTTCTGTTGTCTGAAAATTTCCTTGAGGTACGTAGATATAATTTATAAATATTTTACCGGTTTTGCAATAACATTAACCGTCATTGAAAATACACATTTTTATTTTTGCCTTATAGAACCTAATAGAAGTAGAGAGATATCTCTAAGGAAACTATAAGTATATTATTTTTCTGAATTTTCGCCTACGTAACATTAGTTGTGAATTAAGGAAATAATGGACGGCTGAGAAAGAAATATAAATATTACAATAATTAGATTTAACCTTTTTTATTGATCACATTATTGTAATTAAGTCAGATATAACAGTGTTAGATTTATATGGGTACTTTATCAGGGTCTGTATGTGTTGATGTATAAAAAAAATTAAAAAAACTATATTTCGTCACGTTTCTTTTTCTTGTTTGTTTTTCTTCTTTTTGGAAAGGAAATCTTTAAAGAGGAGGAAGTTTAAGTTGTTTTATCAAAGTGTTCTCATATGTTCAATTGAATATCAAAAACAAGAAGCTGTATACTTTGTAGAAATTAGAGGTATTATTTCTCAAGGCAGTTGAGTAGACAATATAGATAAATTGACTGAGAGCAAACGCTCGATTTGTAAGAGATCAAAAGAACAATTATTGCATCTGACAAATAACAACGCACACCAAATTATTTGTGTTAATTTCCGTCTGCTTGTTGTTATTTAGACATTATATGTAAAATGTATTATTCTTATGAAACAAAAATCAAATGTTTATATTTCCTAACTATTATATCATAATATTCAACATTATTGCAATAATTTATGCATTCTTTAAATACATGTAGATGAATAAGTGTCATGACAGATATACTTAAGTCATTAATATGAAATGATCAGATACGTACGATCGAGTAGTAAATGATAAAATTCACGCTTTAACCCCAGCTTCAATTTCCATATGCCTTGATATGTAAATAGTCTATGCATCTTAATAAAAGTACACATCTGAGAAAAATGTGGAATTAAAGTATATACATGTAATTATATAAAGGTCTTTTATTTTATTGCTCCCAGATAAAGATTATTTTCGTCAGCAAACGTTGACTTACATTTGAACAGTCCGACAAAAATGCCAGCAAAAGGGTCTCAACTTACCAATTATTTGTAAAAGATATGCAAATAATGTTGAAACATTATTATGTATCAATCTCGAACTTGTTTAGCTAATGAATAAGCAACAAGGAAAAACAGATTCCGGTGATGGACTTTAAATTCAAATTTGATGTTTTATTTAAGCGGACGTGTACCTACATATTGTCTTTTTTGCTTGATTTATGAGCTTTACTTTTACTTGTTCTTAGATATATTACCCGCTTAGCATTTTCACTTGTAATGGGATTGTTTAGCTACTAGATAAGCAACAAGGAAATACGAATCCGGTGATGGGATTTAAATTCAAATTTGATGCTTTTTTTAAGCAAACAAGTACCTCAATAACGTCTATTTAGCTTGATTAATGAGCTTTATTTGTGCTTTATCAAGGATATATTACTCACACAATTGTAATGCGATACAAACAAATATATCCCAGATAACATAATATTATAAAGGTATAAAGAAAATAATTCTCGATTACAATTGTAAACAGAAGACAACACCGATATGAATTGCTTTCGATATCGCCTTATTTGATACGATTCAGTGATATATTCTTGAGTAGAAGTCAATGTCCCTTCCTATTGACTACCGTGTGACCGCTTCTCGATTGATCACCACTCTCCGTATTTTAAAGCCATTTATCGTAAATCGTCAGTTTGGCATTCTAAGTATTGAATGTTTTAAATTTAATAAAGTTTTGGTCATGTTATTATGCATAAATTGAATGTCGACTTTCCTTGTTGATCTTTGTTTTCAAATTATTTTATTAATAATATATTTTTAGCAACACCTTAGCTATTATTAATACTGAATCACATCATAAGATTGTTTGTTTTGGAGTAAGGTTTTGTTTATGCACTAAGACAGTAAAGGGCATATGGCGACTTCCCAGCAGGTGAAGGAAACCCCGTTTCATTATCGTTAACAATGCTCACACAATATCCAATAAGAATATCCGAGAGGAATAGTAGAAGGATAGTAGGAAATGATTTTCTGAATATTGTTCTTAAATTTAACTCAATTTTATTTCATTGATACATTGGAAAGAAATTTGAAACAATAATTGAAATAAGAAACTGTTTGTCAAGCAGCTAAATTCCGTTTTAAAGTAAAAACAAGTGACTATTTCATGTTTCTTGTGCCGTGACATAAATTATATTTGCCCGGAACAGGTGTTTTGTATGTAGAAAACAGTTTATCGTTTTGTTTTATCGACACTTACAAAAAGGTCTGCGAAATAGCCTTAACATCTACTTTCTGTATTATCAATTAAACCCATTTTGCAACAATCTTTAAACTAAAGTTAAAACGTTATTACTTACGATGAAGGAGTTGTGTATCTAGGTAGGAAATTTATTATTTCACAATTGAAAATGATACGGAAATAAATTTCTACGACACCAGTATCGTTCACGCAACTGTTCTGTTGTCTAAAAATATACCTTGAGGTACGTAAATATATCCATAATAACAATATTTTTTTCTGTTTTGCCTCACTGTTGTCTGAAAATATACCTTGAGGTACGACAATACATATTTATAACAACAATATTTTATTCTCTTTTGCTTCACTTCTTAATTTTTCTCATAGAACTAGAATCATGTCCTTAAGGAACTATAATAAATAAATATTTTTTTCGGAATTATCGCCTGCGAAATATTAGTGGTGAAGAAATAAGTAATGGATGGCCGAGAGAGAAATATGTGCTACGATAATTTGATTTAACCTTTTCTTATTGATAACGTTATAATTCCAAGATAGTAAGATATCCAAATGAAAGATTTTACATGGTACTTCAAGGTCTTAATGCTCCGGTTAATAAATGTTAATAAATGTTACATTTTAATACAATTTGATTTACTAAAATGATTAAATTAACTATATTTTCGTCACATTGTGTTTGAAAAGAAAACCTTTAACACTCCCTCGATTATAATATTATTGTAACAAAAAAAAAATCTTTTGTTTATACATAAATTTTAACGCAAAAATTAAGTAATTTAACAACCATACTATTTAAGCAAGTGAATCCAATAATATTATTTATGCCAACGCTTAAACTATGATTTTTCAAGCAAACATTATAATCTCCAAACATAATAATCCCTTGACAAATGTTGTTTATTAAACAAAATAATCACCTTTTGTGAAATATTGCTTTATAAGAAAATTTCAATTATTCTATAAACAAAACACTTTCGTATGCTTCAATTTCAAATAGTTAAAAATTAACCAAGAAAGATATTACAAATTTGCCACGCTTTGAGGAGAAATGAAGATAATTTAATAATACTTAAAAATACTTTTATAAATGAAATGACTTTTTTGAAACATCGAAGTCAGTTGATATAAAATAACCATTTAATCTCCGTTTTCAATTCAATAGTTTTTTATCTGACATACAAGCCTTTAAGCCGTAAAGAAATATTGTTGTGTCATTAAAATTGATCTTGACTGACATATCAATCGCAGTTCATCATTTACATATACTGTAACATATAAATCTATATATTTGCTATATATGTTTATTCTTATTGCATAAAATATTCATATTAAATGCATATTAAATTACATAGACATGCTATGCAACAAATCTTTCAAAAAACGACCGTTAGTTTATGACAATTATTGTTTATTTTATCGTTGGCACATTTGATTTTTCCACCTTAATTCATTTGGTTTGGCAAGTATATGAAACGATTGTTATAAATATATATCTAACCTTTGAAAATTTCTGAAGGCCGCTTTAAATGATTTACAAATGCTGAAGGACGCTCTACGTTGTTTTTTTTTATACAAAAGAGATATGTTACTTCATGTAAACATGTAAAAAGGTATCTTTTTTAACAAGGAGCATAAATTATACAAGAAACAAATATAATGTGAACCTATGATTTAAATTTATTTGTAATAATTTAAAACCCATCTGTGCAACTGTTTCAATCAGAGGAAAAAACGATTGTGTCATGTGTGTTTATTTATTGCCATTTGTGTGGTATGCAGCACGTAGATGGTATAAGCAATAAAAATAATATTTCAATATATTTAATACAATGCAGTTTGTTATTTTTTAATAAAATAAAACTCATGTGCAACTTTATCTTTAGAACGTATAGTTTAAAGTAACAAGACATTCGCAATTTTGTAATACCACAACCCTTTAAAAATGCATAAAAATGCATTTGAAAATGGAGTTAAAAAGTTGCAGAATTTCTCTAGATTCATGCTGTTTTTTTATGAAAATCTTAAAAATATATTTGAAAGTAAAATATTGTGAAGTCAACAAAGAACACAATTTACACATTGTAAACAACACTAACTTGTAATCCACGTAAATTACCAAAATGATTTCAACATAATCAAACATAGTCCTTTCTGCATTAGTAATGCGGTAGAATTATGATGATAAATACTGCAAAAAAAAATCCTAAATCGCACGTGAAATTTTGATTATTCGGATCGAGCGTGCAGTTTTGAAACCATAATTAATCATCAAATTAAATTTAAGATTTAATTTATCTGAAGAGCCTGAAAATGTAAATAAGAGGCTCTAAAGCATAGAGTATAAGATCTCTGTGTTGAATCATTGAAGCAATGCCCTCCTCGTTGCCGCTTGAGGTTCTAATTTTGCAACGGAAACACGCACTTGCCCTTGATGATGTTAGCCAACTTGTCAAATTGAGGTTGGTGGTTCTAATCACGTTCTTGCTTCTGATTTAAACAAGAGCCATGATATCATGGCAATCCCCCGCCGAATGTGTTTGCTCATTCGAAGAATACATATGTAGTAAAGCAGAATTATTCAAATTTAAGGGGTCTTTTGGTAATGAAAACTTATGGCTGGAGTGATAAAAGCTATTGAAACCTATATGAATACTGATGGCTGTAAATAACAAAGGGCAAAAACCATAAATGATGCAGGGTAGGCTATCATTCTTGCGTGCTGCACTCCTCCTCAATGAGTTCTATCCACCTATGTAGTTTCAAGTTGATACCACTAACACTTTTTGAGATAAGCTCCGGACAAAAAGTATGAAAAATAACAAAGGGCAATAACTCAAAAATTATAAAGGGAAGAGTTATCAATCTTGCACACAGCATTCCTCCTTAATAAGATCTATCCACCTATGAAGTTTCATGTTGACATCTCAAAGACTTTTTGAGTATGCACCACTCAGGTGAAAAATAACAAAGGGCAATAACTCAAAAATTATGAAAAGTAGAGTTATTATTCTTGTACAGTGCACATCTCCTGAGTGACATCTATTTATCTATGAAGTTTCATGTTGATATCTCAGAGTTATCATTCTTGTGCACTGCACTCCTCCTTAATATGATCTATCCAGCTATGAAGTTTCAAGTTGATACCTCAAATACTTTTTGAGATATGCTCCAGACAAAATTGTCGGACGGAAGGACGGACGGACAAACGTAGACTATTTTTATATCCCCCGCCGCCTTTCGGCTGGGGATAAAAAATGGGTGAAGCACACAAATGCATTATCTTTTCCTACCAGTAAATTTTGACAGTCGCCATAATTTTGACCTTTTAATGTGTGTGTCACTTAATAAATTAAAATGTTATATAAAGCTATTGACTGTGATGGACTATCGAACAGGAAAATGTGTTAAGAGCCCATATTCAGCAAAAGTTAATTGAATCATATTATTTATTACCATAAACGTTGGTTTAATAGGCTATAATTGACGCAATTTAAATGGAAATGTCATTGCGTTTACTTTTACATCAACATGCATTTTAAATATTTCCATATGCATATATTATGTTACTAAATTAGACATCTAACAAATACATATTTTAACATACATTCAGATGACAAAATTATTTATATCCTTTTATTTTATGCTTTTCAGTGGATTACTGATTTATCCGTGAAAATTATATTTGATAATTTCACAGTGAAAATTATCAAAATATAATTTCACTCTTTTCAATGACGAAACTACTTTTTGAAGATTTTCCCCATGTGGTACCTCAATTTTATTTTTGCTGACAATTCTGACAATATCCGGCTGTTTAAAGAAAAGGCAAAGCTGAAATTGATAAATAACTTAAATGTCAAAAGTAATTAACGGAAGAAAACTTACTTCTACTCATTCAAATTCCAATCACCAAATTTCGTCTCTAAATTTTTTTGTTTCATTTTTACAGTCTGAAAAATAGTCTAACTCTTCCCCATGAAAAACTGCTCTTGATGACATTTGGGCATATTAAAGTATCCTACGAGCAATAACTGCCATATGCTTTATGAAAAATTAAAAAGCATTGACAGCCATCACTCGAAGAATAAGTAAAACAACCCAGCGTTCTTGCAGTCTTGAGCAAGCTTCCAAGTTTTCCATTTTCCTAGCTCCTTTTCTGAATGTTTTCACATCTGTAAACACTTGTTTTTTTGTCTGTTACAATCCTCAAATAAGTTTTCTTTCTTTTAAAAAGGTGTATGACTAACAAATCCAAATTATATCCCTCTGAATCTTACACAATTATTTCCTCCCATGAAATACACAACTTTAAAAAATGGCTGCCGTTTACATTTTACAAAGCCAGGTCTAATATAAATTCGCAGTAAGTAACAGAAATATGGATGGATGGTTGGAGTTTTCTCCTACAAGAATTGTTTGTTTTATTATTAAAACAAGCGATCATTCATATTTTTGTAAAAAAGTGAATAAATATCACCGTCATTTAACGTTGATTGGCGGACTTATTTTTCAGCTCAAGACTTCTTGTTTTTAATGAGAAATTCCAACTAAATGGAGCTCTCAATGGGGGAAACAGATTTTAATATTAACGTTAAAATTATGGAAATTTCGTTATAACTTGTTTTTAAGCATAAAATAAAAAGAAAATTTGTCTGTTTGTTGTGTAAGATGTAATTTCCTCACTCGTGAGAATACTGTTTTTAAAGCCCACTCGATGAAATAAAATTTCATCTTACACACAAACAAACAAATATCCTCTATATATTAAATTATTTGATATAATATTATAAACATTCGTTCAATAACTTATAATCGAATTATTCATAGTGTTAAATTGCATCTTTCTACTATCTCTCTGAATTTTTCTTTCAAAAAACATTATGCATGATTTAAATCTAAGTTTAAAATCTATTTATCGAGAGTTATTATAATTTATAATAAAAACTGTTATGAAACAAGTCCAAGAAATGTTTTCAAGAGAGGTTTTCTTGGAAGGGTTTATGGGAACTCTACTGAGGCCTTTTGTAATATTTTTTTTAGATTTTTGTACCAAACGATGTAGGTCTTGTCCAGCTAGTTTCACGTTTTGTGCGCACAATTTTATAGTGCAAAACGACCAAACATAAACAAGATTTGCAACGCTTTTCGTTCAAAATATGAAAAACAAGATCAACAAGGAAAGGCGGCGTTCAATGAACGCAACCCCCATATGACCCAGCAACAAGAACCAATGGCAAGGAGCCCAGGTGGACCCCAAACATAAAAAGGACAGGGCAACGACACGTTAATCATTAAATGATAAATAATTTGTAACTGATTAGGAATTCAAAGAAAATAATAATAGGCCCACAAAGGGGAAGGGGACAGGAGACCGGGGGAAGGGGGGGGGGCAATCAAAGAAATAAAAACTAGAGGCAATGGGGAAGATACTTACCGTAGACGAGAAAACAACAAGGGACACAAGCAAAAGTGCCACCAAAACAGTATGAAACAACATAGACATACATCTGAGGAACACAGTGGGGCGCCGCCTTGGAACGGTCAGCAGCATAATAATGACTGCTAGGGAGTTTAAACCGGTTAATGGTGCACCAAACCTCGCTCTTAGCCCCACCATGTTCCTATAAACGAGACAGTGTAAATAAAATGAATCCCCGCCAAGTGAAATTCTAACAGTTGTCATGGTTACAAAAGGTTAAATAAGTAAAACACTAAAATGATCATGTAGAAACATATAAAAGTAAACCCACTGACCATAACAAAAGTACTCAATGTCCTAAAGGAAGACAGAGCAACAAGAAAATCACCTACAAGGGCCCGACGAAGCAAGGCAGAAGACGAACATTAAGACAATTCAGTCCCAAAGGGCTTTACGAACTATCCATCATAGAGTCTCCCACTTGGTCCGTCAGATGCAATCAAAAGAGGAAAGCGTAGTGTCCAACTGTAAAAGGGTTGTACACTAAACATGCAGTATGTCTCAAAATAGTAGGGTCATAACCTCTTTTAATAAAACGTTTAATGATTTTAGTAAAAACAGCAGAAAAATTACCATGACCCAAAATCTTACGAAGTTTGTAAACCACATCACCATAAAAACCAGGCTGGCTAATCCCTTGTCGCAGAAGAGTTTTTAAATCACTATTAAATTTAGAAATTAAATCAAAGTTACGATTGTAAAATTTAGTAAAATATTTCCGTAATTTATGATAGCGGTAGCCCTGTTTTAGAAGCTTGCTGGTAATAAAAATATTCCGCTCGTTGAAATCCTTTACGTTGTTACAAGCTCTAGCGAATCTAATTAACTGAGAAACATAAACCCCGTAGGATGTTGCATGGGGTACGTCTCCATCCAAATGAGGATAATTAACTATACAAAAGTCAAAGTCATCTCTTTTATCATAAATTTTCGTGTGAATAGAATTGCAAAGCCGGCTAAAACATTTTCAAGTTGAAAGACATTATTGCTTCATTTTTTTCTAACAACTTAAGTAACGTTATTATATTTGAGTCGAAAAATATGCATAAAGAACAATGTAAATGACGATTAAATTTTTACTTTTACAAACCAACGGAAACCTACAACATAATACGCTAAAAATCTTGAAGAAAGGTGATCTCTCGGAAGCATTAATCACAACAAAAATTATTAACATGAAAATTGAAGATCACTCTCTTTTCTTTTAGACAACATTTATGCCAGGTTTGGTAATACCCTATTTAAACAGATCATAGGAATTCCTATGGGTACTAATTGTGCACCCCTGGTCGCCGATTTGTTTTTGTACTGCTATGAAAGAGACTTTATGTTGAGTCTCTCTGAAGAGAAACAACAAGATGTTATAGTCGCATTTAATAATACTTCCAGATACCTTGATGATATTTTTAATTTAGATAATCCTTATTTTGATCAAATGGTGTCTGACATTTATCCGCATGAACTACAACTTAATAAAACGAACTCTTGAAATTTTAGTACATCATTTTTGGATCTTCATATTACTATCAACAACAATTCTATTCACACGAAAATCTATGATAAAAGAGATGACTTTGACTTTTGTATAGTTAATTATCCACATTTAGATGGAGACGTACCCCATGCAACATCTTACGGGGTTTATGTTTCTCAGTTAATTAGATTCGCTAGAGCTTGTAGCAACGTGAAGGATTTCAACGAGCGGAATATTTTTATTACCAGCAAGCTTCTAAAACAGGGCTACCGCTATCATAAATTACGGAAATATTTTACTAAATTTTACAATCGTAACTTTGATTTAATTTCTAAATTCAATAGCGATTTAAAAACTCTTCTGCGACAAGGGATTAGCCAGCCTGGTTTTTATGGCGATGTGATTTACAAACTTCGTAAGATTTTGGGTCATGGTAATTTTTCTGCTGTCTTTACTAAAATCATTAAACGTTTTATTAAAAGAGGTTATGACCCTACTATTTTAAGACATACTGCATGTTTAGTGTTCAACCCTTTTACAGTTGGACACTACACTTTCCTCTTTTGATTGCATCTGACGGACCAAGTGGGAGACTCTATGATGGATAGTTCGTTAAGCCCTTTGGGACTGAATTGTCTTAATGTTCGTCTTCTGCCTTGCTTCGTCGGGCCCTTGTAGGTGATTTTCTTGTTGCTCTGTCTTCCTTTAGGACATTGAGTACTTTTGTTATGGTCATTGGGTTTACTTTTATATGTTTCTACATGATCATTTTAGTGTTTTACTTATTTAACCTTTTGTAACCATGACAACTGTTAGAATTTCACTTGGCGGGGATTCATTTTATTTACACTGTCTCGTTTATAGGAACATGGTAGGGCTAAGAGCGAGGTTTGGTGCACCATTAACCGGTTTAAACTCCCCAGCAGTCATTATTATGCTGCTGACCGTTCCAAGGCGGCGCCCCACTGTGTTCCTCAGATGTATGTCTATGTTGTTTCATACTGTTTTGGTGACACTTTTGCTTGTGTCCCTTGTTGTTTTCTCGTCTACGGTAAGTATCTTCCCCATTGCCTCTAGTTTTTATTTCTTTGATTAACCCCCCCCCACTTCCCCCTGTCCCCTTTGTGGGCCTATTATTCTTTTCTTTGAATTCCTAATCAGTTACAAATTATTTATCATTTAATGATTAACCTGTCCGTGCTCTGTCTTTGCCCTGTCCTGTTTTTGTTTGGGGTCCGCCTGGGATCCTTGCCATTGGTTCTTGTTGCTGGGTCATATGGGGGTTGCGTTCATTGAACGCCGCCTTTCCTTGTTGATATTGTTTATCATATTTTGACAGAGTCTGTACATGAGGGATAATGAAAAAGTGCAACATCCCACACGCCTCCTATCACCGGCTTGAGCGATACTCAATTTTTAACACTTAAAAGCGTTGAATAAATGATCCAAAAGGTCAGACAAAGACTGTAGTGAAGTATAAACCTATAAAAAACAAAATAATAAGCACCCAAATAAAATTTCAACAAAGCTCATTCAGTTTGTGTCATAGACTTTATTTCACGTATAAAACTAAGTTATTCACAGTGACTGGTTTGCATGAATACAAAAATACCAATCTTCGTTATATTACATTGAAAACAAGTGACGTCATATTATAGATGTCTCTATATGAAATTATAAAATTTTCAAAAAAATGATATTTGAAATTTTAAATCGTTATTTTATAAAAATGTTCGTTTAACCCTATTTTAAACTACATACTTGTAACAGTCAAATGGTACAACATATAGTGCAAAGGATCAGACTGAAATTATTTTTTAGATGAGTATTTATAGAAATGGATTTACATTTCAAATAAACTGACTGGTAACTATATTTAAAAGTTCATGTTTCACGTATTAATAGAAATAGTATTGCAGCTGTTGCCCTTTAAAAGTAAGTCAAAGCTCTATCATTTTGTACAAAAATTGATATCTTTTACAATAAACGTTAATGTCTGTATAATAGCGCTATATTTTTTTTCAGATTAAATAAAAATGAATTAAATAAACAAAAATAAAGAAGGAAACAATGTTTTATCTTTGCAAAAACAATAATTTCAAAACCATAAATCTATATTTCATTAAGCCACTTCGTCCTGCTACGACAAAAACAACAACACTATGACTAATTAATTCTTCAAATAAAAAAGAAAATATCAAAATAGTCTTGATTTCCTAATGGTGTCTTTTAACATTTTTCGCATATATCTAAAAACCAAAATAAAGATTTAAAGGGTATTTGGTGCATCACAAGAACAATAACTCAAAATAACCTATTAGATTACTGCACGCGAACAGAAAAGTAATTGAAGGCTTTATGGAAAATGTATGTAGAATCTAATCACTGTTTAATTCGTTAACAGTCATTTCGCTATTTAAAAAAAAGAGAGAAAATCAGAATCCCTAAAGAAAGTCCAACACAACAAAATTGAAAATGTTGCAGGCTCGGTTTGAATGAGCCTGTTCATGGACGGTACTGGAAAGTGCAAGTTACCGTCCACGCCCCTAGCACCGGCTTAAACAGAATTCAACATTAAACACGAAAATGGTAAAATTTTGAATTTAGAAACATCCGCAGATGTTTTCATACGGCGGTTATCATGGAACCTTCAATGTGACTCAGTAGTGCTATTCCATGAAAAGCGGCGTATGGTCCCAAAGTAAAAGAATTATTTTGCCCTAAACGAGAAAACAATGGGCGGAACTAACTTAAGTTATGTTTTGTGTGTAATTTTATGTTATTTATTGCAAGATTAAGTTTCCACTTACACAATTAGTTAAACAGGTATTACCTTGAGCCGATTGATTGATGCGGCAATAACAGGTACTATGCCGTTTATCTCATTATTATGTAGTTGAAGACTGCCTGACTTAGTGACCAAAGAACGCAATAAAACTTCGATCATTTTATTTTTGTATTGGATTTCGTCCTCGTTTTCGTCTTTATTGCAAAACTGATATTTTCATCTGGGTTAGAGCTACGGTAGATTAACACACATCTAAAAACAGCCATCATCCACATATATCGATAATAAGTATTTCTTGTAAATAGTTTTGTCCATTTTAAACATCGAATTTCGAAATTATTTTAGCACACAATTTAATTGTAGAATTTCCTGGATTTTAAGTAAAAGAAAATTAATTTAATTTATACGCTGATAAATAATGTAAGTGAAAGTGTTGAAAGAAAATTGCTAATCAGTAAATCTAATCAAAGATGTTACAAATGAAGATATTTTAAAACCTGGCGGTTAACCACGTTTTGTGTTATATAATTGTATTTCTGCCTGCAGTTTCTCTTAATTAAAGTTATTGAACTTACTGGTTGAATTTTGTGTATTCTTGCTATTATAAGTGAGCATTTAATATCTTATTAAATCATGAATAAATATATATATTAAAGTACATCAAGCTATATATTTGCTGCAGAAATTTATTGTTTGTCAATGATTTTTTTCTTTATAAAAAATAATTTCAAATGCTTGAATGAAATGAATATGGAATAATTGCCCTTAAAGCAAAAGAAGCATGCGTACGTCATAATTGCTAAATTGATAAATCCTACTTAAAATGGCAGAACGACATTTTGTTCTGGAACATTTTATTTTGTTGACGTACACATATTCATGTGTGTTACATGAAAACAAGTTTGCCTGGCCATTTTTGTGTTGATTGTATATAATTTAATTTTGCATGAAACATCTCAATTAACTGTAACATTTATTTATATATTGTTTTATATTTCATTAATACGTTACAGAAATGAACATCATGAAAATAGCGCATAATTGTTTGAAAATAGATATTTCCCTGAGCCTTTGCTAATCCATTATGGATGCAAACCATTCGAGGGTTTAGGCAGATTCAATTTTTAATATCATAGCAGTTACAACCATTTTGCACTAAGCTCTCGCACTATGGTGTATCAATGTTATTTACGCTCACTTAGTCCAGTAGAACATCATATTATTTCACTTCAACGGGTAACCAATTTATGACTTAAGTACCTTCTAAACGTTAGATTTATTATCTTAGATAAGTAAGCAATATAGTATTTAGACAGGGTGTATTTGACCTATAAAGTGTTATATGAACATTTATTACACGCTTTTCAGTGGTTTATAGAAATATATTAGTGAATATAAAACTGATAAGTTCACTGTTTTAAACAATGAAAATATCAATTTAATAATTTCACTGTTTTGAATTTAAGCCCCTTACGTTGTTTCAGTGAAATACCAGCGTGCACAGTACTGTAACAAACTTAATGACTTAAGGTCATAAATGAGGTCACGTTGTTTTATTATTTGTCGCGCTTTCCATTAAGTATTAGGTTAAAATGTCTTTTTAAACGTTTCTTTGATGTAATAAAAAGAAAATTTGTTGAGTTTAGTATAAGATTTCATTATATTTCACCTCGTGAACACCAAATGTTCATATTTTACTCGTGGCTGCGCCACTCGTGAAATATACCTTTAAGTGCTCACACGGTATATTCCGATCTTACATTGAACTGAACAAATATCCTATATACATGTATGTACTAGCTTCCAAATGTTATTATGAGTAATAAAACAGTCGTATAAAGACAGAACTGTTGGTGAATAATTAAATCAAAGGGATGCTGTAATAGATATGACATCTAACATTAATATTCAAAATTACATTATTACGCATACATAGCACATTAAAGCAACTTCCAATTTGTGTATAAGTTAACTTCAATATTATAATAACTATATGATTATGTTATAATGAGTAATATTTTATAGAAGTAGAACAGATTCAAAATTAACTAGAGAATAAAACTGCGTAGGTACCCACGGAACATTAACTTGGTCTGTTTCTGGGAGTAGAAACTGTCACACAAGAAATAGTGTGACTGTAGACACCCCTTGGTCATACTCTAAAATATTATCAAATGATCAGTTTGTATAACCCTTTTTATCTTTTTATCTTTGTAATATTATATATTTCTTTTCAGGTTTCCTGGGACCACACGCCGAGTTTCAAAGAATTATACGAATATACCATGATAACCGCCATATGAATACATCTGTGGATGATTAAAATTTTAGTTCATATTAAATTTCTGCTTAAGCCGGTGCTAGGGAGCATAGACGGTTACATCACTTTCTAATAACGTCCATTAACAGCCTAAATCAAACCGAGCCTGTAACATTTTCAATTTTGCAATTGTAAGCGTTCTTTTGGAATTCTTTATATCTCTCTATTGTTTTGAAACCGGAGCTGACATTTCCGTCTTTTTTTTGTTTCATTGCTATAATTAATTGAAATATCTTCCTTTCAAATATCATCTGACGTCTGTTTAGTCCTTTTTTTGGCTTAATGTCTTCTTAATCAGTGTTATTTTATTCTTCTTGTTGCAAAGATGTATCGTAGTTATTATAGAAAATACACCAAAGAAATGCTTTATAATTACAAAACAAAAACAACAACAAAAACAACAACGATTTTAATTATATTTTTCCTTGGTATCATAATATGCTTCTATATTTCTGGTTCTTCGGAATCATTGGTTCCAACTCTTTTAAGTGTTGAAAATTGAGTACCGCTAAAGTCGGTGCTAGGGGCTGTGAGGGATGTTGCACGTTTTCATAATCCCTCATGTACAAACCGAGTCTGCAATTGTCATGTAATTTTGTTGTGATTTATAATGCTTATAAGAGATCAAACTTTGTTCAGATTTTTATTCACAATTGCCAACCCTGTTCAAAGAAGCGGGCTAAAAGTCGCTACAAAGTTCGAGAAAGCAAGATGTGTTAGAAAAAAAGATAAGCTTAAAGGGACACTTACGGAATGCCGTTAGAGCCATTGTCTATGAATGTGTTGATCTGAAACGCGATAGTCGATAGTACGATGGTGAAAACGCGAAATCACGAAACTACGATGGTGAAAACGCGAAAGTACGATGATGAAAACGCGAATGTACGATGATGAAAACGCGACAGTACGATACTACGATGATGAAAACGCGATAAACTATCGTGTTTTCACCATCGTACTGTCGCGTTTTCACCATCGTAGTTTCGTGATTTCGCGTTTTCATCATCGTACTGTCGTGTTTTCATCATCGTACTATCGCGTTTTCACCATCGTACTATCGCGTTTTCATCATCGTACTGTCGTGTTTTCATCATCGTACTATCGCGTTTTCACCATCGTACTGTCGCGTTTTCATCATCGTACTATCGCGTTTTCATCATCGTACTATCGCGTTTTCATCATCGTACTATCGTGTTTTCACCATCGTAGTTTCGTGATTTCGTGCTTTCACCATCGTACTATCGACTATCGCGTTTCAGATTAACACATTCATAGGCGATGGCCCTAACGGCATTCCGGAATGGTTTGATCTGAAACGCGATACTCGACAGTACGATGATGAAAACGCGAAATCACGAAACTACGATGATGAAAACGCGACAGTACGATGGTGAAAACACGATAGTTTATCGCGTTTTCATCATCGTAGTATCGTACTGTCGCGTTTTCATCATCGTACTATCGCGTTTTCATCATCGTACTTTCGCGTTTTCACCATCGTAGTTTCGTGATTTCGCGTTTTCACCATCGTACTATCGACTATTGCGTTTCAGATCAACACATTCATAGGCGATGGCCCTAACGGCATTCCGTAGACACTCCAATGAGTGTTACATTGTAATTTAATTAAAACTGTAACTTTAATAAAGCAGAAAATAACTTACATTTTCTGTTATCACTTTAATCCCATTGGAACTCGTGTACACATATAATGAAATTATAATCCATCTCATTAACAATACATCCAGTTTTCAACGAAAGTAAATAAGTATACATCTGAACTTTGTTCCTGCACAGGTTGAACGTCTTTCATTTGATTCATAACCGGAACAACAAATGTCTTGCGTTATTAAGTTTTGCACGTTTAATCCTTTCCGGATATACATTATATTAAATTGTAATTTTGTATATAATTTTATCTAATAGTGAACATATTTTAAACGATAAATAAATTGCTACAAATATGTAGAAGCCCACGATATTGACTGTATATATCCCAGCTGTTAACTATGTACAAATCACAAGTTACAATAAATAAAGGGTAATGATATTGATCAAACTTTAAGGTAACATCTTATTAAGTTGTAAATTACTTTATTGCACTTATAAGAAATGTCACAAATATCAATCGCTTATTCTTAGATTCACAAGTAGTGCCCTTTATCAGTGCTTGACATTGTTTATTCTTCAAAGGTAGAACACACATATCTAACCCTTTCTACGTAAAATATTAAAAATTGTCTTGTCTCTAGTCGTTTAATTTTGACAAAACAATTCAATATTTTAGGGAAGAAATTATGATATGCCTTGATTAAATAGTATAGAGTGCATATCATGATCAGGTGCCTCGGATGAAGAATATCTAGTAAGAAAGGTACGGGGTGCCCTGTGGTAAGGCTAAGAAATAAATCTCATATAATTAAAACTTTATGCTTACTAAGATTATGAAAATCATTTTCTAATAGGTATAGTAATTTTGTTCGGGGGGAGGGGTATATAAAGATAATTGAAGGAAAAAGATTAAAGTTGATGTCATATTAACTAGTATGGTTGAGTCTGTTTTTAAACCCATAAACTATATTAAATTTAATACACAAATGGCATTAAGTGCTTTCATTTTAATGATACTGTCGTTTTTTTTATTGTAAAGCTAGTATTTACTCGTATATAACACTCGAAATAAAGATAGGTATTATCTAACGTTTCATAAGCAAGTGTTGTTTTTTAATGATACTGTCGGGTTTTTTTATTGTAAAGCTGGTATTTATATAACACTCGAAATAAAGATAAGTATGATTTAACGTTTTCTAAGCAAGTGTTATTTAGTATTATTTGCTTTAATATCTATATTCTCAAAAAAAAAACTTCAACATTATTAGAGATAAGACTAATACAGGTATTACATTTTACATAACTATACATTTTTATTTTATGATAATGTCACTGATAATGTCATTGAGGCACTTACGTTTTAATTAAATCATATGATGTAATTATATCTTTTGTAAGGTGATTTAATAATATTCCTAACAATTACAGAAACGGAATTACTCAGTATTTGATTTTATATAAGATAAAAAATGACACTATAAGTTCTGACTATTTTGGTCGCACAAAAACAAATAAGTACATTTTCATCTACATCTATTAAAGTACATTGAACAAGTTCTTCATTTAAATATTTAAGTTCACGAAAGTACGAGTTTGCAATTACACTATAGCCTCTAGAGCAGAGCGACCTCCTAGCCCTTCTGTTAATATTTCAAGAATTCTAGTTTCATACATAAAAGAACATCTATTTCTTGTTAATGTATAACGAGAAAGGTGTAATTGAACTCCTATAGCCTTGAGTTTCTTGTTTTTACTTATACAAATAGATCTTGATTAAGCCCTTACGTAAATGTTCCTCTAATGGTCTTATGAAACAAGTAAGAAAAACACAAAAAGCATGTATTGTTTCACAGGGCGCCTACTTGACTCTACAGGCAATCAGTATGTCTGGCTAAGAAAATAATTAAATACCAAATCATGATGTCTTTCATAGTATGAACGACATGCTTATAGAAGGACAATGAAGTAAAAACAGATGTTTTATAATAATAAGGGTAGGAAATATTAAAGATGAAGGTAATTTCATGAACACGTTGTTGTCAATATCATTAAGCTCGAACTTAAAAGTGGAGGTTTCGAACAATTAATCATTGTCATTATTATTTCTTGTCTCTTGATATTTGTTAGAATTGGAATTAATTTTTGAATCTTTAGTAATCTTGAATTAAATATCAACAACAAAACCGACAAGAGAGGGCGGCGTATGTTACCAAATATAGAGAGTAAACAATCTTTATTATATACTAAAAAATGTAAAAAGGAGAAATTCTGATGAAATAAGATGCGTATTTTCTTTTTCCGTATTTTCACTGTAAAAATTTATTTTTCATTGCAGTGAAACATAGTTTTCGTATTTTCACTGGTATCTTGCCGGTCTACTTTGTTCTAAATTTAGGGTATGCACATAATATAAAGGGAAGTATTCCAAATTTTAATGTAAAAAAAAGAAGTGATAAATGTATATAATAAACAGAAAAATGAAGTTGTTTTTTTTTCTTTAAATACAGTTTTTTTCATCTTTTATTTATAGAAAACACTTGAATATCCTTCTTATGTTCAGAAAATATTTGATATTTGAATACCTCGTCTTTGTTAGTAATTATCTACGATTTTTGTAACGGGAATCGGCAATGACCTTACTAATAAAAACAAAATTTACCATTTATATTTAGTTTGTGTTTATAGTACACAACTGCCAAGCGCATTCGTGCTATGTATGTATTACCCAAACATTCACATTAACCAAAAATTAAAATATTATTAAAATATATTTACATAATACTATTTTTGAATATTAACATGAATGGTTTATTCAAGAAGCTCAATTCAAGGTTACACGCCGATAAAATCCGTAAGAAATATTGCTACATAGGGGAAATGAAATAAAGAATGTACATCCCAGATGACGTTAGCTTTATATTCATTTAAAACAACATACATAAATGACGTACAACATATAACTTTAAACACAGCTTGCCATCGACTAATTTACCTTATTGCCATAGCGAAATAGCTTCAAAGGGTTAAATTACTTTATATATTTCTGTATCATCAAACCAATCTCAATATATCCTACTACCATATCAACAGCGGACATTACTGCGAAAAACAAACCATTAAGATTAACATCGGGGTGAAGCATCTTGACGCTGATTGATTTTTTTCTAGTGGAAGAAAACAACAACAACAAAAAAAACAACAAACATCCAATGACCTGTTTTTGTTATAGTTGTGATAAAACGGAATCAAAAACAACCAAATGGAAAATATTGCAGGCTCGGTTCGATCGGGCCTGTTCAAAGACGGGCATGGAAAGTGCAAGTTAGCGTTAACGCCTATAGCACCGATTTAAGCAGAATTCAACATTTAAACACGAAAATGGTGAAATTTGGAATTAAGTAACACCCGCAGATCTGTTCATACGGTGGTTTTAATGGATCCTCCAAGGTGTCACACTTGTGCCATTCAATGGCAAGCGTGGCAAGCGTATGGTCCCCAAGTAAAAGAATGTGTATGCCCTAAACGAAAAAAGGGGAGTTAGGCCGTAACATTTCTCCTAAACATATTTTGGTAACCTGTTTGCGAAAATACTCATTTGTCATACTTTGTTCTGTTGTTAAAATGAATAAGTATTTTGTATGGAAGTCAAAATACTACTTTGTTAACAATTTGCTACCTTTACAACATTTTACTTCACATTCAGCGTAAGAATTGTTTCTTTTGCATGTATTCTTATTCCAATTAAAGGTCAAATTGACGTATGTGTAGTACAACAAAACTATAATTGTACTTTATCGACATTGAATGTATTTTTTCATCAACAGTGAACAGTTCTTCAAAAGTTCGTCCTTAAATCATTAGCCTAATTTATCATTATTATGTTTTCCTTTTTTTGGAATAGGTCACATATTCCTGTAAGCTTTTCTTGAAGTATAATGTTTTTTGTTAAAGCATTGATACGTTTCATTTAGGGATAATGGATGCCTTAAAAGGGAATTAATGGAATATGTTATCGTTCTGCGAATGGTTTCAGAGACCATTCAAAGTACACAAGTCCTGATTTAAGATCACCAGACGATGTTGTGTTATCTGACAAAAAATGATAGAATATAGACAATAGATTACGTAAAAAGTAGGTCTTTATTGTATCTAAAGTAATAATATTATACTTAACAGGTGCCTGGGAGCTTTGTTGCTCATTATATTTTCCAACTATCAGCCTTATGATACAAGTATGATTGTATTCAATCAGATCACTAAAATTATGCCATTCTCATATTTTTAGTTACAATACCAAAGTAATTGTGTCTATAATAGCGTTGTCTATTATGGAAACTAATTAGTTTTTTCGCTTGATTTATTTTTTGTGATATGTAACATGTGGTCCTTATACAAGAATAAACTTATGTCTTTAAGAGGTAAAAATATACTAGCTGTAGACGAAAGAAATGCCTGGCATTCACATGTAAGAACATGTGATAAAAACAATTTGATATAGATAAGGCATTGATAATTTACAATCGTCTTACTGGTTTGAGCTAAGGATTTATTTTTATATTTCTAATATCTGTCCTGAACGGCTTGTGCGAAATAAATTTAATAATTAGGATGCATGTTTTTGTAACAAGCTAATATCTGTAATAATTTGATTTATACATATATCTTTGAACTGTTTTGCAAATGCTTTTGTCCGATATCCAATGACTAAGACAACGCCAATGTAAGTATTATCATGTTCAAAACACTTTTGATATATGAATGATTGTAAGAGATTGTCTGGTGGAGTTAATATTTTTTTTATTATTGAAAACTTGGAATGAAATAAGACCTTTAATTGTTGATTCGGGTTACTCGGTTTAGCTAAGTATTTGAGGAAATAAAGGTTACACAGTTATCGTTTTTGTTTTTTATGTAATACTTTCATCAAAATGATAGAAGAAATCGTAATTTCATTAGGCAGGTGTTAAGCAGACAATTATATAGTCTGCAATGTTCATGTAATTTTGTTGTGATTAATGCTTATAAGGGATCAAACTTTGTTCAGATTTTTATTCACAATTGCTAACCCTTTTCAAAGAAGCGGGCTAAAAGTCGCTATAAAGTTCGAGAAAACAAGATGTGTTAAAAAAAAGATAAGCTTAAAGGGACACTCCATTGAGTGTTACATTGTAATTTAATTAAAACTGTAACTTTAATAAAGCAGAAAATAACTTACATTTTCTGTTATCACCTTAATCCCTTTGGAACTCGTGCACACATATAATGAAAATATAATCCATCTCATTAACAATTCATCCAGTTTTCAACGAAAGTAAATAAGTATACATCTGAACTTTGTTCTTTCACAGGTTGAACGTCTTTCATTTAGTTCATAACAGCAACATGTGTATTGCGTTATTAAGTTTTGCACATTTAATACTTTCCGGATATACATTATATTAAATTGTAATTTTGCATATAATTATATCTAATAGTGAACATATTTTAAACGATAAATAAATTGCTACAAATATGTTGAAGCCCACGATATTGACTGTATATATCCCAACTGTTAACTATGTACAAATCACAAGTTACAATAAATAAAGGGTAATGATATTGATCAAAGGTAACATGTTATTAAGTTGTAAATTACTTTATTGCACTTATAAATAATGTCACAATATCAATCGCATATTCTTAGATTCACAAGTATTGTCCTTGCTTGACATGGTTTATACTTCAAAGGTAGAACAGGCATATCTAATTCTTTATACGGTAAATATCTACATTTATCTGGTCCATCGTCGTTCAATTTTGACAAACCAATCAATATTTTAGGGAATAAAATAAGATATGCATTGATTAAATAGTGTAGAGTGCATATCATGATAAGGCGCCTCGGATATAGAATATCTAGTAAGAGGTACAGGGTGCCGCTGTGGTAGGGCTAAGAAATAAGTCTCGTATAATCAATACGTTATGCTTACTAAGATAATGCAAATCATTTTCTTATACTCATAGTTATTTTGTACGGGGGTATATTAAGATAACTGAAGGGAAAACATCAAAGTTGATTTCATATCAATTGTTATGGTTGAGTCTGTTTTTGAAGCTAAAATCCTTAAAACATAAAATAGATTATATTGAATCTAATACACAAATGACATTAAAGTGCTTTCATTTTAATGCTACTTTCGTTTTTTTTATTGTAAAGATAGTATTTACTCGTATATAACATTCGAAATAAAGATATGTATTATCTAACGTTTCATAAGCAAGTGTTATTTAGTATTATTGGCGTTAATATCTATATTCTCAAATAAAAACTTCAACATTATTAGAGATAAGTTTAATATTACATTTTACATAACTATTCATTTTTATGGTATGAAAATGCCGCTGAGGCACTTACGTTTTAATTAAATCATATGATGTAATTACATATTTTGTGAGCTGATTCAATAATATTCCTAACAATTACAGAAATGCAATTATTCAGTATTTAATTTTATATTAGATAAAAATGACACTATAAGTTCTGACTATTTTGGTCGCACACAAACAACGTAGTACATTTTCATCTACATTTATTGAAGTACATTGAACAAGTTCTTTATTTAAACATTTTAAGTCTCGAAAATACGAGTTTTCAATTACACCATTGCCTCTGAAGAGCGATCCCCTGGCCCTTGCGTACATACTTTAAGAGTTATACTTTGATACTTAAAAGAGCATTGATTCATTGTAAATGTATAACGAGGAAGGTGTTATTGAACTCCAAAAGCCTTAGGTTTCTTGTTTTTACTGATACAAAAAGTTCGTGATTATGCCCTTACGTAAATGTTTCTTTGCTGTCTTATGAAACAAGTAAGAAAAACACAAAAGGCATGTATTGTTTCATAGGGCGCCTACGTGACGCTACAGACAATCAGTATGTCTGGCTGAGAAAATAATTAAATACCAAATCATGATGTCTTTCATAGTATCATAGAAGGACAATGAAGTAAAAGCAGATGTTTGATAATAATTATGGTAGGAAATGTTAAAGATGACGGTAACTTCATGAAAACGATGTTGTCAATATCATTAAGCTTGAACTTAGAAGTGGAGGTTTCGAACAATTAATCATTGTTATTATTATTTTTTGTCTCTTGATATTTGTTAGAATTGAAATGAAAGTTTGTCTGCACATTAGTAATCTTGAATAAAATGTCAATAACAAGATCAATAAGAGAAGGCGGCGTATGTCACCAAATATTGAGAGTAAACAATATTTATTATATACTCATAAATGAAAAAAGGAGAAATATTGATGAAATAAGATGCGTATTTTCTTTTCCATATTTTCACTGTATAAATTTATTTTTCACTACAGTGAAACATATTTTCCGTATTTTAATGTAAAAAAAGGGTGATAAAAGTATATAATAAACAGAAAAATGAAGATGTTTTTTTTCTTTGAATACAGTTTTTTATCTTGTATTTATAGAAAACACTTGAATATCCTTCTAATGTTCAGAAAATAGTTGATATTTGAATACCTCGTCTTTGTTAGTAATTATCTACGGTTTTTGTAACGGGAATCGGCAATTACCTTACTAATAAAAACAAAATTTACCATTGATATTTAGTTTGTGTTTATGGTACAAAACTGACAAGCGCATTCATGCTATGTATGTATTACCAAACATTCACATTAACCAAAAATTAAAATATTTTCAAAATATATTTTAATTATATTATTTGTGAATAACATGAATGGTTTATTCAGCAAGCTCAATGCAAGGTTACACGCCGATAAAATCCGTAAGAAATATTGCTACATAGGGGAAATGAAATAAAGAAAGTACATACCAGATGACGTTAGCTTTATATTCATTTAAAACAACATACATAAATGACGTTAAACATACACATTTATACACAGCTTGCCATCGACTAATTTACCTTATTTCCATAGCGAAATGGCTTCAAAGGGTTAAATTACTTTATATATTTCTGTATCATCAAACCAATCTCAATATATCCTACTACCATATCAACAGCGGACATTACTGCGAAAATAAAACAACATTAAGATTAACATCGGGGTGAAGCATCTTGACGCTGATTGATTTTTTTCTAGTGAAAAAAAAAACAAAAACAAAAAAAACATCCAATGACCTGTTTCTGTTAAAATAGTGATAAAACGGAATCCAAAACAACCAAATGGAAAATATTGCATGCTCGGTTCGATTGGGCCTGTTTATAGACGGGCATGGAAAGTGCAAGTTAGCGTTAACGCCTATAGCACCGATTTAAGCAGAATTCAACAATTAAACACGAAAATGGTAAAATTTGGAATTAAGAAACACCCGCAGATCTGTTCATAAGGTGGTTTTCGTGGAACCTCCAAGGTGTCACTTTTGTGCCATTTATTGGCAAGCGGCGTATGGTCCCCAAGTAAAAGAATGTGTATGCCCTAAACGAAAAAAGGGGAGTTAGACCGTAAAAATATTGAAATCTTTTTTTGCTACGTATTTTAATAGTGTTGTCTAAACCCAATTGCTTTATCTGAATAATAACGAAGTCATTAAGCATACATATAAATTGCAAAACTAGCCTAGCGCTGTCCTATTGTGTCATTATTAAGTCAATTTATAACAAAGTCTACGTCTTAGATATTAATAAAAAAGCACGTAAACTTTCGAAATTATTAAAAGAATGAAGATGTGATAAAGTCCAAAATAGCAGAATGTTGTGTCATAGGTTAAAAGGCCTATTACATGTATTATGCTTCAGAAATGCTATAATTTTTTTTCTCTTAAACATATTTTGGTAACTTGTTACAGTCGAAAAATACTCATTTGTTATATTTCATGAATAAGTGTTTTGTATGGAATAGATAAATACAGAATCCCTAAAGAAAGCCCAACACGGCAAAATTGAAAATGTTGCAGGCTCGGTTTGATTGAGCCTGTTGGAAGTCAAAAATACTACTTTGTTAACAATCTGCTACCTTTACAACATTTTACTTCACATTCAGCGTAAGAATTGTTTCTTTCGCATGTATTCTTATACCAATAAAAGGTCAAAGTGACGCATGAATAGTACAACCAAATTATAATATGCCGACCTTGAATGTGCTGTTTCATCAACAGTGAACAGTTCTTCAAAAGTTCGTCCTTAAATCATTAGCCTAATGTATCATTATTATGTTTTCCTTTTTTTGGAATAGGTCACATATTCCCGTAAGCCTTTCTTGAGGTATAATGTTTTTTCTTAAAGCATTTATACGTTTCATTTAGGGACAATGGATGCCTTAAAAGGGAATTAATGGAATATGTTATCTTACTGCGAATGGTTTCAGAGAACATTCAAAGTACACAAGTCCTGATTTAAGTTCACCAGACGATGTTGTGTTATCTGACAAAAATGATAGATTATAGACAATACATTACGTAAAAAGTAGGTCTTTATTGTATCTAAAGTAATAATATTATACTTAACAGGTGCCTGGGAGCTTTGTTGCTCAATATATTTTCCAACTATTAGCCTTATGATACAAGTATGATTGTATTCAATCAGACCACTAAAACAGAGAAAAACAGAATCCCTAAAGAAACTCCAACACAACAAAATTGAAAATGATGCAGGCTCGGTTTGATTGAGCCTGTTCATGGACGGTACTGGAAAGTGCAAGTTACCGTCCACGCCCCCTAGCACCGATTAAAGCAGAATTCAACACTAAGACTTGATTTTTGTTATTATTTATCAAAGTGTCTTTTTGTGTCAGTAATATGGAAAGGAAAATGCAATATCCTGTTTGAAAATAATATATTGGTACATGCATAATGATAAAACTTTTGAGATCTTTGATTCCAGCACTTTTAAGTGTTGAAAATAAAGTACCACTCACGCCAGTGCTAGGGGTGTGATGGATGTTATATTTTTCTATTATCCATCTTGTACAAAATCAATCAGACCGAGTCTGCACTTTTCACGTAATTTGTGTATTGTGATTAATGTTTCCGAGGTATCATACATTATCCAGATTTTTAAGCGTCTCTTTGAGGTTCAAAAAAAACTTGTGAAAATGTAAAGATGAAAGTTGCTACTATCAATAATATATGACACTATGTAATAAACGAAATAACATAAGAATAAGAATGTTATCCCATTATTTAAGTAATGGATATATATGGTATATTTACAGCTATTATATAAGCGTTTGCCTAGTTGAATTGAATTGAAGGCGCTACATGCCTTATGAATATATTTAATCTTATGAAAGGACAAACGTGTATTTATTTATGTTACACCGATTAGATGGTTCTCATTGGAAGTCCGAAGCACTGAATTTCAAGAAATGTGTCAAAACAATGTTCAAAATTTTGTTTTGACGTCCAAACTAAAAACTAAAGCATTACAACTATACTTACTTCAAGAAGAAAAGAAACGCCCGATGTGTACTTTTTTTAACCTAAGGAGTGTTTCTGTTTTTTTCGCCCTTATGTCCTCTACCAATTCTGCTTTTGGTGCCTTCGTAGTACCTTGCTGTTGTGGCTTGGGTGTGTCAGGGACTGCGTCCTTTGAACGTTACCTTTGCCTTGTTGATCTTCATTCTCATGTTTTCTGTCAACATGCCATGCTTGTGGTCGTACATGTCAATGATATCAGGGTTAAATTTCGATTACACGTCTGTTGATTGATGATTGATTATCATCACTGCTAATATTTCCTGAGGCTAGTTTATAGTTTATTTTAAAAATAAATCATGTTACATGTATCTTAAAACATTGATAAAGATATAAACATGTTACAAATAAAAAGAAGCTCAGTATTTTTTGCAATGATTTGTCAGCGTAGCTTGCATTTACCATAATTGTATTTTTAATATTTTTGTACATAATAAGATAGAAAAACTCGTAAGGTTGGTGCGATTAGGTCGTATCACCCATTTTTTTTTTAATTTGAGGAAAAAAATCATTACAGGATAACAATTATGACCACAGTCAATAACTTACATTCGTGATTTTATAGCCCTTCAGCTGTTAATGGAGCTATAAAATTCTTAAATACTTTTGGTTTACCTCAATGAATCTTGAATGTTAAATGTCAGATGATAGTATGTTTGATCGTCTCCACTTAAAAAACTCCCCTTGTGGTTATTTATCGACAAAATGTTGAGTGTAAGCTATTTACTTTCCAAAATTCGAGTACTTCGCTTAAAAGTTGATATTTTGTATTTTTACCCCTCAATATGTTTCTAATGTTAATCTTCTATAGGCCAATGAAAGCTTTTATTTCTGTTAATTTAAGTGTGCCATGTGACTATAATTATGTAATAAAAATAACATAGGTATGTGAGTAACAGTAATGTTTTTTTATTTTTCTAGGGATGATATCGATACTGTTCTTTATATAATGCCAATTATGATAGTATTTCGAATTTTTGTTCTTATAAAATATTTTTATAACTATTCAAATCTCTTTTGAATTACATAATATTCATCAAAATACATTTTGTTTGCCTGGTAATTCAAACAATAACACTAAATTTAGTCTAATTTATTTCTCCATTTGTTTATTCATAAAAAAGAACTTTGGTTAGCAATCAAGTGGTGTACTAATAAAAATAGAATTGCTATTCTCATACTTATTTATTCCTTTGTTATTGAAAAAGTTAATACAACTGTTCGCAGATGTCAATATGAAGTATTAATATTTTTATATACCAAGTTAATAAGACATAAGGAAAGCATTGGTGGCTCATTGAATTATGTCATTCTTTTTTTTATCATATATTAAGTTACGATACCCAAGTAATTGTGTCTATTATATCGTTGACTAGTATGGAAACTTATTAGTTTTTTCGCTTGATTTAATATATGTGATATGTAACATATGTTCATTATACAAGAATAAAATTATGTCTTTAAAAGGCAAAATATACTAGCTGTAGACGAAAGAAATGCCTTGCATTCACACGTAAGAACATGTGATGATAACAATTTGGTATGGATAAGGCATTGATAATTTACAATCGTCTAACTGGTTTTGGCTAAGGATATATTTTTATTACTAATATCTGTCCTGAACGGCTTGTGTGTATTAATATTATTAACTAGGAAGCATGTTTTATGTCACAAAAATATATCTGTAATAATTTGATTTATACATCATGTCTTTGAACTATTTTTCAGATGCTTTTATCCAATATCCAATGACTGAGACATCGTCAATGTAAGTATAATCATGTTAAAAACATGATGCACATTTGATTGATCGTTAGATTGTTTGGTGAACTTAATATTTTTTATTATTGCAAACATAGAATGTAATAAGACCTTTAACTGTTGATTCGGGTTACTCAGTTTAGCTAGGTATTTGAGGAAATAAAGGTTACACAGATATAGTTTTTGTTTTTTTATGTAATATTTTCATCTACATGCTAGAAGGAATCGTAATTTATTAGGCAGGTGTTAAGCAGACAATTTTTTATGTAGTTAAGTATCTAGTGGTAGGTAAAATAATTAATTATGATCAATTTAATTCCACTAGTAAACATTTATATTTAAAGATATACTATGCTCCAATGTGATTTTTAAAAATATTGATAATTGCTACACAGTCTCTTTGTATGTATAAAATAAACATGTTTCGACTTCATTTAAAGTAGATATGTTATGTTTTGAACTGGACACAGTATAGATGGTCACAATATGAATATATAGTGCCATTAATAAAAAACTGGCAGTTTTTTTTCAGAAAAGACCAACTTCACTTGACTTGTAATAGGGAATGCAGCTTCCAACACATAGTCTATTCATTATTTTATTCAAATTAAACATATTCTGTAAGAATTTCATGGATTTCAATACATTTCTAAGATAAAAATATATTTTACCCAAAGATGAGTATAGTATATCTTTAAACTAGTACAATAAAGAGTTGAGTGTAATTAGTTTAATTAACCTGAGATTAGCTAGTCATTTTTTGTCAACATGCAATAGTTTTTATAGATATGACAAACAAAGGAGTTTTTTGCATTTTTTTTTGTTCTCGACACAGTAAATAATTGATTGCACAATTCTTCTTTTTTCTACCAAGACTCGTTCTCGACGGACTACTCTCCCTCGGGTTGGGATGTCCCAATCCTCAATATAATATAATGATAGGTTCCACTATTTTATTGGGATATCATCTTTGTAAACGAGGTATGTAGAATTATTTTTAGAAATGATTATATAAGATGTTTGTTGATACATTAGAAATATGATTACATGTACAAGTATATTTATTTCTAAAATGTTTTAAGAGTTACAGTCGCCAGGAGACTAACATATATGTACATATGCGCTAGGCAATAAAGTAGCAATTAGTTGTCGTCTTATCCTAAATGTAATAATATATCGATTAGTAATTAGTCTAAAAGATTTTAATGAGATCAATTTCACTATTCTTGCTATGAATCACACAGTTTAATTAACTGGTTATTTAACTGCTTAGGAATATATTGTTGTAATGATTCATAATCAATAGTGTTGGATTTATTAGTCAAAAAATATGATGTGAACTCATTTGCCAAACGTTTTCTTATTAAAATTGAAATATTAGGCATCACTTAAAGATGTATTAATATGTTGCAGTGAAATTAGTGCATTTGGTAACGGAAACATTTAGTTTACTTTAAATATTTATTGAAAGGCGTGTCAGAACGATCCAGCTGAACTGTAAAATAGACAGAAATAACTAATGATCCAACTAAGGAACGTCCAAAACGGAAAACTTAAAAAGGTTCCAAGTTTGGTTTGATTAAGGATGTTCTTGCAAGTGTGCTTAACAAACGAGCAAAAAAATCAATACGTGAATGGCATTATTATCAACATATATCAATAATTGTTTCTGGTATCCGGTCACAACACAGTAGATTGTTTACAACTGTGGGAAACATTAGACCAGAAACTCACAAAATCAAGAGACTTGTGACATGTAACGTCTATAAATAATTGGACAAATATCATTAATCATACTCACTTAGAAGCATCAGTATTTACTCCGAATTGGGAACACGAACTGATTTTCTCTGTGAGATTTTCTAGTAAAAGACTGATAAATACAGGCAAGAATCCACATGTCACTAAATGTCATATTACGATACATCTATAACTATACACTCTGTGGTACCGATTTAATTACAATGTCAAATTTTGTTTCTTCTGTATAGGAAATCGAATTATTTCGAATTATTTGGATGATGCCCTGATTTTTTTTGTTTAGTACATGTTCATTAACGTTATTATATGACTTGTACACTTTCCTTTCTCCAGATTTGAGGAAATGGAATTCTATGAAGGGAAGTCACCTGTCAAAATTATGTTAGAAAAAAGCGATTTAATAAAGATTTCTGTTGAAGATTTTGTTCCGAGCATGAGTTTATTGTAGTTTACTTTGACTTTGTTAATGTACAGCCGGAAATGCAACATCAGTATGGTTTATTTTCATTTTTTAAGCTTTGTTTAGCCGCAAATATTACACATGCGAGATAATCTTGAATTACATTTATTTAGTAAAAAGAAAATGATTCAAAAACGTAATATAAAGTTCTATGTGTTACGGGTAGGGTATATAAAGATTCGATTATATTTTTTACCTTGTAAGTTTATTTGTTTTTTTTAACTGATTAATAAAATGTTTGATATACTTAAACATGTCATAATGTCTTACACATGTTCTGCGATGAAACACATAAATTGTTAACTTGATTTGTAACTGCAAGTATACATATGAAAAATATTATTCAAACGTAATGCATTTAAACCTATACACAATAACTTGAATATTATCCCCTTTTAAAGTTATGTTTAAATATATTAACAAATGTCGTGATGTGATTATTAGTAAAGTTTTTACAAAATAACCTCTAGGTTTTTTTTTACTTTGTGTTGAAATACTCCTCAACTCTTAAATGTATAAACAAAAGCATTACAGTGCAATCAATACACATAATTTCAAAATACTTGTTTCTCAAAAATGAAAATTAAAAAAAAACACACAACATGTTTTTCACGAAACTGCTCAAACAAAAGAGCATTACAGACAATAAAAACGTGACATAATTCTCGGCATAAATCACGATTTGGTCTGATGTATGTTTTGCCTTTGGTCTCTGGTGACGACATTTCCTGACTTTTAACGAGTATGGTAATAATACACTGTTACGTTTTATGAGCAGAACGCAATATAATCTATTGAAGTGTATTATTTACCATCTATAAATGACTGAACAAATATCATTTATCATACTAGCTTAAAATCATAAATATTTGCTCCAGATTAGGAGAACGAAGTGGTGTTAGAAAAGTGACGTTTTCAAAACAACTGATTGATTAATAGCTGTGAGAGTTCACATGTCGTGAAATGTCTTATTACGATATATTTATGATTACACTCGAATCAACTAGAACGTCGTTTTGTTTCTTTTGTATCAGAATTCTAATTAAATCGGACCGTTGGCTTCTCGGAAATGTGCATGTTCATTTTCAATATATTAAAGATAATGAACTTCCTAGATGAAACGCAGTGGAATAATAAGTATGTGAGAATGCCCTTAATAACTCTTTAAGTGTTGTGTGATGTCGAGCACTGAAGATGTTTTACAATACAGCTCAGTGCATGCGGGTATGTCCTTCGGGTTATCACAACGTTTGTGTTTTTCCTTTTTGTTTTTGTTTTTTTTTTTCTTTTTTTCTTCATCTTTTACTTATTTATTATTATTTGTTTGTGTTTGGGTAAGATTTAATAAATAACATCTCAAACAACATTTTTTCTTATTATCTTATGCTTAAATAAAAGTCAAAATTTTGAAATGAAATATTAATGAATATTAACTTGAATATCAAAATGTGCTTCCCCACTCAATTTCAAACGAATTTCTCATAAATACATGAAGTCTTGGGCTAATATACTTTAATATGTTATTTCTCCGTCTAGGTATATATGTATTACTTGAAATCTAAATACAACCAAAGTAACTGTTATCTACCTAAAGGTCGACAACAAACAGTCAAATAAAAAAACACTTAAAATAAAAAAGGAGAAAGTTGTTTCTTCATTACAATAAAAATAAAAATATCTCAGGGAGACACATAGTCAAGCTTTTTTGTATATTTGGTTCAATTGATAAAAGTATCTTAATATGCATAAGGTTTATATATCTATTACACATCCTACAATGATTATGTGTTACGCAACGTGAAGCTTGCTTTTCGTGGAGGTCCTTTGAATATTCAGCAGAGCTTTTATCTAAAGACATTCTGCGTCGCATGCATTTAATTAATTTAAACCTAAATGTAAAACGGAGAGAAAGATGAAATTTGGGGAAACGTTTAGAAGGAAATGAAATCAATTCCTTCCTTAATAATATTCTATCCTGATACAGTATTTTATGATTTTTGCTTAAATTTGTGTCCTTGCCAATGTAATAAAGCTCGTTTACAAAGAAGGTGCGTTTCATTAGATCACATATTGCTAGTTTGTTAGCTGAATCGTCAATAACTTTACATTTCTTACATATTATATCCTTTTCTTCAGTTATTTTATCAAATGTTAAGTTCCATAAATTTACAGGAGGTTGGTATATACAATATAGTTTACGAGATATATCTTGCATTTTTTTATTTAGAATGGTTGTATATTGAGACATTCATAAATCTCTAGTCTTCTGTGCATCATGTACATTATCTAAAATATCGTGACTTAAGTAGTTTGTTTTCAAAAGAAAATATTTCCGCTTCCTTTTGTTCAACTGTCACGAAAATGGCATAATATATCAAATGAAGACAAAAAAAATACAAATCATGTTTTAGTTTATTGCAATAAAGTTATTGATATGTTTATAGTCAAAAGCAGATGTTAGTTTTCATAAAGGGAATTTCCAGGGATATATTTTTAAAAAGAGCATGTGTAAAATAATGTGATGTGTGACCTGATGCTTTCTTGTTACGATACATCATGTTGTATTTGATAAGTAGATATACTGTAATACTGAGCCAAACCATGGCGAGAGCTGAGTAAACCTATTTACATCGCACCTGTGTCCAAATAATTAGTTTAATATTGTAGTCCCCTAAATTGGGGAACGTATCGGATATCAATCTTATAAGAACAGATAGATATACTTTGATCCTATTCAAGGCTGAGAAGCGATGTTTAAGTGTATAAGTTATAAATCACAAATTGTTCAAGAATATTGTAAGATTAATAATTTAAAGTAAATATCATATGAGTAAATAAACAAAGAAAGAAACGATCGACAAGGGAGAAAGTTTCATATGACTACTAGTACAGAAAATCTATGTCAAAAAAGCGGAGAAGCGATATGTGGTAAAAATATCAACATTTCCGTGTTAAATGTTGACATGAACAGGCTCAATCAAACCGAGCCTGCAACATATTTAATTTTGTTGTGTTGAACTTTTTTAGGGATTCTGTTTTTCTCTATTTTAATTATAAAACACGAAATTTATAATAATATCGGAAGATAAATCATCAAGAATGAATATCATGTTAACTTCAAATTATGAAAAATAAGATCAACAAAGGATATTTATATATATACTAGTACAATATATTTGTTGGAAATATAAATATTATTACAATGCTTTCATTGTCGTCAAAATTTATTTATAACCTTAGAGTTATTTTATAACCCTAAATGGAAATACATAATAATATATATTTTCATTAAATTCATTAAAAGTTGTTGTTTTCATGAAACATCCGGGTATTGTATGAAACAATAATCAACTGTTATTACATAGTGGAAGACATTGTTGTTGGCTGGAGGGACTATACACAAAATGATACCTATGTGTATAAGTATTATAATTTTCATAGGAAACAGTCATAAGCATGTGTATTAACTAAAACGAATATCTTATTTCTACATAGTTATATCAAACTAATATGAAACATAAAATAAATAGGACTGATAATTTCTTGAATTTTTAAAGTAACAAAGTGTTAATTTAAGATGTCATAGATTTTATCATGTAAGTCAACATCCTTAAAATAGGAAAATCGATACCTTTATTTGCCATTAAAACGAACATAAGTACTATTAATTACTATAATTACTAATTTCTTTCATTAAATAATATTAGGTTACAAATGCAATCATCATTACAAAAAATATTAATTGCTGTTATTACTGTTAATTAACTTTGATCTATCTCATTTCTGCCCGATATACTTTCTTTACTGTATATTTATTCTAATAGCATTTTGAGTTTTCTTTCATGAAATCTCAATATTGAAAAAGATGTTATCCACAAGATTACGTTCGGCAATGTTTGGTGATAAAATAGAATACTAAGATATTTTATTGACCTAAAGATAAAGCACCTAAAATGGTTAATTAAATAAAATACAGGAGTACAGTTTCAAGGTTTTTCATACAGTTTTGGACAAGATGAACTGAGCAAACATCTATGGATAATATAGAATTTGATTAAAAGTTTGCTAAAATATTAGTCCATTCAAAAACCATTATTAATTTCAAAGCGAAAAGTCATTCTCGAAAGTATTCATTTTGTCGCTTGTAAATTATCAAAGTGTCAAATTATTTTTTTCATGACTATTTATATCTTCATCAAACAGGACAAATATATGACGAAAAGGAAAATAGCCCAGAAAAAAAATCACAAGTCAAAACTATTTACAGCCAATTGTTGTTCACACACATGACGTCAATGTTGACCGTTTTGTTAGCAATTTTCAAGACGGTACTCTATAGAAGAAGAATTCGGATCTTCTTGCCTCTAGCGTACTAACAAAAAGTTGTTTTTGACTATGTTTGAACATGAACATTTATGTAATTTTTCCGTTTATAGATCCTACGTCCTACACATCTTAATTTCAAATTAAAATCACATTTTAAGAAACCTTAATAGTTATGAAAACATAAAGTTATATTTAGGAGTTGCTGGTGTAAAGAAAACATTAACTAATGTACGGGCTTTTATTATTTTAGCGGTAAACATTTATAAGTGATTTAAAGTAAGAAGCAAGCTCTCAAACAAATACAAGTTAAATGTAAAATTAATGACGAAATACAGCATTTACCGGTATTTTTTTTATTCATTCATTTTTTTATCGTTTAATTGCAAATTGCTATAAAGACAACTCAATATGCAGACATATAACACCGCTTCTTCAATATTGTGTACTTCCGTCTACCAGAACTGAAAATTATGACGTGTATTGTGACGCTATGTTTGCGCAAATACATTAACATGTAGGTTACACGCAAGACGTGTTTGTAAGCACATACCATCTTAACCTTGATCCTTCATAGCCTTAAATAATCATACAAAATCTCAAGATTTTTAAAGTACAGTTTCATGTGTTACATTACGACAAAGCAATAAATCAAAAGTGTTTTTTTCCAGACAAAACAAAGTGAAGTGTATGTATTTCCTTACGGTTTCCTTGTTCAAGTTTCACCGAGTATTTTAAAGTACATTTGTATATCGTTTTAAATCTTGCAGTTGATTTTGTCATTGATCTCCCATGAGGCATATTTCCCTATCCGTGAATAATTCATATAGATGAGGAACGCAAGCAGATTTTTTCTTTCAATAAATAAATATCTCAAAACTGCTATCATAAAAGCATTATTGCACGTTGTTCCGTCCGAATTTATACTTTAAATTAAGGTTAGAATGCATACCGTTTCCAAAGCATAAAAGTACACGTATATATATCAGAAGGCTGCGACACCAGTTTCCGTTTTCCTTTAAGTTAATAAAAGACTCAATGTAGGCAAATAGAAAACTGGAACGACTTTTAATATAACAAACGAACAATGGTTACTATCAATTATGTTGGATGCCTATCATCAATAAGAAAGTAATGGATTTTAATGTCTGTCTGACTTTAACAATGACGTAGACATACGATATGCTGTTCTTGGATGTACTTTTTGTTCAATTGTACTTAGCTTGCATTTTTTGAACAAGGATGTCTTCGACCTTAGAATCTTCTAGTGGCCGGCGTTACTGCTTTTGGAAAATACTTTATATGTTTTTGTTAATAAATATCTTAATCGTTTGTCTGAATTATCTGATTACATGTATAAGTACAGAAAGAATGTAAATTATTTGTTAAAGATTACTAAACTTGACAAACTGTAACGGTGGTTTGAAGAATGTTTTACACATTCAAATGAAATGAAAATTATCATAATGAACGAATAAACATATCATCACCATAACATATCATCACCATAACATATCATCACCATAACATATCATCGCATGTAGCAAGAGATCTGATAACAAGTGACATGAAAGTTGCCGGTGTTTCAGTAAATGCTCCATCCATGAACAATAGAATGACAATTGTAGTACACAAAAATGGAGTTTCTTTTATTTCTCTCACACCCATTGCACCCAATTTAGCGATATTTAAGAGCGTTATTCAACCTTTAGAATCAACAATCCCGAGGGTGCAGACATATATAACAACGCCGATATGATGTTTGATGCCACTTTTTACAGCTGCGATAGAGAATTTAAGCTTGCAGAACACAGAAGTATTTTGTACATTCTATTTGAACTTTTAAGGATCAATACCCTTTAAGAAATTAAACCAGGAATGTCATTTAAATGATGTTCCGTTTTAAGTTAATTACTTTCGTGAAATAGTTGACATTTGTGTGGCAAAGTTAAATGCCAGGTTAGCCAATTTAGTGCCAGATGAATATTTTATGTCACTTTTATTCCTAAAACTAATTTAGAACTCTGGTAATTGTATTATGACTAATCAATGCAAATTTCTGATTGCAAAGTGAACAATTGTGTTGTGATTCTTTAAATGAAAACGATTATTTTTTATTCATCATATTATTGTAAGAGTAAAAACCATTTCTGGAACCTTTTGTGAATAAAACACTCAGTTTTAAACAAGTATTTATATGAGTCGCCTGGCAATAAACATGCTAATAATAATACTAAAAAGATTAAATCAAAGTTCTTTATCAAATCACAATCTCAGGAAACCAGTTTTGAAATTATTCATTCATAATGATGATGGTACGATTAAGCAACATGTAGTTTGAGAAATCATTTGTCGCCTCCAGACATGATTCCAAATGACTTACAGTTAAATAACTACGAAATCGTCGTGAATGTATAGAAGACGAAATAAATTGCTATATTTACTAAAATCTTTACTTTCTGGTATGCACATCCTAATGTTTGGTACAGACATAAAATAAAAATAAAAGTTTGTAACATGAGAAAGTGAACATATCAATATGCTGCTCCGCACACATACCAGTGCTAATTAAAAGAGAATACCAATGTCCACCGAAACAATACAATCAACTATAGATTAGGGGTAGTCCATGTTGGTCCGTGTATACTTCTATAGCTTATTTCTTTAATTGTTTTATTCAATGACCACGATTAACCGACTATCTGACCTGTTCTTTCTCTGAAACATTTTTCCTTTCTTCATGGAATAGTCCTTAGTTAAAAGAGGACATCTCAGAATATTATGTTTACATTTTTATCTATTATGAAAGTAATATCAGATTATCCTCGAATCTTTTGACGATTACTAGCTTTATATAGTAACCATATGATAGTTTTACTTATTGCACATTGTGTTTCGACAAAATTCGTAAGAAATCATCCTTCGATATGTTTAGTGCAAAAAACCTTAGGCTTTCTTTTCAGCAAAACAAAACAAAAACAAAAACAGATACATGTACTTACAACAAATAGGCTTTCTAAAATGTTCTTACCACATATTGCTATGACAATGTAGCCCGAACGAAATTTTCACAATAAGCTTAATATCCTTTATCGTTAAGCAAGCTAAAATAGAGAAACATAGAATCCTCAAAGAGCGCCAAATATTAAAGTAGTCCTACTTGCAGGAACTTTATTTAAAACAGGTTTAGATATTAATGCACAATCCGCATGAAATACATTTATTCAGTAAAACGAAGATTATTATGAAAACTAATATAAGCTCTGCATGTAAGATATATTAAGAATCAGTAATATTTTACACATTGCTAGTTTGATGTAAGTAATATTTAGTGATTAACAAAATATTCAATACATATGTATTTAAAGATACTTATTATGCATTACACGTGATCTGCAAAGTATTACTGAGTTATACATGTCTATCCCGTGTTAAAGACTAATGCATTATATTAACAAATGTCGTGATAATAAGGAAAAGGATGTTGTGTTCACAAAATAATTTCTAGGGCATTACTTGCGTGATTGAAATACATATCAACTCTTAAAGGTATATAGAATAATATTGCAGTGCAATCAATACACAGGATTTAAAAATATTTGTTTCTCAGAATTGAAAACTGAAAACACTACAAACATCAACAACATGTTTTTCACGAAACTGCTCAAACAAAAGAGCTTTACAAATAATGAAAAAACGTGACATTATTATCGGCATAAATCACGATTTGGTCTGATGCATGTTTTGCTTGTAGACTCTGGTGACGACATTGCTTGACTTTTTACGACTAAGGTAAATAATACACTGTTACGTTTTATGAGGAGAACGCAATATAATCTATCGAAGTGTGATATTTATCATATATAAATGATTAAACAAATATCATTAATTATACTCGCTTAGAAGCATCAATATTTGCTCCGAATTATGAAAAACGAAGTGGTGTTCGACTAGTGACTTTTTCAAAAACAAAAAACCAGCACTTGCAAACAAATGTACATATCAGAACAGTCTCGCTTATGCCTAGTCACTGAAGACAACATGTTGTGTTGTCGAATAATTGGTCTTCAGATTCTCTAATGACTTACAAGCCCGAGACAGTTTATCTCTAAGCTCTTTCCCCGACCATTGCAGCGAGATATCTGATCTGTCCAACACAACTTCAACATCGACAAAGTAGTCGATTTCGCTATTTGTCACTTTCCAACTTTGCTCTTTAGCAATAAATCGCAGTCTAGCATCAGGATACAACTCGGTCATGTAAGCCCTGACTGCTTCATTCCATTTCTCCGTATCTTGATAACCAAGAATTCGGCGAAGTAAAGATAGATCATTCAGTTCAACAATACACATGTCTATTTGAAAAGTGAGTTGATTCATGAAATGCAGCGTTAATACGAAAATTTTCTCAAAATATTATTGATTTACATATATAAAATATACTATTTTGCATCTCAGTGATCACAATGTCAATTGTATTTCCCAAATACGTTGATTGCTTAAACCACACAGAGAAAAGAGAATGTTCGGAATTTCAAATGACAAATGAAACGTCGTTACAAGACGATACAATCAGTAAACAAACCATGTCAAGAAATGTATACGATTGGAAAAAAAGAATAAGGGAAAAGAGAAAAATAAAAAGCATAAAAAGACTCAACAAAGAGATGACATTGACCTTGCATAATCTGATTCATAGACTTCGGCAACGAACAGATCCAAACATAAAAATCTGGATGAATCCGGCAGAGGTAAAAAGATGGGCAAAATCTCGGGATCCAACAATAACACTGGACATAAGCATTCACGCATGGACTCCACCAAAAAGAAACTTTAACAAAAAAGAAACATACCGGGTCGGACTCAAAAAAGAGTTGAAATTGGCCTTGGAAAATCTGATTCATAGACTTCGGCAACGAACAGATCCAAACATAAAAATCTGGATGAATCCGGCAGAGGTAAAAAGATGGGCAAAGTCTCGGGATCCAACAATAACACTGGACATAAGCATTCACGCATGGACTCCACCAAAAAGAAACTTTAACAAAAAAGAAACATACCGAGTCAATGCTAGAGAGTACTGTGAAAACTAACTGTATGTTTACACTTCTCAATGAATGAAAATACCAGCATTTTATAAGAAAGTGAAAAGAAATTCAACTTTTTTTAAAGCGTTCAATACAAAACGTTCGGTGTACTTTGATTAAACTATTTCAGTCAATTCTAATATCAAACGAACATATGGAATTGAACCTTTTAAATGAATTGGACTGATTCAGTTATTCAAAAAGTTATATACAATATATGTTTAATAAATATTAACCCGTTAACGATTGTTGTTATCTAATGGTTATCTAATCATAGTATCACAAGAAGCAATCTGAAGAAAACTCACGACTTTGTGAGAAGACTGTAAAAACATGACTTTCCTTTTAATGATGATTATGTTTCAGCTTTCTTTGTTCAAGACGTGAAAATTGACAGAAATGAAAATTTAAAAAAAGGCATTCAATCAAAGCTTAAATTTGTGTATAAAAAGCGCAATGTCTCTACAATACCCTCATTTGTACTCAACTGTTCATACAGTCAACATGAACTCAGACGATTTTGATGATACATTTACATCTGAAGATTTGCATACATTAGACCAAATAGAACAAACAATCAACACTAAAAGTGAAGGAATAACTTCCAATCCTGACAAAGAAAAACAAGATTACTTAGACTTGAAAACGTACTTTTTGGACAATGCGATTCCTGGTAACTTATCATTTTTAGCAACATTTATAGGATTCCCACGTCTAGTGTATGAGCGTATAGAAACAGATCATCCGAGAAGGTGTCTAGACAGAATGCGTGTCCTGTTTGATTTGTGGTATCCGATTGCGAAAGAAATAGGACACAAAAATGGCTTGTTACCAGCACATATCCTAGCATATGTGACATATGTATGTCCAAACTCTCTTCAACGTCCACCAAAACTATTAGATACAGAGCATTCGTTCACAAGAAAGAAAAATTGATCAATAATGTTATCGACCAGATTAAAATTATGTTGAAAAACAGCAACTTTTCTTGTACAAAAGTCTTTTTCTGTCATAAATGTGGAACGAATATTTCCAAGTCGAGAAACATCAAGAAAGCTACAACATTTCTTTTGTCATTTCAAACACTTTCAATTGTTGTTCAATTGTTACTCTAATTTTAATTACATGTCTATTAATAAAGTTTTGACTCATTTCTCTTATAAAGTGTTGTTTTGTTGTTAGATATGAAGCGGGGTCTTCTACGACCCGAATACCAGGGACTAATTTGACATCGGCTCGATTTGACTTGATGCCGATGAGGGGATGGAGGTGAACGTTTACGAAGGCGTCTTTCAACTACAGCTTTTACATTCTTTGAGGCGCGTCACAACAATCAATTATTTTTCTTCAAATCGAGACACATATTAGGGGTCCATGAAAGTTGGTGAATCGTTTTTTTACAATGAGTACGATATCAAGCGACACTATACTTTTTGGCTGTCAATTAAAATATGATGCGTATAAAAGCTGCGACACCCGTTTACAGACTTTCGAAACGTGGCCACCTCAGTTGTTCCAAGATAAAGTTACTCTAGCTCAAAATGGATTTTTTTACACCGAGCAATGCCATCGAGTGATTTGCGCCTTTTGTGGAGTAAAAGTTGAGAGATGGACGGCTATGGATATTGTAATTAAGGAACACAAAAAGTGGTCGCCCGATTGCATTTATTTGAAATTAACGGGATGTCAAGACACTAACAAATATCCTGTTGGTCATGGGGCATTTTGAGTAAACTGTGATGGAAAAATGAAATTCATATAAAAGGGGAAGTTATACAGAAATACTTTGTATTTTAAAAAGAAGTGCCCGGACTTCTCGTTTGGCTTTTGGAATTATATTTCGAATATGGACGAATCAAACATTTTTGCTGAAGCTGTAACTGTTCTTGGCGTATCAACAGAAATGTAAAAACTTACATATTTTCAATTTTTCAATAAAAGGAAAAATAGAAATGGTCTTATAAACCAACACACCAAAAATGAATCATTCTAACAATTGAAAAACATTGACCTTTCCCCCTCGTAAATATATATATGAAGTTGCGTTGTTAACATTTATCAAACCTCGGGACTAATTTGACATCGGCTCGATTTGGCTTATTCAACTCGTTGATTAATAGCTGCGAGAATTCACATGTCATGAATGGTCATATTACGATACATTTATATGTTTACCCTCGAATCAACTCGAACGACATTTTGTTTTTTCTGTATCAGAAGATTAATTAACTAAAAGTTGAACCGTTGGTTTCTCGCTATAGTACATATTCATTTACAATATGTTAAAGATAATGAATTTCCTAGACGCAGCGCAGTGGAATAACTAAGAATTTAGAATGCGCTAAATAATCTTTAAAGTGCTTAAAATATGTCAAGCATATATTCTACTTTACAAATAGCTCATTGAATGTGATTATGTCCTAATATGTTAGTAGAACCTTTGTGCTCCTCTTTTTTCATGAGAGCGGCGCAAACCCTTATCATCTGATCTGTGTCCATAAACACATTTTAATATTGAATTCACCCCAGGCTGAAATGAACAGATACTATATTAAATCTACTAGCCTTAAGTACGAAAAACGATGTATCAGTGTTTTAATAATAAGACACAAATTCGCCAAGAATATTGTAAGATAAATCATTAAAATAAATTATAATATTATGTTATAACAAAATAAGTAAGAAAAGATAAACAAGGGAACCAAATTCATACGAACACAAATAAATCGTATCTAGGAAAACAAATATGGTAAAACTATGAATATATTTTGGAATGCTCTGTCGTCAAAATTATAACCTTACAGTAGAGTTATATCTTATTCTGTAAACCTAATTGAAAAAAAAATGTTTTAGTAATATTTGTCAAATTCAATGATTTTTTTTATGAAAAAAATTAGCAACAATTATTCTATAACAAACGCCAATGTTGTCTAGAGGGCAACATACTCGACAATACCCATCAGTATTATAATCAAAAAGAAAACTGTCGAAAGAATAAATTTTCAGCTGTACGTTTTAACTTAAACGGACATCTTATTTCTATATAGTTATGGAACTGATTTGAAACATAGAATAAGTTGTAATAATAGCTTCTTGAACTTTTATATTAACAAAGTGTTGATTTCAGTTTTCGGATATTTAATCATCTAAGTCAACATCCTAAAAAGAGGAAATCGATACCTTTAAAGTGACATTATGCTCATATTTTCATAGTCAAGTTGAGCTGAATTAACTTTATATTACAAAAGACTGACTGTTAAAATGGTGTTTGACCAGCAGTTGATATTGGAAAACGTTCGGGATAAAATTTTAAATCTGTCTAAAATATAAAAAGACTGTCCCACTCTTTTTATAAACTGAGCATTAGAGGTAAATTCTAATAGATATTCACAGAAATTTTATTTGGATCTGTGCATTATTTATTGTTTATGGGAAGAAAATTATTAAATTAAAAGGAATTATGGCAAAATGAAAACTTATTTTGATATTCAACTGTTCACTCACTATATACCCTTCGATGGGCATAATGTCACTTTAATTTCCATTAAAACGGCCTAAAGTACTATTTATTACTTTCATTTAATAGTATTACTTATACAAATGCAATCATCATTTACAAAAGTTATTTATTGCTGATATTACTGTTAATTAACTTTGATCTATCTCATTGCCGCCCTATATTCTTTCATGAATGTAATGTTACCATTCTGATATATCTTTCACGAAAATTCAATACTGGAAAAGATGCTATCCAAAAGGTTACTTTCAGTAATGTCTGGTGATGAAATAGAATACTAGGTTCTTTTATTGACATAAAGGTAAAGGACCTGTTTTAAACTAATTAAAATTAATACAGGAATAGAGTTCCAATGTTTTTCATACAGCGCGAGATAAGAAGATTAGCTGAACAAACACCATATATGATATTGAATTTGATTAAATGCTTGCTAAAAGAAACAACCATGTAAAAAAACATGTAAAATAAACATTAAAGCGCAAAGGCCTTTCCAAAATGTTTGGTTTTACTGCTTGTAAAAAAATCCAATCATTTTTTACAAGTATTTATATCTTTACCAAGAAGACGAATAAAAAAATAAAAAGCCTAAAAAATCACAATTCAATTTTTTTTTATAAAAATCTTTCTTTCACTATGTAGTTGTGCTAAAAATTAAACTAACAAATATAATAAAATACTCGAAAATGAATAACGAAAATGTAGATATGACAATTAAATAAACGTATCGATACATTTTTCATTCATAACAAATATATCTTTTGGCGTTTGCGGTACGCGACACATTGCTAACTTTAGAGTACTCCAATGAAAATTGTTATTTAAAATGTTAACCAAATTTCAAATAAGACGTTGATTTTACTCCAATACTTACAGCCAAATTTCGTACTCCTGACGTCAAAGTTGACCACTTTGTACATGCCGATTTTCAAGACGCTCCTCTATAAACAAGAATTTGGATAACCTTGCCTCTAACATACTAACAAAACGTTGTTTTTGTCTATGTTTGAACATGAACATTTATGTAATCTTTCCATTTTTAGATTCTTCGTCTTAGACAGCATAATTTTAAATTGAAATTCTATTTTAAGAAGCCTTTAATAGTTTTGAAAACATAATATTATATTTAGTAGACGCGTGTTTGTGTGAATCAAACGCCAAATATTGGATTGATTTTTATATTTTATTTGTAATCATTTAAAAGTGATTTGCCCTGTCCTTTTTATGGTTCTTGTTGCTGGGTCATATGGGGGTTGCGTTCATTGAACGCCGCCTTTCCTTGTTGATCTTGTTTTTCATATTTTAAAGTAGAAAGCTCTCACTAAAATACAAGAATAAATGTAAAATTCATATCAAATTTAAGTTTGATGAATTGATTGATTGATTGATTTATCGGCCAATTGCAAATTGCAATGTAATCCACTATATATGCAAAAAGATTACGCCGATTCTTTGATACTGTTTACTTCGGACTGCCAGAACTGATAATAATGAAGTAACAAAACACTGCATAAAAGGGCATGTGTAAAACACAAATTTGACGTTTATATTTGCATGAATACATCGAATACATACACATGAACATCACACTGGCCATAGCTTTCGCAGAAGCGGTGGGTCTACCGGTGCGGCGATGGAGATTTCGTCGCAGAAGCGGTGGAAAAACATGGCTGTCGGATAGATTTTTGCTGGTGTCGGTAAGTTTATGACTTATTTGTACGTTATGTTTTTATGTTCTACTGATAACACCTAGTGAGACTGGAGCCCACATATGTACTCTTCCAACTTATTACACGCATGGGGTGCAAATCATGACCAGTTATGCAAACACTTCTGTACAGTTTGACGAGGGGACGCCACTTTTGCCTAATTTTGTTTATAACACTACATATGTACTAAAAACTACCCCTAGATACACTGGCATCGCATCGTATGTATGATAATTACATAAAACAACCATATTTTGGAACTTTTTGAAATTGATATTACCATTTTAATAAAAGAATTGACAAAATTGATTACAACGCAGACGGTGGTGGATTCGATTGCAACGCAGTGCGGTGGGCCCGATATCATTTATGTATTTTTTTTAACGTTAAAGTTACAAACACTTAGGAGTTGAGCTCCAAACAACTAAAAATACAAATGAAATATATATTTGTTAATCCTAACACATATAATTGATTATATATATCAATGAAAGTAAATATACGCTTTTTTGAAAACAAAATGACTCTCAGATAATATTATGCTGTATATAAATGCGCTTTGAGTCAGCCTTGTTATAATCGGAGTCATTCGGGATAATGCCGGTTCTCACATTTATAGGGCACCGCATTTAGATACGACAGAGCTGAGTGCCACGCTTGAATTTGTTGAAATATTTTGTAAATAAATAAAACGGCGATAGTTTAAATTTTTTCACATTGTGTGTTTGTATATTGAAGATGAAGTTTGATATTGTTGAAAAAGAAAAATATGATGAAAATATATAATAAGTACCAGTAATATATGTTTAATAGATGACTCGTGTCACCTGTTGACAAAAGGATAATGCGAAAATATTGGAAATAGAATCAATTGCAAGGTGATTTGAAGGATGTGCGATTTTTTCTAACACATTTTTTATCTTGTGTTTGACGTATAAATATTTACTTTTTCTTCAAAATAGCATATATGTAAGTTTTATTGAAATATATGATAAGTATATGGGCTGGAATTAATAAATATACAATTATTAGGATTTTAAAGCAGCACGCCTCAATATTCATGTTTATTTTCATGAAAAGTTTGGAAATGTATTTATGTTTTACTTTTACCACGGTACATGTTCCTCCTTGTTAATTTGTGTCATCCTCAGTAGAAATTTGATTGAAACATAGAAATTTGATTGAAAATGTCTGGCATAGCCAGACGTCTTTATATTGTCTAAGAATAGATTATGATATAATCAAAAGATTAATCAGAAACTTCAAATACGCTTTCATATAGAAAACAATTGTAGCAAACGTTATCATAATAGATGACACAAAGTTGGACAACAAAAACCACCAAACTCTCAGGTAAAATGTTAAAAAATTTTAAGAAGCATGTATGAGGGTGTGAAATTATGTGTACGTAATAATGGCTCACTAACTGACTTTTTTGATAGTTACATGGGCTTGTTGTTTATTATGTTTATTAATGATATGCAAGATCACTTAGCTGACGATAGTATAGATGTTTTTACCATTGAGGAATTACAAATTTATTTGTTGTTGCTTGCAATTGTTACTGCTTTATTTTCTTACTCTGAACAAGGTTTACAAATTCTACTTAATAAATTGTATAATTATTGTAGGAAATGGGGTATTGAAGTTAATTCAGATAAAACAGTTGTAATGGTTTTTAGACAAGGTAATAGACCTTCAAATATGTCGCTTAAGTATGACAATAAAATTTTAAAACAAGTTAAAATATTTGCTTATTTAGGAGTAACGCTATCATCTAATGGAAGTTTTTATCAAGCTCAAAAATCATTGTCTACCCAAGCTTTAAAGGCTCTTTATACTTTGAACTCCCTTTTTGATAATGTTAATTTAGATAGTGAAGATAAATTAAAACTCTTTAATTCAATGGTATTACCAATTTTATGTTACGGATCTGAAATATGGGGTTTCCATAAATCTCCGGACATAGAACGTGTCCTTTTTATAGAGAATTACGTTTAACTCTTTTAGATAATTATTATTACACCTGGCCTAATATGAATAAATTCAATAAGCTTATGTCAACAACCAAAAGATCTGTTATAATTAAACTTGCAGAATTTGTTTATCTGGCTTTATAGAAGAGAAACGAGAGTGTTGTTGTATAATAAAATATGTATTTTAAACTATTTTTCATATTTTTGCTGTATATTATCAGATATGTTAAATATGACATGTCTTGTATTGTATGTGTTTATGTGTACTTAAAACTGCCCATCTTTAGTTAAAACATGAACATGAAACATGAATTATATATTTTCATACTTTTCAATATTATATTACTTTTGTTAATATAACCGCCAATTATGTGTGGCGAGAATCATGTATATATGTTTATGCTAATAAATACCTTGACTTTGACCAAACTGTCCAACCAAAGGAGGAACAACAGACCGTGAAAAGCAACAAAAACGAAAGAGCGACAATTTAAATTCTGACTTAAAGATTACAATTACAATTTACAAACAAAAATATACGATAATTTGAACGCGTGCATGTGCAATTCGCTCATAGGCCAATAAACAACATTTTCGTCTGCCTTTTTTTGTCAGGTATTTGGAATATTTTATTTCAAAATGCATTCTATAATTTTTATATTACATGCAGCCTATTTATAGCTTTGTTCACGTTAAATAAAAATTTGATATAATTTAATGTTAACATGTAAAGTTATATTAAAATAATGAAATAAATAAAATAAAAAAATAGATAAAGCAATAAAGCTAAAGGTAGTGTCACTATCAACAGATCTCATCGCATCTCATCTCATCTTATTAATGTATTAAAATTTTATCACAAACTGTTCATAAGTAATAATAAAGTTCAAAATATATTTATGACCAATGTGTTAGTAATGCATAGTTAATGATGACTCTTGTGTGTTAAACTACAAAAACATTTTGATTTGTTAAATTGATAGATTAAATTCAATTAAAGCTATAATTAACATTTCAGCGATACATAGTTAACATATACTTCAATATGTTGAACTAGTGTCCAAACTGGGATTCAATTTATCAAGACATTTTATAAGTTAAATGAATGCATAGTTTGTAAAGAAAATACAAACTTTAAGTATTTTTTAACTCAATTTATAAGTTAAAATTACCATTTAAGCACTGCATAGTTAACATGCACTCCAATATGTTAAACTAAAATCTAAAACAGGGATTGTTTTATAAAAACATATTGATAAGGTGCATGATGCATAGATTGAAAATAGAAAAAAAAATTATAATTAATGTATACATTATAATGAACTTTTAAACAACCCATACATAGTTTATTGAATAAGTGTAAGTTCAATACTGAATTTATTGCACGAGTTGAATAAAATTATATTATGCGAGCCTCTGGCGAGCATAATATTAATTTATTCAACGAGTGAAATAAATTCAGTAATGAACTTACACGAATTTAATATTCTATTTATCACATACCCAAAATAGAGACCGTTTAGAGTGAAATAAGAGTCATTTTTCATTGACGCGCCTATAAGGTTCATGATGCAAAAAGAGCGTATATTTACTTTCATTGATATATATAACAACTATATGTGTTAGGATTAACAAATATATATTTCATTTGTATTTTTAGGTGTTTGGAGCTCAACTCCTAAGTGTTTGTGACTTTAACGTTAAAAATAATACATAAATGATATCGGGCCCACCGCACTGCGTTGCAATCGAATCCACCACCGTCTGCGTTGTAATCAATTTTTGTCAATTCTTTTATTAAAATGGTAATATCAATTTCAAAAAGTTCCAAAATATGGTTGTTTTGTGTAATTATCATACATACGATGCGATGCCAGTGTATCTAGGGGTAGTTTTTAGTACATATGTAGTGTTATAAACAAAATTAGGCAAAAGTGGCGTCCCCTCGTCAAACTGTACAGAAGTGTTTGCATAACTGGTCATGATTTGCACCCCATGCGTGTAATAAGTTGGAAGAGTACATATGTGGGCTCCAGTCTCACTAGGTGTTATCAGTAGAACATAAAAACATAACGTACAAATAAGTCATAAACTTACCGACACCAGCAAAAATCTATCCGACAGCCATGTTTTTCCACCGCTTCTGCGACGAAATCTCAATCGCCGCACCGGTAGACCCACCGCTTCTGCGAAAGCTATGGCCAGTGTGAACATGTACGTGACTCGAAACATGAAGTCGCATACGTTTTTGTAAGACTTTGCTCCAATTCACTCAGTCCTTTTAATTTGCTATTTTTATTCTCAAATTATCAGACGAAATCTGCATAAGATTTGACAAGTATATTTGCTAATATTTCATTTTGACAAAGCAGTAAATCAAAAGGGATTTTCCCAGACAAAAACAAGTGAACTACATATATTTCCTTACGGTTTCCTTGTTCAAGTGTCAACAAGTATTTTTGCATATCGTTTTAAATTTTGCAGATGATTTTGTCATAAATGCAAAATGAGGCACTTTTCTTAATCGTGATTTATACATATAAATAGAGAAAGTAAGCAGATATTTCTTTCAATATATAAATACCTAAGAACTTATGGGCCGTTAACAATATTGGACGTGAGTCCATCTGAATGTTAAACTTTAAGTAAAAGGTAAACAAAAAACATAACAGGTACATCTACAAAGTATAAAAGTTCACTGATATTTATTCAGAAGGATGCGAAACCGATGTTTCCGATTGGAAAGACGTTTTAAAGACCGTACTTCACTTCAGTGTTGTTATATTTTTCTGGTCCTTCGGGATCATTGATGCCAGCACTATTGAGTGTTGAGAATTGAGTACCGCTCAAGCCGGTGCTAGGGGGCGTGAGGGATGTTGCACTTATTCATTATCCCTCATGTACAGACTCAATCAAACCGAGTCTGCAATTCTTATGTAATTTTGTTGTGATTAATGCTTCCGAGGGATCACTTTGTTTCCAGATTTTTATACTTCACAACAGCAGGTGTCAAGTGCTGTGTGGCAGCTGTAAAAAGTTGCCCCGTACTTCACTTCAGTGTTGTTATATTTTTCTGGTCCTTCGGGATCATTGATGCCAGCACTATTGAGTGTTGAGAATTGAGTACCGCTCAAGCCGGTGCTAGGGGGCGTGAGGGATGTTGCACTTATTCATTATCCCTCATGTACAGACTCAATCAAACCGAGTCTGCAATTCTTATGTAATTTTGTTGTGATTAATGCTTCCGAGGGATCACTTTGTTTCCAGATTTTTAAACAAACAATGGTAACTATCAATTAGGTAAGACACCTATCATCTATTAGAAAATAATGGTTTTCATGTTTGTCTGTCTTTAACAGTGATGTAGAGATACGATGCTGTTCTTGGATGTACTTTATGTTTAATTGTACTTAGCTTGCGTTTTTTAAACAGGATGTCTTTGAACTTATAATCTTCTAGGGGCCGGTGATTTTGCTTTTGTAAAAACCTAAATATGCTTTAGTAAATAAATATCTTAATTGTTTAGGTCTATTGTCTGATTATATGAAAGATAACTCTACTGTCATGAATTGTATTTTCTTAAATATTTCTATTAAATTCCAGAACATGACTAGGACAACCATCAGTCTTAAATGACAAACTCACCCGGACACTTCAGTAAGATTAAGTATGTTTTATGTATACTGAAGTTGACGGGAATTAATGATGGATAGGGGTCTTCTACTTAATATTGACAATCATCCTATGATGAAGTTTGAACACTGTGGGCCAAATGGAACTTAAGTTATGCTCCAGAAACCACAATTTTCAGTTTAAAGATCATTGTGACCCTGACCTTTGACCTTATGACCCTAAAATCAATAGGGGTCATGTACTGGACATGACTGTTCATCCTATAAAATCTGACAGCTGAAGGTTCATTAATACTAAAGTTATTGAGCGGAAACTGTTTTTAGTTTTAAAGTAATAGTAACCTTGACCTTTGACCATGTGGCCCTAAAATCAATAGGGGTCTTCTACTTAATATGGTCAGTGATCCTATGAAGTTTGAATACTGTGGGCCCAATGGAACTTAATAAATGCTCCGGAAACCAAATTGCTAACGGACGGACGGAGGGACAGACAGACGGACGGACGCCAGGGGGTATAATATAATATGTCCGAAATTCTTTCTGGCAGATAATAAGCATGTATGTCTGTTAACAAAACTGTATTCAAAACCATGAGCGAGTCATTATGGTTTGAAGTAGCATTTCTATTTTAAACATTCCACCATGAATGTTGTTAAGTAACAGATTGTACATGAAACAGATTTTATAGTACCATAACAGTTTAAAATAGTTAAATACGATAAGTTGATTAAAATCTAAAGTTGTCTATTTGTACCTGCCAATATGAAAAAAGCAACGTTCTATAGCTGCGATACAGAATTGAAGCTTGCAGAAAACAGATGCATTTTGACATTCAATTTGAACTTTTAAGGATCAATACCCTTTAAGAAATTAAACCAGGAATGTCAATAAAATGATGTTTCAAACTTAAGTTAATTACTTCCGTTAGAATCTGTTCGGCAAAATTTAAATGCCAGGTTAGCTAATTTTGTGCAAAATGAACATTTTATGTCACTTTTCTTCCTCAAACTAATTTAGAAAATAGAGAAAAATAGAATCCCTAAAGACAGTCCAACACAACAAAATTGAAAATGTTGCAGGCTCGGTTTGATTGAGCCTGTTCATGGACGGTACTGGAAAGTGCAAGTTACCGTCCACGCCCCCTAGGACCGGCTTAAGCAGAATTCAACATTTAACACGAAAATGGTGAAATTTTGAATTTAGAAACATCCGCAGATGTGTTCATACGGCGGTTATCATGGAACCTTCAATGTGACACAGTAGTGCCATTCATGAAAAGCGGCGTATGGTCCCCAAGTAAAAGAACGCTTTTGCCCTAAACGAGAATACAATAGAACTCAGTTAAATGTATTAAGATTAATCAAAGGGAACTACTGATTGCAAAGGGAACAAATGTGATGTGATTCTTTAAATGAAAACAATTATTTTGTATTTATTATATTATTGTAAGAGTGACAACCCTTTCTGAAACCTTTTGTGAATAAAACCCTCTTTTTTAAACAAGAAAATATATGAGTCGTCTGGCAATAAATATGAAAATAATAATAATAAAAAGATTAAATCAAAGTTCTTGTTCACTATATATTTGAATATGTTAAATCACAATCTTATGAAATCAGTTTTGAAAATATTTATTTATTATAGGGTACGATTAAGCAAGTAGTTTGAGAAAACATTTGTCACCCCAAGACAGGATTTCAAATGAGTTACTATGACATCGCCGTGTATGTACATAAGACGTAAAAATGTAATAAAATCCTTACATTCTGGTATACAGAACTTTTGGTAAAAGCATAAAACATATAACTTTTCAACAGGGGAATGCGAACATATCAATATGTTCCATTGCACACATGACAGTGCTATTTAAAAAAGAATGTCGGCCCACTCTGTAATTTTCGAACAATACAATCAACTATATATGAAGGATGGTTCGTGTGGGTCACTGTATAATACTATGATCGCTTACTTCATTAATTGTCTTATTCCATGACCACGATTAACCGACAATGTGACCTGTTAATTTTTTGAAACTTTTTTTCTTTTTTTTTTCGGAATAGTACTTAGTTCAAAAGGACATCTCAGAAAACATTTCACTCTTGAATGTATATTAAAAAAGAACCGAAGTGCAATAAGTACACATTATTTCAAAATACTTGTTTCTCAAAAATTAAAATTAAAAAAATACACACACAAAAAACAACAACATGTTTTTCACGAAACTTCTCTAACAAAAGAGCATTACAGACAATAAAAACGTGACATAATTCTCGGCATAAATCACGATTTGGTCTGATGCATGTTTTGCTTGTAGTCTCTGGTGACGACATTGCTTGACTTTTTACGAGTATGGTAAATAATACACTGCTACGTTTTATGAGCAGAACGCAATATAATCTATTGAAGTGTAATATTTACCATCTATAAATAACTGAACAAATATCATTTATCATACTAGCTTAGAAGCATCAATATTTGCTCCGAATTAAGAGAACGAAGTGGTGTTAGAAAAGTGACGTTTTCAAAACAACTGGTTGATTAATAACTGCGAGAGTTCACATGTCGTGAAATGTCTTATTACGATATATTTATGATAACACTCTAATCAACTAGAACGTCATTTTGTTTCTTTTGTATCAGAATTCTAATTAAATCGGACCGTTGGCTTCTCGTAAAAGTGCATGTTCATTTTCAATATATTAAAGATAATGAACTTCCTAGATGCAACGCAGTGGAATAATAAGTATGTGAGAATGCCCTTAATAACTCTTTAAGTGTTGTGTGATGTCGAGCACTGAAGATGTTTTACAATACAGCTCAGTGCATGCGGGTATGTCATTCGGGTTTTCAAAACGTTTGTGTTTTTCCTTTTTGTTTTTGTTGTTTTTTTTCCTTTTTTTCTTCATCTTTTACTTATTTAATATTATTTGTTTGTGTTTGTGTAAGATGTAATAAATAACATCTCAAACAATATATTCCTTTTTATCTTATGCTTAATTAAAAGCCAAAATGAAATATTAATGAATATTAACTTGAATTTCACAATGTGCTTCCCCACTCAACTTCAAACGAATGTCTCATAAATACATCAAGTCTTGGGCTAATATACTTTAATATGTTATTTCTCCGTCTAGGTATATATGTATTACTTGAAATCTAAATACAACCAAAGTAACTGTTATCTACCTAAAGGTTGACAACAAACAGTCAAATAAAAAAAAACACTTAAAATAAAAAAGGAGAAAGTTGTTTCTTCATTACAATAAAAATAAAAATATCTCAGGGAGACACATAGTCAAGCTTTTTTGTATATTTGGTTCAATTGATAAAAGTATCTTAATACGCATAAGGTTTATATATCTATTACACAACCAACAATGATTATGTGTTACGCAACGTGAAGCTTGCTATTCATGGAGGTTCTTTGAATATTCAGTTCGAATAAGTACACCAGGAGCTTATATCTAAAGACATACTGCGTCGCGTGTATTTAATTAATTAAAACCTAAATGTAAAACGGAGAAAAAATGAAATTTGGGGAAACGTTTAGAAGAAGGTGCGTGTCATTAGATCCGGTTATATTTCACATATTGCTAGTTTGTTAGATGAATCGTCAATAACTTTACATTTCTTACATATTATATACTTTTCTTCAGTTATTTTATCAAATGTTAAGTTCCATAAATTCACAGGAGGTTGGTAAATACAATATAGTTTACGAGATATATCTTGCAATTTTTTATTTAGAATGGTTATATATTTAGACATTCATAAATCTCTAGAATTCTGTGCATCATGTACAGTATCTAAAATATCACTCATATGCGTGACTTAAGTAGTTTGTTTTCAAAAGAAAATATTTCCGCTTCCTTTTGTTCAACTGTCACGAAAATGGCATAACATATCAAATGAAGGCAAAAAAAGATACAAATCATGTTTTAATTTATTGCAATAAAGTTATTGATATATTTATAGACAACAGCAGATGTTAGTTTCATTAAGGGAATTTCCAGGGAAATATTAAACAAATAGAGCATTTGCAAAATAATGTGATCTGAAATTAGATATTATGCTGATAAGATGTATACTAAACTTTGATCTTAGCCTAAATACCGAGAAGCGAGCGATGTATCAGTGTTTATAAAACACAACTTTTTCAATAATATTGTACTAACATAAATTATCAAATGAATTTAATGTTAATCACAAAAAAAGAAATAAATATCAACAAAGGAGAGAGTTTAATACACCACTATATAAAAATCGAACATGGTAGAATTAGTAATTTATATATAAATATCTGTAGTACCGATTCAATTTGAATGTCACATTTTGTTTCTTCTGTAACTATGGGAAATCGAATTATTTCGATGACATGATTTCTTTGTTAAGTACATGTTCATAAACCTTATTATATTTACACACTCCTTTCTCAAGATTAACCGAAATGAAATTTCTATGTAGGGAAGTAATTAAATGTTATCATTTTATAACACAAATACGTATCAGTATGGCACAAATATGCTCATTTTTTTCTGTGAAAAGTTCTTACCAACAAATAAGCGGAATATCGTGAAACAACAATCGAAAAACAGGTTCATATATTAGGCACAATCCGCATGAATTACATTCATTAATTTAGCGAAAAGAATATTATTCAGAAAACCAAATATAAAGTTCTCCTTCTATTGGGTTAGATATGCAAAGATTCAGTAAAAATATTTTACATACAGTTAGTTTGATTTGACTTTTGTATTTTATACTGATTAACAAATTATTTGATATACTTAAAAATCCTTCCGCATGTTCTGAAATGTATCATATAAGCTGTTATCTTTTATCTGCAAACAAACATATAAAGGGTATTATTCAGACATAATGAATATAAAATTTTACATGTCTATCCCTTTTAAAGCCTGATTCATTATATTAACAGAAACCGTGATAAACAGTAAAAGGATCTTCTCTTACAAAATTGTTTCTAAGGATTTTTTTGCTTTTGAATGAACTATGTTTCAACTTTTAAATATATATGGAAAAGAACAGCTGTGCAATCAATACACATGATTTAAAAATACTTGTTTCTCAGAAATGAAAATTGAAAACACTACAGACATCAGCAACATGTTTTTCATGAAACTGCTCAAACAAAAGAGCATTACAAATAATAAAAAAACGTGACATAAATCTCGGCATAAATCAAGATTTGGTCTGACGCATGTTTTGCTTGTAGTCTCTGGTGACGATATTTCTTGACTTTTACGAGTAAGGTAAATATTACATTGTTGTACGTTTTTGAGCAGAACGCAGTAAAATCTATTGAAGTACGATATATACAATCTATAAATTACTGAACAAATACCATTAATCACATACGCTTAGAAGCATCAATATTTGCTCTGAATTATGAGAACGAAGTTACGTTCGAATAGTGACATTTTCAAAACAAAAGGCTGATTAATAGCTGCGAGAATTCACATGTCGTGAAATATAATATTACGATACATTTATAAGTTTACCTTCGAATCAACTCAAACGACATTTTGTTTTTTCTTTATCAGAAGATTAATTAACTAAAAGTTGAACCGTTGGTTTCTCGCTAAAGTACATATTCATTTACAATATGTTAAAGATAATGAATTTCCTAGACGCAACGTAGTGGAATAACTAAGACTGTGAGAATGCCCTTAATAACCTTTAAAGTGCTTTGAAATGTCAAGCCTATTTAAATATTTTACAAAGAGCTGATTGAATGTGATTATGTCCTTCGGGTTATTAGAACCATTGTGCCCCTCTTTTTTTACACGAGAGCGGGGCAAACCCTTATCATCGCATCTGTGTCCATAAAATCACTTTAATATCGAAGTCACCCCAGGCTAAAAAGAACAGATACTATATTTAATCTACTAGCCGAAAGGACGAAAAACGATGTATCAGTGTTTTAATTATAAGACACAAATTGTCCAAGACTATTGTAAGATAAATCATCAAATAAATTATAAATATTATGTTCATAACAAAATAAGTAAGAAAAGATAATCAAGGAGCCAAATTCATACGAACAGAAACAAATCGTATCTGGGAAAACAAAGATGGTTAAACTATAAATATGTTTTTAGAATGCTGTGTCGTCAAAATTATTATAAAGTTAAATCTTATTTTGTAAACCGAATTGAAAAAAATAATGTTACAGTAATATTTGTCAAATTCAATGATAGCTATTTTTATGAAACAATAAGCAACTATTATTCTATAACAGAAGCCAGTGTTGGCTAGAGGGTAAATATGCTCGACAATACCCATCAGTATTATAATCCAAAAGAAAACTGTCGAAAGAATGAATTTTCAGCTGTACGTTTTAACTAAAGTGGACATCTTATTTCTCTATAGTCATGGAACTGATTTGAAACATACAATAAATAGTAATTATTATAATAGTTTCTTGAACTTTTAAATTAACAAAGTGTTAATTTCAGTTGTCATATATTTTATCATCTAAGTCAACATCCTAAAAAGAGGAAATCGATCCCTTTAATTTCCATTAAAACGACCTAAAGTACTATTTATTACTTAAGTTATTTATTGCTGATATAACTGTTAATTAACTTTGATCTATCTCATTGCCGCCCTATATTCTTTCATGAATGTAATGTTACCATTCTGATATATCTTTCACGAAAATTCAATACTGGAAAAGATGCTATCCAAAAGGTTACTTTCAGTAATGTCTGGTGATGAAATAGAATACTTATTTCTTTTTTTTTTTTTTTTTTTGAACCACGTTTAAGGCCCTTTTATTTACTTTTCATTTTTACATAATACATTCATTTTACAATTAATTATTTTACATAACATACGTTACAAACTAATATATATGTTGTAGACATTTTAAAATAATTTCAAAGAGCTTAAACGTGAATCTCTTTAAGAAAAAGTTAAGAAAAAGGATATTATATTTTAAACAAGATAGAGTTTTGTTAAATCAATTTAAAAAAAAAATTCTTGAGTCAGTTGGAAAAATGCTGACAATTTGGGGAGGTGCTTAAATATAAAAGGATTATTTGCAAGAGAAAAAAACTGTAGTAAACAAAAACATATTTTTCAAACAAACTACGATAAGATAAAAAAAAATGGTAATATTAAGAAAGAAAGGCTGCTTTGGTAATATACTTCTGACATATCATCAATCAGTTCTTATAACATTATTAAAAAGTTATTCCACTTCCTGTTGAAATCATCAAGAGAATCATTTTGAAATGCTATGTACTTTTCTAAAGATATTCTATGAATCAATTTTCTTTTAAACACAAGATTATTTGGTATTTCCTTTTTTGTTTTACAACTATATATATAATATTTGGCAAATAAGAGAATATATGATAAAATATTATTTCGTGAATGAAAAAAGGACAAAAATTTGTCTTGGGTTGCATGTATACCAATTTCAACCAACCATTTAAACAATTCATTCCAGAAAATTTGTGTTTGTTTACAGGTCCAAAATATATGTTCTATGCTATCTATTTCCATATTACAAAAATCACAAAGGCTAGACTCCACTAATTTACGAATTTAAGAATACTTATTTCAATAGATTTTTTATTTACTTAAAAATTAAAGCACCAAATTATGGTTAATTAAATGAAATACATAAGTAGAATTTCAAAGTTTTTCATAAATATCTAGAAAGGGTGATCGCCTGAAATAATTAAAAGCAAGAAAATTGCGGACTCGGTTTGATTGAGTATGTACATGAGGGATAAGGAAGCAGTGCAACATCACTCTCGCCCCCCTAAGTCTAAGTTTTAGATAGGAACATGAGCTGAGCAAATACCTATGGAAAATATATAGAATGAGATTTTTATGCTTGCTTAAATATATAACCATGTAAAAACAAACATTAAAGCGAACAATCCTTTCCAAAATTAGTTTTTATCGCTTGTAAAATAGAGTAAAAAGTCTGGATAAAGTGTGATCCCTCGAAAACATTAATCACAACAGAAATAACATAAACATTGCGGACTCGGTGTGATTGCGTCTGTACATGAGGGATAATGAATAAGTGCACTATCCCTCACGACCCCTAGCATCGGCTTGAGCGGTACTCAATTTTCAACACTTTATAGTGCTGGAATCAATGATTCCGAATGATCAGAAAAATATAACAACACTGAAGTGAAATACAGGACAACTATCTACTATATTCACAGCTATTTATCTTTCAATCAACAGCAAAAATAAATGACGATAAGAAAAGCAGCCAAGCAAAAAGTCCAAATTCAATTATTAATTTATAAAAAAAAAATCACAATGCAGTTGTTATGGTATCAATAAAACGAACAATTTGTATAAAATAATAGAAAATAAAAAATGAAAATGTAAATATGACAATTCCATAAACGTCTTGACACTATTTTAATATATAAGAAATATCACATTTTGGGTTTTTTAATTGTATGTAAAATGCGAGTTTTCCGAACTTGAGAGTAGTGCCTTGAAATTTGGCATGATCAATGTTGATTATATTTCAGATTAGATTCCGGTGATTATTCCAATAGTTACAGCATTTTGTACACATGACGTCAAAGTTGAACACTTTGTACATGCCAATTTTAATGACACTCCTCTATATTAAACAAAAAATTGGATTACTTTGCCTTTAGCATACTAACAAAACCGTGTTGTTCTTTATGTTTGAACATGACTATAATATTTATGTAATTTTTCCGTTTTTAGATCCTACGTCCTAGACAGCTTAATTTCAAATTAAAATCACATTTTAAGAAACCTTAATAGTTATGAAAACATAAAATTATATTTAGGAGTCACTGAAGAAAACATTAACTAATGTACGGGCTTTTATTATTTTAGAGCTGAACATTTTTAAGAGATTCAAAGTAGAAACCAAGCTCTCAAACATATACAAGTTAAATGTAAAATCAATGACGAAATACAGCATTTACCGGTATTTATTTTTTTATTCATTCATTTTTTATCGTTTAATTGCACATTGCCATAAAGACAACTAAATAATTATGTAGATATATAACACCGCTTCTTCAATATTGTTTACTTCCGTCTACCAGAACTGAAAATTGTGACGTGTATTATGACGCTTATGTTTGCGCAAATACATTAACATGTAGGTTACACGCAAGACGTGTTTATAAGCACATACCCTCTAAATCTTGCTCTTTCATAGCATTATATAATCAGACAAAATCTCAAGATTTTTAAAGTACAGTTTCATGTGTTACATTACGACAAAGCAATAAATCAAAAGTGATTTTTTTCCAGACAAAACAAAGTGAAGTGTATGTATTTCCTTACGGCTTCTTTGTTCAAGTATCACCGAGTATTTTAAAGTACATTTGTATATCGTTTAAAATCTTGAAATTGATTTTGTCATTGATCTCCCATGAGGCACATTTCCCTATCCTTGAATAATTCATAAAGATGAGGAACGAAAGCAGATTTTTTCTTTCAATAAATAAATATCTCAAAACTGCTATCTTAGGCGGTTATCATTAAAGCATTATTGCACGTGGTTCCATCCGAATTTAGAAAGCGTACAGGTAAATACCATTTACAAAGCATACAAGTACACTGAAATCCATCAGAAGGCTGCGAGGCCAGTTTCCGTTTTCCTGAATAAAATACTCAATGAAGGCAAACTGGAACGACTTTTGATATAATAACCGAACAATGGTAACTATCATTTAACTTTTACGCCTATCATCAATTATAAAGTACATTAAATAGATTTTAATGCCTGTCTGACTTTTACAGTAAGGTAGACGTACGACATGCTGTTACTAGGTGTACTTTCTGCTCAACTGTAATTAGCTTGCATTGTTTGCTTGCAATGATGTCTTTGACCTTAGAATCTTCTAGTGGCCGGCGTTATTGCTTTTGTAAAAGACTGTATATGCTTCTGTAAATAAATATCTTAATCGTTTGTCTGAATTGTCTGATTATAAGTAAAGAAAGAATGTAAATTATATGTTAAAGATGACAAAACTTGATAAACTGTTACGGTGGTTTGAAGAATGTTTTACACATTCAAATGAAATGAAAATTATCATAATGAATGAATTAACACATAACCATAACTTATCATCGCATGTAGCAATAGATCTAATAACAAGTGACATAAAATTCGCCGGTGTTTCAGTAAATGCTCCATCCATGAACAATAGAATGAAGATTGTAGTACACAAAAATGGAGTTCCTTTAATTTCTCTCACACCCATTGCACCCAATTTAGCGGTATTTAAAAGCGGTATTCAACGTTTAGAATCAACGATCCCGAGGTAGCAGACATATATATAACAACACCGATATGATGTATGATGCCTATTTTACAGCTGCGATACAGAATTTAAACTTGCAGAACACAGAAGTATTTTGTACATTCAATTTGAACTTTTAGGATTAATACCCTTTAAGAAATTAAACCAGGAATTTCATTTAAACGCTGTTCCGACTTAAGTTAATTACTTTCGTGAAATATTTGACATCTGTGTAGCGCCAGATGAATATTTATGTCACGTTTATCCCTAAAACTAATTTAGAACTCTGCTAAATGTATCAAGATTAATCAATTGGAACTACTGAACTTATAATGTGATTATCTAAATGAGACCATTGTCTTTATGAGTGAGTAGAAATATATAACAACGCTGATATGAATAATGAAAGAACGTTTTACATCTGCGATACAAAACTTAAAACTTGCAGAACACAGAAGCAGTTTGTACGTTAAATTTGAACTGTTAAGAATCAATACCCTTTAAGAAATTAAACCAGGAATCATTTAAATGATTTTCCGACTAACATCATTTCCTTGAGTTATTTGGCATCTGTTGGGCAAAAGTTAAATGCCAGGTTAGCCAATTTAGTGCCAAATGAACATTTATGTCACTTTTCTTCCTAAAACTAATTTAGAACTCTGTTAAAATGTATCAAGACTAATCAATGGGAACTACTGATTGCAAAATGAACAAATGTGATGTAGTTCATTAAAATTTAAACTGAGAACAATTATCTTTTACTACTCATTAAATTATTGTAAGAGTAACGACCTTATCTGAAAGAAAAATACTATTTTATAACATTGTTATTCATATGAGTGGTCTGGAAATAAATACATGTATGATTATTATAATGAAAATAAATTTAACCCAAATTCTTTGTCCTTATAAATATAAATATTTAAAATCACAATACAGAAACCAATTGTGAAAGTATATTCTTTATGATAGCGAGATACGATAAATGAAACTGTAGCTTGAGACAATATTTGTCGCCCCCAGACATGATTTCAAATGAGTATTATTATAACTTATAATCGTGTGAAATCGTGTGTAAGTACATTAGACGTATGAAAATGCTATGTGTACTGCTTATAAAATCCGTTTATCTGGTGTACAATCATTTGGTATCAACATAATATTATATAACAATAATATTTATATGTTAACCCTCGAATCAACTCAAACGACATTTTGTTTTTGTCTGTATCAGAAGATTAATTAACTAAAAGTTGAACCGTTGGTTTCTCGCTAAAGTACATTATTCATTTACAATATGTTTAAGATAATGAATTCCCTAGACGCAACGCAGTGGAATAACTAAGAATATGAGAATGTGCTTAAAAACCTTTAAAGTGCATTGAAATGTCAAGCCTATTTTACTATTTTACAAAGAGCTCATTGAATGTGATTATGTCCTTTGGGTTATTAGAACCTTTGTGCCCCTCATTTTTTTCGCGAGAGCGAGGCAAACCCTTATCATCTCATCTGTGCCCATAAAAACATTTTAATATCGAAGTCGACCCAGGCTGAAAAGAACAGATACTATATTCAATCTACTAGCCTGAGGATGTAAAACTATGTATCAGTGTTTTAATTATAAGACACAAATTGTCCAAGATTATTGTAAGATAAATCATCAAATAAATTATAAATATTATTTTTATTACCAAATAAGTAAGAAAAGATAAACAAGGGAGCCAGATTCATACGAACACAAGTAAATTGTATGTAGGAAAACAAAGATGGTAAATGTACATGTATAAATATATTTTAAGAATGCTCTATGGTCAAAATTATAACCTTACAGTAGAGTTATATCTTATTCTGTAAACCTAAGTGAAAAGAAAATGTTACAGTAATATTTGTCAAATTTAATGATAGTTCATGTTTTATGAAACAATAAGCAACTAGTATCATATAACAGAAGCCAGTGTTGGCTAGAAGGCAAATATACTCGACAATACCCATCAGTATTATTATCAAAAAGGAAACTTTCGAAAGAATGAATTTTCAACTGTGCGTTTTAACTTAAACGGACATCTTATTTCTATATAGTTATGGAACTGATTTGATACATACAATAAATAGTAATTATTATGATAGTTTCTTTAACTTTTAAATTAACAAAGTGGTAATTAGTCCCCTACCGGTTTACCGGAGGGGACTTTAGGTTTACCCTCCGTCCGTCTGTCTGTCCGTCCGTCCGTCAGTCCGTCCGTCTGTCCGTCCGTCAGTCCGTCCGTCCACAAAACTGGATCCCGCGATAACGCAAAAAGTACTGAAAATATTTTAATGAAACTTGATATATGGATAGATGGCAGTATGGAGATTATGCACGTCTTTTTCTTTTCTTCCTATGTTGAAAATTCTGGTTGCTATGGCAACAAATAGACTGAAAATATAGCAAATTTTACACATAACCTGGATCCCGCGATAACGCAAAAAGTACTGAAAATATTTTTATGAAACTTGATATATGGGTAGATGGCAGTATGGAAATTATGCACATCCTTTTCTTATCTTCCCATGTTGAAAATTCTGGTTGCTATGGCAACAAATAGACTGAATTTCAAGATTTCTGATTCTAGTTTTTAAGTTTTTTCACTATAAGTTCTTTATTTCTTAAGGTATTTTCTTCAAACTTTAAATATAAGTTGCTTGTCATCAACCACATCATATGTGACAAGGTTTACAACTCTAGCACAAAATTTATCAGAATTACCTCCCTTGAACTTAAAATTTTCATGAAAAAAACATTGTTTTTTTTTAATAACTTCTTTTTCTGAATGTATCTACTTCAAACTTCATATAAATGTTTCTTATTATCACTCAACATTTGTGAGTGTTCAATACTCTAGCAAGACTATTTCCAGAATTATGCCCCTTTTGAACGTAGACTTTTTTTTGAGAAATTGGTAATTTTTACTCCAACTTCTTCAATCATGATAGGATTTTAAAAATGTTATATTTTGATAACAGGGATGTTTAAAAAATAACTTTAGAGTGTCCTTCAGTCCGTCTGTCTGTACATAAAAACTGTTTCCTGTGATCACTTTTAAAGAACTTTTTCAACAAATTTACTTAAAATAGGAACCTAAGTGAATGGCCAATGGCCCTTCAGAATGTTGCTTGGGCTCTTACCGGTAGGGGACTTATGGATTGCTTGCAATACTATGATAATTGCTTGTTTCAGTTGTCATATATTTTATCATCTAAGTCAACATCCTAAAAAGAGGAAATCGATACCTTTAATTTCCATTAAAACAGCCTAAAGTACTATTTATTACTTTCATTTAGTAATATTACTTTTTCAAATGCAATCATCATTTACAAAAGTTATTTATTGCTGATATAACTGTTAATTAACTTTGATCTCTCTCATTGCCGCTCTATATTCTTTCATTACTGTAATGTTACAAAAACCATTCTGATATATCTTTCACGAAAATTAAATACTGAAAAAGATGCTATCCAAATGATTACTTTCAGTAATGTCTGGTGATGAAATAGAATACTTATTTCAAAAGATCTTTTATTGACTTAAAAATAAAGCACCTATTAATGGTTAATTAAATAAAATACAGGAGTAGAGATTCAAGGTTTTTCATAAATATCTGGAAAGTGTGATCGTCCAAAATCATTAAAAGCAGCAAAATGACATGAAAATTGCAGACTCGGTTTAATTGAGTCTGTACATGAGGGGTAATGAAGCAGTGCAACATCCCTCTCGCCCCCCTAACTCTAAGTTTTGGATAGGAACATGAGCTGAGCAAACACCTATGGATAATATAGAATGACATTTAATGCTCGCTTGAATAACCATGTAAAAACAAACATGAAAGCGAAAAGTCCTTTCCAAAATTAGTTTTTATCGCTTGTAAAATAGAGTAAAGAGTCTGGATAAAGTGTGATCCCAAGGAAACATTTATCACAACAAAATTACATGAAGATTGCGGTCTCGGTTTGATTGCGTCTGTACATGATGGATAACAATTAAGTGCATTATCCCTCGCGCCCCCGCATCGGTTTGAGCGCTACTAAATTCTCAAGAATTAATAGTGCTGCAATCAATGATTCCTGATTTCAAAAGATCAGAAAAATATGACAACACTGAAGTGAAGTACGGGGCAACTTCCTTTCAGTGATTAACCTGTCCGTGCTGTCTTGTGCCCTGTCCTATTTTTGTTTGGGGTCCGCCTTGGCTCCTTGCCACTGGTTCTTGTTGCTTGGTCATATGGGGGTTGCGTTCATTGAACGCCGCCTTTCCTTGTTGATCTTGTTTATCATATTTCCTACCATCATCGCAACTATTTATATGTCCATCAACAATGCAGTTGTGAAATCAAAATAGGGTATAAATAAAAGGAACAAATAGTATAAAACAATTGAAAATAAATAATGAAAATGTAAATATGACAATTCCAGTAACGTATTGAAACAATTTTAATGTATAAGAAAAATCACATTATTTTTTTATCGTAGAATGCGAAACCTTCCGAATTTTAGAGTAGTGCCTTGAAATTTGGCATGTTCAATATTGACCATATTTCAGATTAGTTTCCGGTGATTATTCCAATAGTTACAGCATTTTGTACACATGACGTCAAAGTTGATCACTTTGTACATGCAAATTTTAATGACACTCCTCTATAAACAAAAATTTGGATAACCTTGCCTCTAGTGCACTAACAAATCGTTGTTTTTGTCTATGTTTGAACATATTTTTGTAATCTTTCCGTTTTTGGATCCTACGTCTTAGACAGCATAATTTCAAATTATACTAACATTTTAAGAAGCCTTAATAGTTATGAAAACATAAAGATATATTTAGGAGTCGTTGGTGTGAAGAAAACGCTAACTAATGTACGGGCTTTTATTATTTTACTTGTAAACATTTATATGTGATTTAAAGTAGAAACCAAGCTCTTAAAAATGTAAATTAAATGTAAAACCAATGACCAAATAAAGTATTTATTTATTTATCTATTTAGTTACTTATCTATTCATTCATTTATTTTATCGTCCAATTGCAGCAAATAGTCATAAAGACAAATAAATATGCCTAGCGATTACACCGTTTCTTCGATATTGTTCAGTTCCGTCTACCAAAACTCATAATTATGGCGTCTAATATATTGACGCTTATGTTTGCGCAAATACATGAACACGTAGACGTGTTGGTATGCACACACCCTATAAAACTTGCTATTTCTTAGCGTTAAATAAACAGACAAAATCTCTAAAAGATTTGTAGAATACAATTGCTTGTGTTACATTTTGACAAAGCAGGAAATCAAAAGTGTTTTTTTCCAGACAAAACAAATTGAAGTACATGTATTTCCTTACGGTTTCCTTGTTCAAATATCACCAAGTATTTTAAAGTACATTTGTACATCGTTCGAAATGTTGCAGTTAATTTTGTCAATGATTTAACATGAGACACGTTTCCCTATCCGTCAATAAAATATAGAGAATTTGAGCAGATATTTCTTTCAATATATTTCTTTATAATACCTCAGAAATTATATCGTTTTTATTGCAATGTTGAACGTGATTTCATTCCAAATTTTACCCCTTTAATAAAAGGTTAACAACTGGTAACTACCATTTACAAAGTTGAAAAGGACACTGATATCTATCAGAAGGCGACTGCGGACCAGTCCCCGTTTTCCAAATGAAAAAAAAACAATTAAATCAATGTAGACAAACGGAAAACTGGAACGACTGTTTTTAATATAAAGAACAATGGTTACTACCAATTATGTTGGATGCCTATCATCAATTAGAAAGTAATGGATTTTAATGTCTGTCTGACTTTAACAGTGACGTAGACATACGATATGCTGTTCTTGGATGTACTTTCTCCTCAATTGTACTTAGCTTGCATTTTTATTTAAGGATGTCTTTGAACTTAGAATCTTCTAAAAGTCGGTGTGTTGCTCTTGTAAAAACACTAAATATGCATGTGTGAATAAAAACTTAATTGTTTGTCTTTGATTATATGTAAGGAAAGAATGTAAATTATATGTTAAAGATGACAAAACTTGATAAACTGTTACGGTGTTTTGAAGAATGTTTTACACATTCAAATGAAATGAAAATTATCATAATGAACGAATTAACACATACCCATAAATGCTCCATCCATGAACAATAAAATGTAGATTGTAGTACACAAAATTGTAGTTTCTTTAATTTCTCTCACACCCATTGCACCTAATTTAAAGGTGTTTAAAAGCGGTATTCCCGAGGGTGGAGAAATATAAAAATACAACGCTGATATTATGTATGATGCCACATTTTACAGCTGTGATACAGAATTTAAGCTTGCAGAGCACAGAAGTATTTTGTACATTCAAGTTGAACTTTTAAGGATCAATACCCTTTCAGAAATTAAATCAGGAATGTTATTTAAATACTGTTCCGACTTTAAGTTAATTACTTTTGTGAAATATTTGACATCTGTGTGGCAAAGTTTAATGCCAGGTTAACCAATTTAGTGCCAGATGAATATTTATGTCACTCTTATTCCTAAAACTAATTTAGAACTCTGTTAAATGTATTAAGATTAAACAATGGGAACTACTGATTGAAAAGGGAACACTTACTATGTGATTATCTAAATGAGAAACTTGTTTTTATTAAAAAAAATTAACTTTTACACAGTAAGCTATATGAGACGTCTGGCAATAAATATAATGAAAATGATAAAAATTAAGTCAAAGTTCTGTGTCGTTATAAATTTGAATATCTTAAATCACAATCTCAGGAAAACAGTTTGAAATTATTTATTTATCATGGTGAGGATACAATTACTCAAAATGAAGCTTGAGAAAATATTTGTCGCTCCCAAACATGATTCAAAATGAGTTACTACGAAATCATCGGGTATGTACATAAGACGTAAAAATGCTATGTGTACTACTCATAAAATCCTTATATTCTGGTATACAGTCCTAACATTTGGTACAAACATAAAAAGTGAAAATTTTCAACAGGAGAACATGAACATATTAATATGTTCCTCTGCACACATGCCAGTGCTTTTTAAAAAAGAATGTCCACTCACTCTGCGATTTTCGAACAATAAAATCAACAGAAGATTAGGGATGGTTCGTGATAATCACTGTATAATATTACTTCATTAATTGCCCAATTTTATGACGTCGATTAACCGGCTATGTCACCTGTTCTTTCTTTGAAACATTTTTCCTTTTTTCTTAGAATAGTCTTTAGTTCAAAGTATATCATCTCAGAAAGATATGTGTGCAGTCTTCATTATTTTGGAAGTAATATGAGATTTTCCTCGAATCTTATGATGATTACTTGACATTTTGACAAAATTCATAAGAAATCATCCTTCGATATGTCTAGTTATAATAACCTTAGTATTTACTTTTCAGGAAAACAGAAAACAAATAAAGTAGTGTGGGGGTTGAATTCACATTGAACGCCGCCTTTTCTTGTTGATCTTGTTTATCATATTTTACCACAAATAGGTTTTATGTCTTACCACATATTGATATGATCTTTTAGTCCAAACGAAATGTTCACAATAAGCTGAATATCGTACATCATTCATTTAGCTAAAATAGAGAAACCTAGAATCCTTAAAAACGCCCAAAATGAAAGTAGTCCTACTTGCAGGAACTTAATTTTAAAACAAATTTAAACATGTATGCACAATCCACATGAATAACATTAATTTTATTTAGTAAAAAGATCATTCAGAAAACTAATATAAGACATGTTAAGATTCAGTAATGTTTTATACATTGTTTGATTATATGTTTATATTTTACTGATTAACAGAATATTTGATTTAAATTGTATGAACTTAAAAATAATCATTATGCATTACACTTGATCTGCAATTTATCATATTAAGTTGCTAACTTTAATCTGCAAGTAAACATATAAAAATACTATTTAGACATAATAAATGTAAAGCTGTACACGTATATCCCTTTTCAAGACCTTGTTCCAATATAACAAATTTGTAGTAAAAGGGTGTTGATTTTACAAAATAATTTCCAGGCCTTTTTCATTTTGATTAACTATATCTGAATTCTTGAACTATTTTAGAAAATAACTGCTGTGCAATCAATACACATGATTTCAAAATACTTGTTTCTCAGAAATGGAAATTTAAAAACAAAACAACATGTTTTTTATTCATGATACCACTCAAACAAAAAAGCATTGCAGACAACAAAAAAGTGACATAATTTTCAGCATAAATCACGATTTGGTCTGATGCATGTTTTGCCTTTGGTCTCTGGAGACGACATTGCTTGACTTTTTTTACGAGTATGGTTGATATTACACTGATGTCAGCTTTATGAGTAGAATGCAATTCAATTTATTTAAGTGTGCCGTCTGTAAATTGCTGAACAAATATCATTTATCATACTCGCTAAGAAGCATCCACATATACTCCGAATTAGGAGAATGAAGTGGCGTTAGAAGAGTGATATTTTCAACTGGCGAGAATTCACATGCAATATTATGATACATTTAAGTGTATACGCTCGAATCAACTCTAACGGCAATTTGTTCCTTCTGTATCAGAATTTTAATTAAGTTTAATAATTTTTTTCTCAGTAAAGTACAAATTCATTTACAATATATCAAAGATAATGAATTTCCTAGACGCAACGCAGTGGAATAATAGGTAAGTGAGAATGCCCTTAATAACTCGTTAAGTGCTGTGTGATGTCGATCACTAAAGATGTTTTACAATAAAGCTCAGTGCATGCGGTTATGTCCTTGGTTATTAAAACCATTGTACTTTTCCTGTTTGTTTGTTTGTTTATTTATTGCTGTTTGCAAAGATAAAAATATCTCAGGAAGACACCTAATCTGGTTTCTATATTTGAATACAAAATATAATGATAATATGCATAATATTCTACATCTGTTACAAACACTAAAATGATTATGCGTTACGACACCAAATGCTTTCATTTAAAAAAGTACTGTGTCGCGTGCATTCAATAAGAAATAAATCAATGAATAAATAAATTTTGAAAACGCATTATTTGGATAAACGTCTAGATGCAATTTGTGCCAGTTGATTCTCTTTTAATCTGTGATGCTGATGCAGCATTTTCTTTTTTTTTCTTGCTTATAATGTTATTTTTAAATATGAGTCTATGTTGAAACACATACTTTAGTTTTTAATTAATTTTTGAAAGAGCTTATTGACATGTTTTACTATATATTCTCTATTAAAAACACAAGATGTGATGCGGGATGAGCTTTATCAATTATTTGTTCTTCCTTGAACCAGGTCAGTGCAGGATTAATCATTAAATCTAGATATTAACGTGAATTGTTCCAATGTTCAAGCAACGTTGAAAGTAAATACAACAGACACATAACACAGACACATAACAAGTATTTAAAATCCATAACACAAATCAAACATGCATTACTTTAATGTAATAAAGCTCGTTTTCAAACGAGGTACAATACATGTCAATTGTGCGTACTTAAAACAGAAGATCCGGTCATATTTTACCAATTGCTAGTTTGTGAAAGATGAATCGTCAAATATTATACATTTTAACGTATGGTATACTGTTCTTCGGTTAACTTTTAAAAGGGTATAATCCAATACGTAGAAGACTGATGTAAATAATTTAGTTGAAGAGATATATGTTGTAAGTGTTTGCTTGCTTGGAATTGTATATTTAGTCATTTGTAATGGCTAAAAAAATTCTTAAGATCATCTACATGCTCTAAAATATCAGCCATATTCATGACTTAAGTTGTTTGGTTTCAAAAGAAAACAATTCCGCTTGCTTTTGTTCAACAGTCACGAAAACAGTATTATATATCAACTGGAAACAAAAAGAGATAAAACTCATGTTTTAGTTCATTGCAATGATGTTAAGTTGATACATTTATAGTCAACAGCAGATGTAAGTGTTTATTAAAGAAATTTCCAGAGAGATATTAATAATAAGAGCATGTGCAAAATACTGTGATCTGTAATCTGATGTAATTTTGTTAAGACACACCACGTACTGCAAAACAGAGCCAACCCGTGGCGAGAACAGAGCAAGTCCCA